>NC_086446.1:452889141-453209141 GCF_028390025.1 Pseudophryne corroboree
ATGACAAATTGGCAATTGACCTAATGTATCCTAATGAGCATTATGATTTTAAAGAAATCTACTTGTATACAGGAAGGACAGTAGATACAAATGTGACCTAATAACTAGATATCCTAACTGGTCCTTTAATAGTGACTAGTCCAATTTCTGTTCTAAGCTAGCTTGGTAATTGTTTGTCTCTTACAGGCTTTCAATATGGATCCTGAGGAGCACAAGGCCATATTTGAAAGTGTTAAAGGCCTTGAGGTAACTATAAATAAATGGTTCTATATTGTAGTTTAGTTTAGTTTTAGTTTTTGTTTTTTTTTTGTAACTCTAGACATTTATTATGTATCTGGCTGCCTCGTGTTATATCACATTTTGTATAAAATACATGTATTTTATTTGTGGCTTTGGTCTACATAAGGACTAGAATCTTACATTATTTCAGGAACAGGAATCTGACTGGACTTTAGTCACCATGTGTTAGATATTACCTCTATGCAGGCATAGGTGTGCGCAGGGGGGGTGCCTGGTGCGCACAGGCACCCCCTAATGTCTGGCACCCCGATCTCACATGCCTGATGCAATGATCGCCGAGCAGGCTGATTACTGTCCCCTCTGTGCTGCACCCTGTCAGGACTGCATTACTGACCAGACGCCTGGGTTAATCAAGAGTGCCACTGACACCAGCTTTCAAACTCTCGGCTCCACCTCCATGTACAAAAACAGCGCAATGTAATTACGTCATGCTGCTCGCATGCCCACCTGTCACACCCGCCACATACACACCTCTCTCCTTCTATGCTATGCCAACGCCAACTACTGATGAGGAGAGAAGCATGCAGCCAGCGTTCCTCTTAGGAAGACAAATTCAATACTGGCAGGCGGTCGGCAGCAGCATTGACACGTCACTCGTTTTTCCAGCAGCAGCAGTACTAGTCTGCGACTGTCAGTGTCAGTGAGTGACTGACTTGTAAGTAAGCTGCTGCTGCAGCTAGCAGGGGAAAGACAGGGGGAGCCAGACCAGGCTGAGGAGGAGCAGTGTAACTGCAGTGAGTGCCATCAGGGGTGTTTGTTTGGTGCACACCACAACATCTGGAAATGTATCTGCTTTATTAGGATTGGTACAAAGGTGGATATTTTATATGCGTTGACCATCAATATATGGTGCCAGACACGCCCAAAAGGCAGTGCTAGACATACCCCTCCGACGGAGCACCCCCTAATAAAATGTGCTGCGCACGCCAGTGTATGCAGGAGTCTGATGAATACAATGGGGTGAAGCTTTGGTTCTGAACTGAGATCAAACAGATCCTTAGCTGTAAAGAGACACTTTTTTTTTTTTTTTTTTTTTTAAACACATTTTATTGAATGGATCATGAAGTAGGTACAGTGATTACATAACAGAGCACCCAAACATTTTGGGTGCTTAAAATACAAATGTAAGTACAGTAAATTGTTGCTACAACCGCATGGATCCTTTTTTTTTTTGTTTTTGTTTTAATGTTTTCCCGTGTTTAGAGATTTAGGTTAGAACATAATAAGTGGGAAACTCTCGGCAACGGAGTGGCCTTCCGTCAAGAGAGTCAGCAAAGGAAATGAGAAAGGAAAGTGCTCAGAGAGCGATCAGAAGGGGACAGAAAAGTGTAGGAGGCTGGGCACCTCCGGTTGAGGAAGAGAGGGGGGGGGAGTAGAGAGAGGGGAGGAGAGGTGGAGGAGTAGCCTTCGGGGGCAGGAGGTGGATAGGTCCTTGGCATGCCGTGTCAGGTTATGAATGGGGAGGAGGCCTGTTGTAGGTTTAGCCATGGGGACCATACTTTATCGAATTGCTTCGAGGTGTTACGAATAACTGCGGTCATGTATTCCATTTTGTGGACATACCATATCCGGGAAATTATCCCCTGCATTGGTGAGGGGGTCGGGCTCTTCCAGTCTGTGGCGATTTGACATGTCATTGCCGAGACTATATGGCGGAATAGTTTGTTTTGATGTCTGTTGAGGGTAGGAAGAGACATGGGGAGCAAAAAGTATTGGGGTTCGAAGGGGATGGAGGTGTCGAATAGACGCGAAAGCATGGTGCTGAGTTCACCCCATATTGTGTAGATTTTGGGGCAGGCCCACCATATGTGTAAGAATGAACCAATGTCCGTACAGCCCCTCCAGCATCTATCTGGAGTATCGGGGAACATAGTATGTAGACGGGAAGGGACATAATACCATCGATAGAGTAATTTATAGATATTTTCTTTAATTCTTACACAGATGGAGCTGGAGGCCGCATTGTCCCATATATCTACCCAGTCCTCGTTGTCTATAGTGAATCCCAGTTCCTTTTCCCATGCCACTTCATGGGGGGCCCGGGGTGTTGTGGGGGGGTCGTCCAGGAGGGTGTAGATGTCTGATATGAGGCCTTTAGTGTTGGTGCGTTTCCAGCTAATGTGTTCAAAGGGGGATAAATGTCTGTGGAGAAGGGTGGTGGTGATGGTGGAGTGAAAGTGTCTAATTTGTAGATAGCGGAAGAAGTCTGATGAGGGGATTGCTGTTCCTTCACGGATATCTGCGAATTGTGGGAACGTAGCTGTGGAGGTGATGTCATTAACATAGAAAATACCACTCATGCGCCAGGACGTGTGTATGGCTCTGCTCATACCTGGTGGGAAGGCTGGGTTGTTAAATAGCGGAATTAGCGGGGACGGGTATGGGGCCAGACTGAATCGTCTATTTGTCAGGTCCCATGTTGCCAGGGAGCGACTTACTACAGGGTGCAATAGGGCCGCACGGGGACGCTGGTTCCTGTGAAGCCACAGTAGAGAGGATAGTGTAGCAAGGCCCGTCTCCTCTGCCTCTATCCCCACCCAGACCTTCCGTGTCCCGCCTTCGTTGCACCATTGTGCACATTGAGCGAGTTGCGCGGCATAAAAGTATTTCTTAAAATCCGGGATACCCAGGCCGCCACCTCTGGAGGGGCGTTGAAGCAGTTTAAGTCTGACTCGAGGGCGTTTGTGATTCCAAATAAAGAGGGAGGATTGGCGTTGTAGAGTCTTGAAGACGTAGGTAGGGACATATATCGGGAGGGTCTGAAATAAGTACAGGAGTCGGGGGAGCACGCTCATCTTGACAGAGTTAATTCTGCCTATCCATGATATAAAATAACTGGACCAGTCCACCAAGTCCTCCTTAATTGTAAAGAGACACTTTAAAAAAAATTTAAAATGTATGTTTTAACGTAAAATTTAAGGGCACTTTGTGTGATAGAATTTTACAGAAATGTCTAGATTTTTCACATTCTAGTACTGGAGTTTGGCAACATTAAGCTGTCCGATTTGGTCACATAAGAAGGTAAATGATCTTAATAAGATTGTGCCATACACTGCAAAGTGACTAACTGTGGAGATATCATGCAAGGTGTCACAGCGTAAGTAGGAAATGTATATATAACACAGTTATATGAAAAAAAATGTTTTAGTATCACATGTACTCATGACTGACTATATAAACAATACATTAGTATAAATGGTAAGTATAAAGACACAAATGGAAATTAATACACATTTAAGTATATGAAATTAGGGTGTATATTGCTCTATCCAAAATTGCTGGCAATAGTCCAGGTGAGGGTTGTCCATGGTTTTGGTGGGCTGACCCATCTATGTGTTAGGAT
This sequence comes from Pseudophryne corroboree, assembly GCF_028390025.1. Taxonomy (NCBI): domain Eukaryota; kingdom Metazoa; phylum Chordata; class Amphibia; order Anura; family Myobatrachidae; genus Pseudophryne; species Pseudophryne corroboree. The sequence goes on from NC_086446.1 coordinate 452,892,785, forward strand.
GTAATTTATTAGCCCATCTGCTGCTGCTGCGCAACCTTTAGTGCAATTGTAATCCCCATCCAGCTCCAACAACAGCTATACATTCAATCAATCCTTGGTTTGACTGGAGCCCGAAACCTCTCCTTTCCAAGTTACACAAATTCGTCTGGGCAGATCTGACGCTTCTAACCCACTGATGCACAAACCGCTGCAATTCCAACCAGTCAGGGTTGCAGTCCATTTTAAACCTAGTCATTTCCCTGATTTCCTTGATGAATATTAACATAATCTTGTGAGGGAAATGGCTGATAATGACCAGGTGATAGTGACCATGTTGGACTTGTCAAGGCAATGATGTTATATGCCATTCTCTGTCTCCTGCTGGAAATGGTTCTTGTTGTCTGGTTCAGGGAATATGGGAACAATGGAGCAAAACATACAGCACACACAGTTAGTTACAAAGGAGAAACAGACAAATGTGATTCAAAAAGCACTTACATCAGAAAAGGAAAGCTTGGAGACTAATGGTAAATCCATTAAAATAGAAATACAATACAGTACATGCCATGGTTATCTTTGTTACTTTTTGGGAACAAGGTTCTAAAAGAAACTACTGTACATCCTTGGGCAGTGTGCCTGGGTAACTTGACCTTTATTAATGCTATCTGGATATTGGCCCTCATTCCGAGTTGTTCGCTCGTTCTTTTTCATCGCATCGCAGCGATTTTCCGCAAACTGCGCATGCGCAATGTTCGCACTGCGACTGCGCCAAGTAAATTTGCTAAGAAGTTTGGTATGTTACTCACGGCATTACAAGGTTTTTTCTTAGTTCTGGTGATCGTTGTGTGATTGACAGGAAGTGGGTGTTTCTGGGCGGAAACTGGCCGTTTTATGGGAGTGTGTAAAAAAACGCTGCAGTTTCTGGGAAAAACGCGGGAGTGGCTGGAGAAACGGGGGAGTGTCTGGGCGAACGCTGGGTGTGTTTGTGACGTCAAACCAGGAACGAAACTGACCGAACTGATCGCAATGGCAGAGTAAGTGTCGAGCTACTCAGAAACTGCTTAGAAATTTCTATTTGCAATTTTGAGAATCTTTCGTTCGCAATTTTGCTAAGCTAAGATTCACTCCCAGTAGGTGGCAGCTTAGCGTGTGCAATGCTGCTAAAAGCAGCTTGCGAGCGAACAACTCGGAATGAGGGCCATTGTGTCTGAATGTGTAACTAAGAACCATTTTTTCCATGGACATAATTTTACCGACCCACTTGATAGACATGAGATTTCCAGTGGACATGTGTGAGGGTATTTTTCAGAATGTGTCAGGTGACATGGTAGAGTCCTCTTGCAAATGCTAGTCATTGAATTGACCACAGGCTGTGCTATCAGGACATTTGTCCAATATTTCAGTAGCCTTTCTGTCTGCAAACAGTTGTGTATATTCTGACTTGTATGTGAATTGGATCATCCAGTAATGGTTTAGGTTTTCTGTAATATACAAAAATGACTGAGCTATGAATGGTTACTTCTGTAATGACAAAAGTGAGATGAAGCTGCTCTTTTAGAAATACTGAGGTCTTGTACACAGTCATTTCTGAATTAATGATATGTAACGTTCACTTTAAAAACAGATGCAATGCCTTAAATATTTGAACAGTATGTCTTGATATATACTGTAGACCTTTTACCATACCTCCCAACTGTCTCGATTTTCGCAGGACAGTCCCGTTTTTTGGGGACTGTCCCGCTGTCCCACTCGCAGGCCGCAGTGTCCTGCGGTGTGGGGGGGGGGGGGGGCAGTTGGGAGGCTCAGGCACTCGCTGCCCTGCTTATTCATTGGAGTCAGAGGGAGAGGGGGCATGCCAGCGGATCACAGAGCGCTGGGCATGCCCCCTCAGTGACGAAAACGGGGCGTGGCTCGCGATTGCGGATCCTCCGCGAAGCCACGCCCATTTTCTTAGACCACGACCCTTTTTCGGGAGCGCGCGGCTTTGCCACACATATGTCCATCTTTCTACAAATGAAAAGTTGGGAGGTCTGCCTTTTACTAAATATTACCAATGCCATCTACTTGTGTTCATTTATACCAGAGTGTCTTGTTATCTTTCATTTCTGTACAGCAACAATACTGAAGTAAAGATGTTATGTATGTGCACAAAAACTACTTTGGTGTCTGGATTAGTGAAGTGTGACTGTAAGCAAGAACAGGAAGGAAGTGTTGTAATTGACACTAGTGTACTGTTCCCTCATTAGTTAAATGACCACAGTAAGGTATATAACAATATAACAGCTTGTTGGTAGGAAGTTGAATGGTTGTAAAGTTACGTCTGAGACCATATTTAGTAATAATGGGAAGCATTTAGAACAATAAGCATGAGTTGTTTGCTTTACTTACAGCCCCCAATATTCTGTGTGAAAGTTACAGTGAAAGAAGCGAAAGGGATTATTGGAAAAGATGTCAGTGGTAAGTATGTTTATCTCATTATATACCTGATTAAAGTCTTAAACTGTACAGAACACTAGATATATACTGTGTATATGTATGAATCGATATACTATATATGTGTATAATTATAATATATTATATTTAAGTGTGTGTGACATTTTCTTATCAGTTTCTTGACAATGCTTTAGATATTACTTGAATATTTATTTTAATAAATGCCATCAGAATCTTTCAGCTTTTGTAACCGGATATGTATGCATCATGTGAGAGATAATTATTTTAATATACTTAGGTTGTTTATTTTTCTGCAAGGATTTAGTGACCCCTATTGCATGTTGGGAATTGACAGTCGAGCTGACACTAGATCCAGAGACAGCAGTCCCAATCCTGATAAGAAGCAGAAGCACAAAGCAGTGGTCCGGAACATGCTTCCAGAAGACCAGACACATAGGACTCAGGTCAAGGCCCAGACCTTAAATCCTGTATGGAATGAAACATTTATAATGTATGTACTGTACCTTATTATTTGTGAGAAAAGAATCACTGAGCACTTGGTCACAGTGTGTACTGTTTGCCATGGAATGCATATCATTCTATTGTCCGTCTTTTTGTCTTGCTTTTCTACCAATTCATCTGGGATTGCAGTTAGGGCCATTACATGTGAGCCCTCCGGAACAGGTAGCACACTGCTAAATTTGTAAGTAATGGAGTGTAATACAAAGGTTCCAAAAATGTCCATATTTTATTCTTAGTCCCCTTCCGTCCTAGGACTAGAAAAGCCGACTGATGTACAGTGGGAAGTCTCATATTTTAAGATACAAGACAAGTCTATAACCCCAATCCAGATGGTCCAGGCAGTAATCCGAGATCAAGATCCTAAACTCTGATATTTCCTCACAAAAATAAAATGTAAAGCTGCAAGGAACCGTTACACAGGATAAGTTTTAACATAAAGAAAATATTTTCCTTTTCTGTGTTTCTCTCTTGAGAATTCCTAATACACACTACGTACGGAATACAGTTTCCTGCAGATGTGGGTTGGCAATTATGGCAATCTATACTACCACCCCACCCCTTTATCCCTCCATCCATTTGTCTCTCCTTGTTAGTAAGGGACAATTGAACACTTAGCACCAGGTACCAGTTACAGTGCCCTCTGCTTGGTATGACAGTCATGTTTCCTCTCCACCATACAGACGACTGCATAGTGCTTAAGTAGAGATAAGTGACCTATTTGAGTATATAATGTGTTACAACCATAGATCTGATGTCTGTGTTGTGTCACCACCTGAGATTTGCAGGAGTGTCTACATTATAAACACAGCAGAGAGGTAATACAATCCACATGTTAAAGTAATCAGAAACTTGTGTGTGTCTATGGAGATGAGTTGCATGGTAAAGCCACCAGACGGGGGTGGCACTGCATTGCATGGTAGCCAGAGAACTGTGGTCTGCAATGAAAAGCCAGCAGAGAATTGTTGGTCCGTCCTCATTGTATAGTCACAAGACATTTGTGTGTGTATATTATATAGTGGCTGCCAGAACAAAGTCAGCACTATATACTTAGGGGTCTATTTACTAAGCCTTGGATGGAAATAAAGTGGACAGAGATAAAGTACCAGCCAATCAGCTCCTAACTGCCATGTCACAGGCTGTGTTTGAAAAATGACAGTTAGGAGCTGACTGGCTGGTGCTTTATCTCCGTCCACTTTATCTCCATCCAAGGCTTAGTAAATAGACCCCTAAGTCTCTAGAAACAACTCTCTATAGTGCTCCCTGTCTGTATTGTATATAATTTACTATGATGGTATATGTTTGTTGCATCTGTCCTATAATGTCCTTTAATTGTATATCTATCAATCACAACAAAGTTATTTATTTTTCTCTAGCATCCATAAGGGATATTGGGGGAAACTAGTACGATGGGGTTTAGACGGGTCCAAAGGAGCCAGTGCACTTTCAATTTCTTCAGCTGGGTGTGCTGGCTCCTCCCATTATGCCCCCTCCCACAGGCAGTTTAGAAAAAAGTGCCCTCAGGAGAGGATGCACATCTCTGAGCTCCAATTTCATTTTAAACTTTTATTATTTTCGGTATGCTGTCTGGGCAACAGCATACCTGCACCGTGGGAGTTAGGGGGGGAGACGGTCACCGACCTTACGAGGTGCAGAGCCGCTTCTCCGCTACAGGACCACTGTCCTGAGTGGTTGTTGTTCAGCGGGGCACTGCGCCTTGGCTGTCACAGCCGCAGCACGACGCACACCCCTAACGCTGCCTAAAGGTGACATCTGGGGTGAGTACAAACCAGGGGCCCCGCTAGGGAAGTCCCCCGGTTCAAAGTGCGGCTGACCACGGGCGCGGTGTACGGGACCCTCCTGGGGTGTCCCGCTAAGATCCCCCATATAGAACTGGCACAAACGGTTTGACTAGCACTTGTTGTGATGTTTTAAGCTATGAAGGAGAATATGCCAGTATAAATATTCATTATAACTCTGGCGCCATTAGAGAGGGCGGGGCTAACAGAGTGGGACCTGAGGTATTTTGGCGCCTTCCTCTGCTTACAGCAGCCATCTACAGCACACACCACGCTTCCTGCCTCACAAGACACGTTGGAAAACTGGTACAGGGTGTAGCAAAGGGGGAGAGCCGCTTGTGTACACTATCCTGATCCTCTGTAGGACTTAAATTGCTAGTGTTTACTGTTTTTAGAAAGCTGACAGCCTCACTGGGGCTGTGCAGCTCGGGGTGTGCTGGTGTCCTCTCTCATCTGTGTCTCCTCTCACATACAGTAGGGCAGGCATGCATTATCACTGTCTATGTGTATGTTATTGTGCTTACTGTGAAATATGGGTAAACACAAGCTGTGCAGTGTATGTCACACCAGATTCTCTCCATTATCTAATGATTCTGTATCCTGTGAACAATGCAGACAATATTCACAAATCAGTGAAGGGACTGGGGGAGAGGGTCCAAAGCCCCACTGGTTAGGGTCTCTTAAGACTATGATGTTAGATATGTTTTCCCAACTCACTGCTAATGTACAGAAGACTCGGCTACTCCAACAAGCTGTTGCAGATTTAGCTGCTAGGGCAGATGCACAGCTCCCCCCCCCCCCTCCCTTCCCTCTCATGCAGGTCCACAGAAGCGTGGTTTACCTGCTCTGCTATCAGATTCAGATGATGATATTCAAGATGATGGGGATGACCTGGATCCCATTAGTGGGGATCCCGATTCTACTCAGGGTATTGAACCCCTCATTTTGGCTATAAGGGATGTGTTAAAGTCCCACGGAGCACGACATCCATCACTTTCAGCCGTTTGTTACAAGTTACCGGTGAATGATCCAGCCTGTGATTCAATCACTCCACTCTAACTCTCCTTGCATTTGGAACATTGTTACCTCCTGCCCGGCCGGGCGTCGCTCAGCAAGCTGGAGGATCTGTATGGTGATCTAATACAGGCAACTGGTGCTGCACAGAAAGAAGTGGCTTTCATCTGAATATACCGCTGACGGATGTCTCACCCATGCACAGGGTGATAACAAGCGGTTTCTTAACCATTTATCCCGTACAGCAAGAGATCATTACGTCTCAGTGAGTAACATTAATCGGCTGGTTTATTTTGCTCCAAGGAAACACTATTTAAATCTGGACACCTTTATGGTCACAAACGCTAATTACATCAGTTTACAGGACTTCCTTTTCATTTAAACTGTCTGATATGGAATTAATGTGAGAGATTAACCCTATCTTACAGAGACGGGTTCTCCTGCATATTAGTGTCCCTTTCACTTATTTATACACTTTATGTGTGAACTATAAGGTATAATACCTCAGTTATATGCTCTGTGTAGTGTTGTGTCTTTTAATCAGTTTGTTATTGGTTTTATGTTAATAAATTGTGTTTTTATCAACATCACTGGTACCGTGCGCCTACTTGGTGATTTTGTTTCAGATGTGTTAAAGCTCCCTCTAGAGGACACTGCGTCACAGCAGTCATTTGTCTTTGTGCAAAACAAGCCCAATGTCACTTTCCCTGATTCTCCAGAGTTAGATGACTTATTCAAACAGGCCTGGAAAAATCCAGACAAAAAATTCCAAGTGTCCAAAAAATTTTTGCGCACTTTTCCATTTGCACCTCAAGGTAGAAAATGTTGGGAGGAACCCCCTGGGGTGGATATCTCAGTCTCTCGCCTGTCTAAGAAGGTGGTGCTGCCTGCCCCGGGCTCCTTTACTATGAAGGATCCTGGGGATCGAAAGATAGAGACTACCCTAAAATCTATATATACTACAGCCAGCCTTTCACAAAGACCGATATTTTGGGTTACAATACTGGATGCAAGCTGCTAAAGAATCCATCTTATTAACCAACGTTCCCATAACACTAACAACGCAGGAGGAATTATTTAAATTAACGCTGATATAGCACAGTGTCAGTAAGGGACAGTAATGAATACATAGTAATGAGTTTGGTACAAACTGCCTGTGGGAGGGGGCATAGAGGGGAGGAGCCAGCACACACAGTTGAAGAAATTTAAAGTGCACTAGCTCCTTTGGATCCCGTCTATACCCCATCGTACTAGTTTCCCCCAATATCCCTTATGGATGCTAGAGAAAAAGAAATAACTGTGTTGTGATTGATAGATATACAATTAAAGGACATTATAGGACAGATGCAACAAACATATAGCATCATAGTAAATTATATACAATACAGACAGGGAGCACTATAGAGAGTTGTTTCTAGAGACTTAGGGGTCTATTTACTAAGCCTTGGATGGAGATAAAGTGGATGGAGATAAAGTACTAGCCAAGTAGCTCATAACTGTCATTTTTCAATCATCAAAATACATTGGTGCAGAGTTATAGTGGTGGCTCTGCTTTTTTAAAATCTTTCAACACTTACATATTTCAGTCTTTATCACTTTTATGTTTGTATGTGTAATATTTTACCTTCTATATATTTCGCTGTATATGTCTTGTTATTTTGGGACTCTTTTAGAATAAATCCAAGCAATAAAAGCTAAATTTTATTATATAATATAATCCAATAAATTAGATTAGTGCGCCCAACTCGATAACCGCTTTTCTAGTTCTCTCTGTTTTGTTGCATATTTTGGTTGTATTAGGGCTGCACCCCCAGAGAAAAACAAGGTCTATCTCAAGACAACACTAATATTGGGGTTCCCAAAGGTTAATTTAAATATACATTATTTCATTATATATCTCCTTCTCCAAGAAACTTCCCTGGTATTGCTCGCGGACCAGGGACCCTCAGGCAAGGGCAGAGGATGCACTGGCGTCGCATTGGCCGTAGCGGCTGGTCTACCTGTTTCCTCAGATTCCATTGCTCCCAAGAGTGCTAAAGCAAATCAGGAATCAAGGTGTCCAGGCAATTCTAATTGGCCTCGGAGGGCATGGTACGTGGTTCTTCTGGACATGTCCGTCCAAGACCCTTGGCCTCTACCACTCAGAAGAGAGCTTCTTCAACAAGGACCGTTTGTCTACCCAGACTTACGGCGACTTCGTTTGACGGCATGGAGGTTGAGGAGAACATCCTAGCTCACAAGGGCCTTTCCAAGAAGGTTATTGCAACCAGGGGTCAGCCCAGGAAACCTGTGACGTCATAACACTATAATCATATGTGGAGGAGATATGTCTCTTGGTGCGAGGACCGCACGTATCCGCCTGCAGATTTTCACTTGGGACATTTCCTTCGTTTCCTGCCGGCTGGTGTGGATAAGGGCTTACGTCTGGGTTCCATTAAGGTCCAGATTTCCTCTCTCTCCATTTTCTTTCAGAAGAAATTGGCAGTGTTGCCAGAAGTTCAGACCTTCTTACAAGGGGTATTCCACATACAACCTCCCTTTGTGCCGCCTGCGGCAGCCTGGGATTTGGAGGTAGTGTGGAAATTTTTAAAGTCCTCCTGGTTTGAACCTCTGATGACGGTAGTAGACAAGTACCTTGCGTGGAAGATGGTGATGTTACTGGCCCTGGCTTCTGTTTGATGTGTTTCAGAATTGGGGGCCTTATTGTGTAAAAGTCCCTACTTGGTCTTTTACGAGAACAGAGCGGAGCTCTGAACTAGACAGTAGTTCCTGCTGAAGATTGTCTCTGCGTTTCATCTGAATCAACCTATTGTGTTTCCGTCCGGTCTGACGCTTCTGCTCTTCCGGGGGCATTGGATGCTGTGCATGCCTTGAAGATATATGTCAAGCTTACAGCTCAGGTCAGAAAGACGGATTCCTTGCTCGTGCTCTATGATGCACAGAAGGGTTGCCCTGCTTCAAAGCAGTCTATTGCTCACTGGATTAGGCTTACTATTCAACAGGCCTATGTGTCAGCAGCCTTACGTGTTCCTAAGTCTCTAAAGGCCCACTCTACTACATCAGTGGGCTCTTCCTCTGCGGTTGCCCATGGAATCTTGGCCTTGCAACTATGCCGAGCTGCTACCTGGTCGGGGAAGAACACTTTTGTGAAGTTCTACAAATTTGATATCCTGGCCAAAGAGGATACCCAGTTTGGGCAGGCGGTGCTGCAGCAGTCTCCGCAGGTTCCCGCCCGTTCTGGAAGCTTTGGGACATCCCCATCATACTAGTTTCCCTCAATATCCCTTATGGATGCTAGAGAAAATAGGATTTTTCTTGTAGTCCATAAGGGATATTGGGCGCCCGCCTCAGTGCGTGGACTTCTCTGCAGGTTCTTGTTCTATGGTTATCTGTTCAGCTGTTGCTGTTGTTGTTACCAGCTGTTGTTGGTTGTTATATGTTAGTGGTGTGCTGGTGTGTAAATCTCACCACCATTTCTGTTATCATGTTCCTTCTCTTATATATGTCCTTTCTCCTTCGGGCATGTTTTTACTTATAACTGCTTGTGCAAGGGGGCATAGAGGGGAGGAGCCAGCACACCCAGTTGAAGACATTTAAAATGCACTGGCTCCTTTGAACCTCGTCTGTACCCCATCCTACTAGATTCCCCAATATCCCTTATGGACTACGAGAAAAGGATTTACCGGTAGCTATTAAAATCCTATTTTTTACATTCGTTTTTTATATTGAAATTTTTACATACAAGTCACAAAAGAGTACAGAAAAAAAGGGAACCATTGGATAAAAATACAGGGTGGGCCAAGGCCCAGGGAAGGGGTTCACAACGTATTCACTTACATCAGGATAGGTACCAAAACACATGAAATGTAGCATCAATGCATAAACCAACAAAAAGTGAAATATACATTCTATTTCTAAAGGTGCGCACTTATGCAGTACTTATATGTAGTATATACCAGGGAGGAGAGCATGGCAAAAAAAGGATAGAGGTTCAAACCTCAAGGATTAGATTGAGGGGAATCTAGGCTGCTAAGATCTATCGTCTTACTATTTTTGGAGGAGCTTCCCTGCGCTCTGTATTCTCTCCATCTGAACCTTTATATAAGAAGTGATGTGGACGGAGGAAGACTATTTACAGTCTACTGTCTCAGATTCTGTATCTTATTCTCAGTACCCCTCCACAGCCGAGGAGGCTTGCAGCTTTTGTGGCCACCAAAATATGACCCATAATGTACCAGTCTCCCAATGTCATCACCCCCGTGTAATAATGAAATAGCACTACTAACGGGCAAAAGGTAAAGTCATACCGCTTACTTTCCCATTTAAGGTAAAAACTGCCACCCAGCACGAGGATGGTTTCTGTATTATATATCAGTCCATACAATACTCACTATATTTAAGAGCAGTTGGTAGAATTCTTTCTCTTTTGCTCATGCCAGCTAGAATTCTTTGCTTATGCCAGCGCTCTGCTAGCAGAGCCTGAGACACTTTCTTGGGTTTATGCCCGGGCCAAATGTTGAGAGCCCTTCCCTGGGAATGGGGGCAAACTGCTGTGATCATTAACATGGTCCCAAAATCTATCTCAATGCCCACCCTCCTTTTAAGTAAAAAAATCTTGTTTAAAGCTGTTAAGAAAGTATGAAATAAAATATGCCCTGTCCCTTATAACCATGAGCGAGAGCAGCTCTGTGTTTCTACTGAAAAATAAAAGCAATCTTAATAACTTGCTATTATATATATATTTATGTTTCAGGGAAGTGAACGACATAGAACATGCATGGTTCCAGATGGACATGTGGTGAGTGCTGATGGATCTGTCAGTAATCAGTTTGACACTGATAGAATGTAAATTTGATTTTCAGATACTGCAAATAGAAGGTGGAGTATGGGGTGATGGTGGAGGGGGGGGGGGGGGTGTTTATAATTATATTGTCTGTAAAATATTCTAAGTCTTTGAGCTGCTAAAAACGTGTATGTTCCAAGTTGATCGCTAGCTGCCGTTGTTCGCAGCGCAGCGTTCAGGCAAAAATCGGCACTTCTGCGCATGCGTATGCGGCTCAATGCGCACGCGCGATGTACTTTCACAAAAGCCGATGCAGTTTCGTACAAGGTCTAGCAATGCTTTCCGGTCGCACTGCTGGCCGCAGAGTGATTGACAGGAAGTGGGTGTTTCTGGGAGGTAACTGACCGTTTTCGGGGAGTGTGTGTAAAAACGCAGGCGTGTCAGATACAAACGCAGGCGTGCCTGGGGAAAAGCGGGCGTAGCTGGCCGAACGCAGGGCGTGTTTGTGACATCAAAACAGGAACTAAATAGTCTGAAGTGATCGCAAGCTTGGAGTAAGTCTGGAGCTACTCAGAAACTATACAATTTTTTTTTGTAGCAGCGCTGCGATCCTTTCGTTCGCACTTCTGCTAAGATACACTCCCAGAGGGCGGCGGCTTAGCGTTTGAACGGCTGCTAAAAGCAGCTAGCGAGCGAACAACTCGGAATGAGGGCCCAAATGTAGTAGCTTTATCACATTGATGATGAATATGTACGAGCTATAGTATTTTCTATAGATGTATTGTTGTTGTTGTTTTTGGTATAACTTTAGCTGTGGCTAAACTAAGCATAGACTTGTACAGCCTGGCAATGTCAAATTACTAACCAAAAATGATGCCCGTCATTGAGCAACGTGTTACATTACGTGTCATCGCACATTTTATCTCCCTGCAATTTGCCTGGATATCAGATCATCTTTTAATACATTTAATACAATATGTATTTGATAAACGTAAATTATTATATGATTTGAATTCAAAATGATTACTAATAAACAAAAATATGTTGCTTGTAAGTGCAGCTGTACATTATATGTGTATGGTCGAAGAGATTAAAAAATGGCGGTGATCCTAGATGTGTACTGTGTAAGGAATGTAGAGCCCTCTGATTATTTCATTCAGCCTATACGAGGAGCCCATCACCAGCTCACCTACTAAATTGTTTCTTGCCCTGATGACAGCAGATACTCCAAGTACAAGGGAGTCTAATTTGTTGGTTACCACCTTTTAAAGGTTGCTCCAATTTTTATAATTAAGTATAATTAACACATTCTCGTTAACGTACTCAATGACTTTGTGAGAGAAGAGGTCCCATGTGAAAATGGGTTCATTTGGTGTTGCACTCACATTTTTTTATTGTGTGGTGTATTTTTCTTCACATCTGCTCCCAAGTATCATAGGAAAATGTTTGTTGTTTAATGTTGTTGCTAGCACAGCTGAAAGAGTTGCTACTCCAAGAAGAGAGGTCTGGTGTGATTGGTTAAACTTACCATGTAGGATTTCCAGGCTATTACAACTGTTTGGTATTATGACCATAAAATATGTAAAGAATTCACACTTAATCATAAGGATACATCCTCTGCTTCATTAAAAATGTAATCTGTCAGCCCCTGAGGGCTGCTCCTCGCTTTATTATTGAGCAGTAACCACTGATCCACTACCCCTAAAGTAGGTGCACCCCTCCCTGTGTATTGCCTTCTCAATACTACATCAAGGATGCTATGTTTCATATTGACAGCCTACCATTTATTTTAATATATTAACAAGCTGAATTTGCAGGAGGCTGCAAGGACAGAAATTTTTGAAAGGAATATAAAATTACTATGGTCCAGTTGTCCCATAGGACCTTTGGGTGTTGTTTGGCTGCATTCACCCAAAAAGGAATACAATGAAGTGACCAGAACATGGAGATATTATTACGCACCCATTCTAAATTCAAGAACTCTGAAGTATGTAGAGAATGCTTAGACTTCTGCTTGGTTGTCTAGCATTGATATTAAAGTCACTGATTAAATGACAAACTTTTTGTATCATTCAAGATGAGGTGTTGCCCCCTCTACAGTGTGTCTTGGATCATGTCCTCTTCCTACGGTTCATGTTTTGTTCTGTGAGTTTCATGCCATAATCCTGTCTACCTTGTCTCCTACTCTAATTGCACAGGGACTCAGATGATGTGGAATCTGTCAGATCAAAGCTGGGGGAGCTCACGGATTTGCATGGATTGAAGAGGTGAGGATTTGAATCGTTATTTATCTGACAACATAAACCTCAAGGCTTTCCACAAGACATGTGTCCTATCATGCTTCCTTAGATGCTAACACACACATAACTAGTCTTCCAAATACATAAAACCTTGCAAAACACCTTGAAGCACATATGCCAGCTGACTTAGGCATGCCATTCTCAGGACCTTGGACGAGTCACGTTGGGCCTAATTCTGACTTGCATACAATTTTGAATTTCAAAGGATGTTGTGATATTTAGCAACCTGAACATGCATCACGGCCTCCTTGTGCAACTTAAAGCGTTTCCAAGCAGTTCTGAGTCTGCTGCATCTCAATTGCTACTCAATTACAGCTGAATGGGCATTACTGGGTGGGAATGGTGAGTTTACATGGGAGTGCTAGTGGGCATGTAGACAGAGTTGGGGGATATTCAGAGGTGAGCGTGTGCAGTGAGCCATTCAATTTCAGTCAGATCTCTTGCACCAATGCAGATAATAAGGATGACAGTGTATTTCCACTGTAAACATAGGGCAGCTGGGAGGTATGTGTTTTTATTGCACCATTTCTCCTGTTTTTTTTTTTTTTTTTTTTAAATAAGCTACTCCCCAAAGTAGAATAGAATGGGTAGTGTCTGATGTTTTTGAGATCATAACTCAGGATGCGTTAACTCATCATCATAACTCATCATCTGTTTGTGTCTTGTTTGGCTTCCTCAGTGCAGGTTACTGGAAATATCCAGAGAAGACTGTTGTTTATGTTGTTTTAGCTACTCTTCTTATAGTTTTCTTCTAAATGTCATCTATATATTGTACAGCAGAACTACCTATCATCCCAGCCCTGATTAGTGAATTTCTATAAAGTGCCATTTATTCTCTGAAGGAAAGCAGGATGTAGCTATGTGATTACTAATTTTAGCTATTGTTAAGAATACTTTGCCTACCTTTCATCTGATTCATTGGAATTTCATTTGAAAATGATTTCAGTTAACTAACTATGGGGTCTACTTACTTGGATGGAGAGAAAGTGGATGGTTATAAAGTACCAACCAACCAGCTCCTGTCATTTTTCAAACACAGCCTGTGACATGGCAGTTAGGAGCTGATTGGCTGGTACTTTATCTCCGTCCACTTTATCTACATCCAAGGCTTAGTAAATAGGCCACTTGGTTATATATTTATCTATTGTCATGAGAATACAAAGATCAATAAATATGGGTAGTAGAGAATTGTCAAGCTGTGTCCAGTGTTCTATGTGCATGTATATGGAAGGTGATAAAGATGGGTGAGGTATAGTATTTTTGCCTTGAGATCCTGCATAGCATTTCCACATATGTAAAGGCACATTATACAATAGTTACTTGTTCCCTATACCATCTTACTCTTTGCCCTTCTCCTACCTAAAAAGTTACCCAGTTAACAGTCTGCATTTTCTACTACTGTCTTCCATGGCTTACAAATTCATCTTGGTTTTTCAGGATATTTAAAGATGCTCGTAAGGACAAAGGTCAAGATGACTTTTTAGGCAATGTGGTTCTGCGACTGCGGGTGAGAGCATGGGGACTAAAATATTATTTGCATATACATGCAGAAGGGATGTATAAATCGTTATATTGCATAAATTAAGTCAGATATGTGATTATCCGTGCTCAGGATCTAAAGTGTAAGGAGGACCGTTGGTATCATCTAGAACCTCGGACAGAAACTTATCCAGAAAGAGGACAGTGCCACTTGCAGTTCCTTCTTACACACAAAAAGGTGAGAACATGGTATATAAGCAAAGTGTCACCTTCTCAGATGACTTTTCAGTGTTCTATCATGATTTTTTAAATGAGAGGTGAAAGGGCACAATTACAGGGAGACTCTCTGGCAGGTAGCACAGCCTTTCCTTTCCTCACTGTGAAAAGCATCAATTCCCAGCTTCCCCTGAGATCTCATCTTTATACTTATAATGGGAGCTCCTCTGCACCTTCCATTTAGACTTCTGTGGGAAGTGAACAGTAGATTCAAAATATTTAAGACACGCAATGACAGTCCTGATGTCTTCTCATGGCAATGTTAAATATGAGCCATATGGTACATGAGGTTAAACCACAAAGTGGTTTTGTGGTAAACCTAAGAGGTGAAAACTTGCATTCTGCACATTATCATTAACCGGGCCCGCTGGTACCTGTAGTAGTACTACTACTAAAAAAATACCCCAATAAAAACATAAGACACACACCTTGAAAGCATAACTTTAATACATACATACACACCTCCATATACACATACTTACCTTATGTTCACACGAGGGTCGGTCCTCTTCTCCATGTAGAATCCATGGTGTACCTGTGGAAAAAATTATACTCACATACTCCAGTGTAGAAGCCTCTTCTTCTTGTAATCCATTTGTAATCCAGGTACTTGTCAAAATAAAAAAACGGACACCCGACCTCGCACTGAAAGGGGCCCCATGTTTTCACATGGGACCCCTTTCCCCGAATGCCAGAAACCCCCTCTGACTTATGTCTAAGAGGGTTTCTTCAGCCAATCAGGGAGCGCCACGTTGTGGCACCCTCCTGATTGGCTGTGTGCTCCTGTACTGTATGACAGGATCGGCTCAAAGAGCCCGAGGCTGGTTATGCTTAGGAGGGGGGACCCCACGCAATTTTTTTTTAGAAAATAATCACTTTCCCACCCCTTCCCACTGATATACATGCACGGATCTCATGGATCCGTGCATGCCTATCCAATCACGGATAAAAAAAGCTGGTCTGTTTTTTTTAAGCACTTTTTTACGAGTTGTAATTTTTCACGGCAGTGTTTTGTTTTGTTTTGCTTTGCACTTCTTAGTAAATGACCGAGATTCATACTTAAACAGCCGCGTTTTGACCGATGGTGTATTCATTCGTGATTTTTTCCTAGGACTTCCAAATATTACGAATGCCCTCATCACTGCCGTGATTTGAGTTTAGTAAATTACCGAGATGACACTTTGATGAAAAAACGGCATCTCGGTCAAAATCGGGACCTTAGTAAATTTACCCCTGTGACTCATAATAATAAGTCAGTGTGAGTTACATCTTACACTATAGTATACAATGGAGATTACTGCTTATTCAAGCCATGATTGTGATGCTGTTATCATACAGCATACAACCATCAACAATCGGTTTAATAAATATTATATGTGTGGGGCTCAAGTCCCTGATAACACAGTAAGGCAATAGCACTGATTTGTAAGCCTTATTGATCACTTGCAAGTAGGAAATTATATTAATAATAATAATGATACATTATATAAAATGAGTGATGGACTCTTGTACTTTTATACCTCATGGGCTAGTAGTTAGAGAGTGTGTGAAGGAGGTTTTGGTGATTATTTAAGGATTTCACTGAATTCTATCATGAATTGCTATGCATTCTTTTGCACTGCTTGTAAGTATCTGTAAATAGTCCTCTGAGAAGCACTGTTATGTTCCTTTTAGACAGATTTGACATAACAACATGATATTATATGTTGTCTTCTCTACACAGGCTTTTGACTAGTGTTCTCTGCTTTATGTACTTCTAGAGAGCAACAATGCTGAGCAGGAATCCCAGCTACATCGTCCACCGCCAGCTACTACAGCAGTTTGTACGTCATGAGATCACTTGCCACAAGGTAAAAAAAAAATAATTAAGGCAGACTTTGGGATATTCAATTAGCCCCGATATCATTGCGGCTGATCAAAACGGCAGTATATCATGATACGCCATTGCGCTGTCCATGCTGGGATGTATGGGCAACAACACCTGAAGCTGTCGAAATCGATAGCTGCAGGTGTCGGAACAGTCAGTGAAACTGACCGTTCATACATTGCCCCTGCATAATGCCTTGCTATCTTACAGATAGCAGTGCCGATATGGATAATGGCGCATAGCACCCCTGTAACTGAGCACACTTCCCCGCAACCATACATGGGAGAGAAGCAGTATCAATGCACAAACGGCACTGATACAGCTTCTCCCCCATATCGAGCCTTCTTACATCTACCCCATAGTGTACACCAGTGTTTACCAACCTTGGTCCTCAAGGCACACCAATAGTCCAGGTTTAAGTGATATTCATGCTTGAGCACAGATGGTTAAATCAAAATAACCGAGGTACTAATTAAGTTGGGATACGGTCGTTAGGTCGACACAGTATAGGTCGACAGTCATTAGGTTGACCACTAAAGGTCGACATGCATTAGGTTGACATGTCAATGGGTCGACATGGTCATTAGGTTGACATGTACTAGGTCGACAGATCAAAAGGTCAACATGAGTTTTAAAATTTTATTTTATTTTTTCCATTTTTTTTTTCATACTTAACGATCCACGTGGACTACGATTGGAACGGTAACCTGTGCCGAGCGAAGCGAGCCATGCGAAGGGACACAGTGCACTAATTGGGGTTCCCCGTCACTTTGCGAAGAAAATTACGCCAAAAACAGTCAAAAAACCCATGATGACCTAGTACATGTCGACCTAATGACCATGTCGACCTATTGTCCCTGTCGACCTAATGCATGTCGACCTTCCATGGTCGACCTAATGACTGTCGACCTAAGTTGTGTCTTTCCAAAGACTCATACCCAGTTAAGTCACCTGTGTTCAAGTATGGCTAGCCTTAAAAATAGTGGACCATGGTTGGGAACTTCTATTGCACTCTGTATACTGATTATAAATCAAGTCTCACCTGGCATTGTTGAACATATAGTATATAATGCAAAATGCAAGATGTAATGTAATAGTACAATGGTTGCAAAAAGAAGTATGACTTTAAATAGCCATAAAAAATACAGGGGCATATGTACTAAGTCTTGGAAAGAGCTAAAGTGGAGAGAGATAAAGTACTAGCCAATCAGCTCCTAACTGTCATATTACATGCTGAGTTTGAAAAATGACCGTTTGGTGCTGAGTGGTTGGTACTTTATCTGTCTCCATTTTATCACTCTCCTAGGCTTAGTACATATATCCCGACAGTCATGAGAAAAACAATCCGGAAATTCAGAAAAGGCAAAGTTCAACTAGAACAGGATTGTTTTATCACTTCAGCTGCTCATCTGCTCAGCTGTGACGTGACCTATGTCAGCAGAGATATAGCTATATGGTCATTTAAATTGCATACAATAACCATAGGAGAGGGGAGAGCTATAATTGCTACCTGTCTTAAACATTTATTGTTTACTATATAATATATGTACATATACAAGTGTGTGTATATATATATATATATATATATATGAGTCTTTTTTTTCCTTGGGTCCTTCTGCACCAAAAACAATGACACACCTCTGTATGTCAGCCATAGGAACCGACTGTTTACCTGCTGTATTTACCTGAACATAGCACCTGGCTCTTGAAACAAACACAATTATAGGGGTAAATTAACTAAAATAGATGTTCTATTTAAGTTGGGATGTAGCCCATAGCAACCAATCAGATTACAAGTATTATCTTCTTGAAGGTGCTAGATAAATGAGAAGTAGAATCTGATTGGTTGCTATGGACAACATCCCATCTTAGTAAATTTACCCCATAGTCTTATATTTCTCTTTGCATATCACATCCTATCATATTTTAGAACACATTAATCACCTACTATCAGCGACGGACTGGGGCTCTAATTCGGCCCGGGCATTCATGAGCGTGAGCGCGTGCGCTCATCACGGGGGCGCGCCGTGAGTCATGGTGGTGTGGACTCGCGATATGCCCCCGTTACCATGGCGATGCTTGCTGGGGGCAGGGGCACGCCGCGAGTCCGGGGGGCGTGGACTCGCGGCATGCCCCATTCCATGGAGACTGGTGGGGACGGCTGAAGCAGAGAGCTGGAGGCTGCACTGCACGCGGCCTTCCCAGCTCTCTGAGGGACCTGAGCGGCCCACCTGCCCATCGGCCCTTCTGGCATGTTCCAGAAGTGCCAGATGGCCAGTCCGGCCCTGTCTACTATACATACAGTACCATTAAATTATAAAGGACTCCTAAACTTTGTAGTTACTGCATATGTCTCTAGCATACCATCACTCAGGGATATTCTCATTCCAACCTCAGGCCGCCGGTTCCACATGGAATGGAGAAATCGGTCCTCATGGTATTACCATTCTGCACCTGCATGCTTCCCAGAAGGACCTGTCTGAGTTTCATCAGGGACTTGCGTAAGTTACAATCATTGTCCTCTAATACCAGTAACACTATAGAATGTTCATAGTTATTATTACAGATACACAGTAGCATATGGATATGTAGATTCCAAAGGTCCATCAAGCTCAAAACTGCTTCACCCTAACTGCATGCAGGAGTTCACACACACCAAGTTTTTTTTATTCGGCAGGGTCCACTGGTTATCCACAGGATAACATTGGGATATGATGACGTGACAGTGGATTTGCACCAAACGGTCAAAGCTTTCCGCCTCCCAGCATGCAACGGGCCTGTTCATATATCCCCAGGTGTGGTATGGAAGGTAGATAGTAACTAGGTCGAAGGTGTCTAGGTCGACCACTATTGGTCGACAATAACTAGGTCGACAGGGTCTCTAGGTCGACAGGGTCTTTAGGTCGACATGGTCTAGGTCGACAGGTAAAAAGGTAGACATGAGTTTTTTTGGTGTTATTTTCTTCGTAGAGTGACCGGGAGCCCCAATTAGTGCACCGTGTCCCCTCGCATGGCTGGCTTCGCTCGCCATGCTTTGGGCAAGGTGCCTCGCTCCACTACTGCTTCGCTCGGCACAGATTACCATTCCAATCGTAGTCCACGTGGATCGTTAGGTATGAAAAGGTTCAGAAAAAGAAAAAAATTGTGAAAAACTCATGCCGACCTTTTGACCCGTCGACCTAGAACATGTCGACCTAGAGACCCCGTCGACCTAGTTACTGTCGACCAATAGTGGTCGACCTAGATAGTGCCTACCTAGTTACTGTCGACCTAGAGACCGGATCCCATATCCCCGCTTCCTGGCTCAGGCAAATCAGTTTTTTGTTTGGTGTGGCAGGAGCCGGACCATGGTCAATGGGCTGCTTTTTTCATTTTATTTTTACAGTCTTACTATTTTTTTTGAGCGATCTTTTCTAAAAAGCGTCTTATACGTACATTAAAAAGAGTCGCAACAACGCTTACTCACGTGTACAGTGCTGTTTCGGCGGGCGTCCGTGTAGGATGTACTAGCAAGTCCAGCAGGCTGTGGCCGGATCACGGGGAGGTGGTAAGGCATCGGTTCCGCTTAGAGGGGGAACACAGACACAGCCGCACTGTTTTGGGAGCAGACTACCAAAGAGTCACTGACACGGCTGCCACCTTGGCTGCATCAGCGCTAGGCCCTAGGCATCATAGGCTCCAAGGGTTGTATGAGGCTGTGATCCCTAGGGTTGATGTCAGCAGTGGGGAGTCAGACGCTCCCTTGGTCGTTCCTCCCCCTGGTTAATGACCAGTTTCCTCCGAGTTTCCCACCATGAACTGAGTTCCTGCTTCCATCTGTGTATCTAAAAGGACCCAGTCACAGCATAGGCAGCTGTGTGACTGGTGTGTCAGTGTTCACTTGGGCGTCTGTGTTCACTGTAGATTCACGGGGTGAGTGTGTACACTATTAGCATCTGGATCCACTCAACATTCGCTAACATATTGATCGATCCTGGAAGCGGGGTGAAGTCTCCCTGTATCCCACTCTCCTGAGCCGGGTGATACAGCACTAAGTCTCTTTTTACCTTTGAGTACGAATAGTTAGATAAGTGCCTGATGCATATGAGTCTGTAAACTATTGCTGCTGGTTTCTTTCGCTGTGTGACTGTATACATTTAAAACTCCTATATAAGGTAATGCAGTAATATGTTTCTCCTACATGCTTGAAATGTATTTGTAGTTGATTATGTGCTCATATTGCTTATTATACTAATGTATAATCTGTGACTGATTTCTAGTGTGATTGCTGACTTTACTATAATTCTGTCAGTTTTCTGTGTATTCCGATCCTCAGTGCTGGTGCAAAGCAGGGTAGGGTCGGATTGTGTGTCACTTTAACAAATTTTAAAGTGATTACAGTCACAAATTGTGTAGTTAACACTGTACAGGTATGTGATTTATTTATCATGTCTAAGAGCAGCAACAGTAAGGAAAATACACTTTCCACAGCAGCACCAACACTCATTTCATGTTTGTCTTGCAAAGCTGGGTTAACCTCTCAGGATCTGGTTCAAAATGGATTATGTGCAAATTGTTTTAGCTTTCACCGAAGCCTCTTAAATAATCCAAGGCAGACACAGGTTCAAGTTGAACCCCCATGGGCTACTTTTGCACAGACATTATCCAGTATAGCTGAGTGGATAATGCCAGCTCCTATACCAGGGATAGGTTATCCTGTTAACCCTTACATGCAACCTTCCACTTGGGGTTTATTACATCCAGCAGGGGGAGCGGCAGCCTCTCAACAAAAATAACCTGAAAGGCCGGTGGTAAGTAAATTACATAGATATGAAACAACATCTTCACAGTCTACACATGTTTCAGATGATGGCTCGTCGGAGGATGAGGACTCATCACACTCCGGGTCTGCATACGGAGACGAGGAGGAAGGCCTCTGCTTGGTAGACATACCTGAGCTGATTAGTGCGATGAAAGCCATTCTAACCTTAGAAGAGGCGGCAGATCCTGTGTTGAAATCTAAGGCATCTGTGTTTAAATGTCCTAAAACAGTTAGGACTGAGTTTCCTGGGTCAGAACAGCTGATGGAAATTATGCAAGAGGCTTGGGTTACGCTCAGTAAGAAGTTTAGAATTCCAAGGAAATGGAATTCCAATTATCCTCTTCCAGCTGGGGACTGTTTAAAAAGGGAGGTGGCTTCCAAAGTAGATACGCATGTCATCAGACTGGTGCGACAATCTACGTTACCTCTGCTGTCAACATCATTAAATGATGTCACGGAAAGGAGAATCAATGGTTTTCTTAAAACCATTTTTTCCTTGTTTGGGGCAATCATAAGACCAGCCATGGCTTCAGCCTGGATAGCAAAGGCAGTGGCAGCCTGGGCTGATGCATTGGAGGAAGATCTTGCAATGGCATCTAGAGAGCAAAAATCTCATATTGCACATATCAAACAGGCGGCAACATTTATGGAAGAAGCAGCATTGGATATGGTACAATTGCCTCTCAGGCATCAGCCTCAGCAGTAGCAGCTCACAGAACGGTCTGGCTACGTACATGGAAAGCTGACTCAGACTCCAAAAATGTTCTGGAGTCTTTGTCTTTTACTGGAGATATTCTTTTTGGTAAAGAATTAAACAGTACTTTGGAGTCAGAAGCAGACTCCAAGAAAGTGAAGTTTCCTTCCACACAAAAATTTAAGACTAGATTTCCAGCTTCTCTGCCCTTTCAGAATCAAGGAAAAGCAAAAGGAAAGGGTGATGGCAAACAGTCCCAATCCAACAAGTCTGGTAAGACTAAAAAGCATTGGGCTACGAAAGGACCGGCTTCCAAATCATAAGATAAGCCATCAGCCTGATGGTGCGGGCCTCCACCTGGGGGAACCCAGGGTGGGAGGCCGACTTCTTCAGTGTGCACAGATCTGGCAGCAGTCTACCACAGATGCCTGGGTGCAAGAAGCGGTAACTCACGGTTATGCATTTGCTTTCAAGAAACACCCTCCTCAAACCTTTTTTTTGTACCAGCCCATCTTCAGTGGAAATGAAGGCCAGGGTTTTGCAAGAGACAGTTCAGAAGTTACTTCAGTCAGGAGTGATAATTCCAGTTCCCCCTACACAACGAGGACAAGATTTTTATTCCAATCTGTTTTTAGTCCAGAAGCCAAATGGGTCGGAACGGCAGATACACAATCTCAAAGCACTGAACAAGTACATCTGGGTGCCTCATTTTCATATGGAGACTTTATGTTGCATTATTTTGGCCATGGAGCTGGAGGATTTTATGGTATCCCTGGATTTCCAGGATGCTTACCTACATATTTCTATAGCACTGTCCCATCAGCGCTATCTCAGGTTTGCTATCCACCAGCATCATTTTCAGTTTCAGGCCCTACCATTTGGACTGGCCACGGCTCCCAGAGTATTCACCAAAATTATGGTAGTGATGGCATCTTATCTCCATCAGCAGGGGATAAGGATTTTTCCATACCTAGATGACTAATTAATCCTGGCACAGTCTCAGGAATTGCTTCAATGTTATCTGCAACAGACAATAGCTTGTTTACAGAGACACGGTTGGCTCATAAATTGGGCAAAGTCGTCCCTGGTTCCGTCACAATGGATGACTCATTTGGGGGCTATGTTGGATTCAGGTTTTCAGAGAGTATTTCTACCTCTGAACAAAATATCCAAAATTCAGTCAAAGATTCAGGAGCTGCTACACAGTCAAAGGGTATCTATTCATGCCGCAATGCGTGTGATGGGGTTGATGGTGTCAACATTCAACATGATGGAGTATGCTCAGTTCCATTCCAGGCCTCTGCAACGTTTGATCCTTTCCAAATGGAATGGTTATCATCAGACAATAAAATGCCGACTATGGTAATTAAGGAGGTCATTAGCCTGGTGGCTACAGACATCCCATCTGGACAAAGGTAGACCCTTTTGGATATCAGATTGGGAAATTTTGCCAACAGATGCCAGTCTTCAGGGCTGGGGAGCAGTGTCAGGAAGTAGTTGCTGCCAGTGGCAGTGGACCAAGGAAGAAAATTGCCTGCCAATAAATATATTGGAACTTTGGGCACTTATTCAGGCAAAGAGTTCTAAACTGGGAAGCGGATTTTTCCATTCATGCAAAAAAATTTTACACCCAGAGTTCTTCCAAATTCTGGTAGACAAATGGGGGTTACCAGAGATAGATCTCATGGCGTCACTCTAGAACAACAAAGTTCCCGCATACGGGTCTAGAACTAAAGATCCCAGAGCGATCTTTGTGGATGCCTAGTCAGTGAGATGGGACTTTCGTCTGGCCTATGTGTTTCCACCAATCGCCCTGTTACCCTGTTACCCAAGATAATGCGAAAGGTAAAACAAGGAAAGGGTGCCGTGATACTATAGCTCCGGCTTGGCCCAGAAGACATTGGTACACAGATCTATAGAGGATGTCGATGGATGCTACAGTCTTACTCCCTCAACGTCCAGATCTACTGTCTCGGGGTCCTTGCTATCACAAGCACCTGGATCGACTGGCTCTTGAAACTTCCATCCTGAAAGCAAGAGGATTCTCACAACTTTTTTCCAGGGAATGCTGCACATTCAACCTCCTTTTGCTCCTCCTACAGTGCCTTGGGACTTAAGTTTAGTCCTAAAAGGCTCTTCAAGTTGCCCGAGTGGATCTTAAATGGTTGACAGCTAAAGTTCTCTTTCTACTGGCTATTGCTTTAGCTAGAAGAGTTTCAGATTTAGGGGCATTAATATGTCGCCCTCCTTTTTTGATTTTTCATCCATATGGAGCGGTTCTCAGAACCAAATCTGGGTATCTTCCTAAGGTGGTGTCTAAATTTCACCTTAACGAAGAAATTGTAGTCCCGGCCTTCCAAGGGCCGCACCTTTCTGCAGGAGATGCATTGTTGGACGTAGTTGAGGCAGTACGGATTGTGTAATGGTTAGCATTACTGCCTCACAGCACTGAGGTCATGTGTTTGATTCCCACCATGGCCCAAACTGTGCAGAGTTTGTAGATTCTCCCTGTGCTTGCGTGGGTTTCCTCCGGGTACTCCGGTTTCCTCCTACATTCCAAAAACATACTGATAGGTTAATTGGCTCCCAACAAAATTACAATAAACAAATAATCAGAAACCCAAGGCGCCAACACACTTGTGCAGCCACTTGAGGAAAAAAAGGGCCACCTTACCCTAATAAACAATGGTATAAAAAACAAATACTCAAGACAAAGGCGCTGAGTGTGGTTTCATATAAACAAAGTCAAATACTTTAGAGTCCGTGAGAGTACTTATGGAAAGAAGACTTCCGCTTCAGTAAAACCTCATGCAGAGATGTCGTATGGATCCTCTATTTCACAGGTAACTCACGATGATATGTAATGGAAAAACAAATGACAATTCATAGTGTAGTAAGTCCAGTACCACTTAGATCTTTATAATCAATTAAGCCAGATATTCAAAGGTAGCATATATTCAAGGGTGGCGTACCCCACTCACAGTGAAAAGAATAAGGCTCCGCACATAAAGGTATCTTTTAAACTGGATAGCAGGGATATTCAATAGTATTGAAAGCGTACCATTACTCACTCAGAATGTGAATCGGATCCTCCTATAGCGGTTTCTTTGAAAAATTCTGCTTCAATCACGAACAAATGAAGTGGATAAAAACTGATTTATTTAAAATTAATTAAAAATATGAACAGGAGACCACACATAACAACTCAGGGGTAGAAGTAACAAAGCCAGTGTTACACCGCCGGCCGAAAACGGCAAACCCAGCCAGATGTAATGCACGACTACACTCCCAAGTGTAATTATGTGATACTACCTGTCCTACACCCTTTCCAACGCGTTTCTCCCCGCAAATGGGGCTTTTTCAAGGAACCCCATTTGCGGGGAGAAACGTTTGCCGTTGGCTGGGTTTGCCGTTTTCGGCCGGCGGTGTAACACTGGCTTTGTTACTTCTACCCCTGAGTTGTTATGTGTGGTCTCCTGTTCATATTTTTAATTAATTTTAAATAAATCAGTTTTTATCCACTTCATTTGTTCGTGATTGAAGCAGAATTTTTCAAAGAAACCGCTATAGGAGGATCCGATTCACATTCTGAGTGAGTAATGGTACGCTTTCAATACTATTGAATATCCCTGCTATCCAGTTTAAAAGATACCTTTATGTGCGGAGCCTTATTCTTTTCACTGTGAGTGGGGTACGCCACCCTTGAATATATGCTACCTTTGAATATCTGGCTTAATTGATTATAAAGATCTAAGTGGTACTGGACTTACTACACTATGAATTGTCATTTGTTTTTCCATTACATATCATCGTGAGTTACCTGTGAAATAGAGGATCCATACGACATCTCTGCATGAGGTTTTACTGAAGCGGAAGTCTTCTTTCCATAAGTACTCTCACGGACTCTAAAGTATTTGACTTTGTTTATATGAAACCACACTCAGCGCCTTTGTCTTGAGTATTTGTTTTTTATCCCAACAAAATTAACCTTAGTGTAAATGTGTGTGCGTGTACATGTTGTAGGGAATATAGATTGTAAGCTCCACTGCGAGCAGGGACTGATGTGAATGGTCAAACTTTCTCTGTAAAGTGCTGCGGAATATGTGTGCGCTATATAAATAACTAGTAATAAATAATAATAGTCCATGCCTTAAGGATCTTCGTGGATCGTACCAGTGCCATCAGAAAGACAGACACTCTCTTCATTCTTTACGGATTTCACAAGAGAGGATGGCCTGCTGACAAGCAGACACTGGCGAGGTGGCTTCGGATGACGATTTCAGAACCATATTCTCAAGCTGATCTCCCTATTCCGGCTAAGGTCTCTACTCACTCTACTCGTAAGGTAGGTCCGCCTTGGGCAGCACAACGTGGTGCTTCAGCTGAACAGATATGTAAGGCAGCCACATGGTCTTCCTTTAATACATTCATTAGACATTATGGGGTAAATTTACTAAGATTCATAATTTTCCGTTTGAGGTCAAAGTTCAATCACGAATGACATCGAAAGTGTAAATATGCAACTTTTTGAATTTAGTACGACTAATTTACTAAGCTGCCGTATTCTGCATTTTCGGTTTTACCGATGTCGATGTCATTCGTTTTTTTAGGCAGTGTTTTACGTGACTTGTAAAACACTGCCGACTTTAATACAATGAATCTCGACTGGATCTGAGAGATCCGTGCTGGGCTTCATTGTGCACTTTTTTTTAAAAAAAAATCAGTGTTAAATTTAAAAAAAAAATGCGTAAGGTCCCCCCTCCTAAGCAAAACCAGCCTCGGGCTCTTTGAGCCGGTCCTGGTTGCAAAAATATGGGGGCAAAAATGATAGAGGTTCCCCCATATTTCAACAACCAGCACCGGGCTCTGCGCCTGGTCCTGGTTCCAAAAATACGGGGGACAAAAAGCGTAGGGGTCCCCCGTATTTCTGAAACCAGCACCGGGCTCCACTAGCCAGATACATAATGCCACAGCCGGGGGACACTTTTATATAGCTCCCGGCGGCCCTGGCATTACATAACCAACTAGTCACCCCTGGCCGGGGTACCCTGGAGGAGTGGGGACCCCTTCAATCAAGGGGTCCCCCCCCTCCAGCCACCCAAGGACCAGGGGTGAAGCCCGAGGCTGTCCCTCCCATCCAAGGGCTGCGGATGGGAGGCTGATAGCCATTGTTTAAAAAAATGAATATTGTTTTTAGTAGCAGTACTACAAGTCCCAGCAAGCCTCCCCCGCAAGCTGGTACTTGGAGAACCACAAGTACCAGCATGCGGAGGAAAACCGGGCCCGCTGGTACCTGTAGTACTACTACTAAAAAAATACCCCAATAAAAACATAAGACACACACCTTGAAAGCATAACTTTAATACATACATACACACCTCCATATACACATACTTACCTTATGTTCACACGAGGGTCGGTCCTCTTCTCCATGTAGAATCCATGGTGTACCTGTGGAAAAAATTATACTCACATACTCCAGTGTAGAAGCCTCTTCTTCTTGTAATCCATTTGTAATCCAGGTACTTGTCAAAATAAAAAAACGGACACCCGACCTCGCACTGAAAGGGGCCCCATGTTTTCACATGGGACCCCTTTCCCCGAATGCCAGAAACCCCCTCTGACTTATGTCTAAGAGGGTTTCTTCAGCCAATCAGGGAGCGCCACGTTGTGGCACCCTCCTGATTGGCTGTGTGCTCCTGTACTGTATGACAGGCGGCACACGGCAGTGTTACAATGTAGCGCCTATGCGCTCCATTGTAACCAATGGTGGGAACTTTGTGGTCAGCGGTGAGGTTACTTTCGGTCAACCACTGACCACAAAGTTCCCACCATTGGTTATAATGGAGCGCATAGGCGCTACATTGTAACACTGCCGTGTGCCGCCTGTCATACAGTACAGGAGCACACAGCCGATCAGGAGGATGCCACAACGTGGCGTTCCCTGATTGGCTGATGGAACCCACTTAGACATAAGTCAGAGGGGGTTCCTGGCATTTGGGGAAAGGGGTCCCATGTGAAAACATGGGGCCCCTTTCAGTGCGAGGTCGGGTGTCCGTTTTTTTTATTTTGACAAGTACCTGGATTACAACTGGATTAAAAGAAGAAAAGGCTTCTACACTGGATTTTGTGAGTATAATTTTTTCCACAAGTACACCATGGATTCTACATGGAGAAGAGGACCGACCCTCGTGTGAACATAAGGTAAGTATGTGTATATTGGAGGTGTGTATGTATGTATTAAAGTTATACTTTCAAGGTGTGTGTCTTATGTTTTTATTGGGGTATTTTTTTAGTAGTAGTACTACTACTACAGGTACCAGCGGGCCCGGTTTTCCTCCGCATGCTGGTACTTGTGGTTCTCCAAGTACCAGCTTGCGGGGGAGGCTTGCTGGGACTTGTAGTACTGCTACTAAAAACAATATTAATTTTTTTACACAATGGCTATCAGCCTCCCATCCGCAGCCCTTGGATGGTGGGGACAGCCTCGGGCTTCACCCCTGGTCCTTGGGTGGCTGGAGGGGGGGGACCCCTTGATTGAAGGGGTCCCCACTCCTCCAGGGTACCCCGGCCAGGGGTGACTAGTTGGTTATGTAATGCCAGGGCCGCCGGGAGCTATATAAAAGTGTCCCCCGGCTGTGGCATTATGTATCTGGCTAGTGGAGCCCGGTGCTGGTTTCAGAAATACGGGGGACCCCTACGCTTTTTGTCCCCCGTATTTTTGGAACCAGGCGCAGAGCCCGGTGCTGGTTGTTTAAATATGGGGGAACCTCTATCATTCCCCCCCCCATATTTTTGCAACCAGGACCGGCTCAAAGAGCCCGAGGCTGGTTTTGCTTAGGAGGGGGGACCCCACGCAATTTTTTTTCAAAAAATACACACTTTCCCATCCCCTTCCCACTGATAAACATGCACGGATCTCATGGATCCCTGCATGCCTATCCAAACACGGGATAAAAAAGCAAGTCTGTTTTTTTTAGCACTTTTTCACGAATTGTATTTCTGCACGGCAGTGTTTGGCTATTGTCGGCAGTGTTTGTGATTTGCACTTTTTAGTAAATTACCGATTTCTACCAAATTGCAGGCGTATTTGACCGATGGTGTATTGATTCGTGATTTTTTCCTAGGACTTCCAAAATATTACGAATGCCCTCATCACTGCCGAGATTTTTGCTTAGTAAATTACCGAAATGACACTTTGAAGAAAAAACGGCATCTCGGTCAAAATCGGGACCTTAGTAAATATACCCCTATGTCTTTGATACCTTTGCCTCTCAGGACACTGAATTCAGGCGAAGGATTCTCCTGTCCAATCAGGAGCGTCCCCACCACTAGATTTGCTTTGGGACATCCCAATGTTTATCCTGTGGACCCTGCAGGAGAAATAATAGTTATGGAAGACTTACCGTTGATAACTCTATTTCTCCTAAGTCCACAGTATCCACAGGGATCCCACCCTGACGCACCTGATTTGAGGATCCTTTCATCTACTAACCTCTTCCTTCTTATACGGAAGGGTGTGCATGTGTGTTCTTCTCGCCTGATTAGGGCTCTTTATAATGCTCCTGCCTTGAGATTTGGTAAACAATTGAATTGCCTGAGCAGGAGGCGGGGATATAAAGGACTGGCCTGTTGCATTCTGGGAGGCCGAAAGCTTTGATCATTGGTGCCAATCCGCTGTCGCTACCTCATGTTTATCCTGTGGATACTGTGGACTTAGGAAAAATAGAGTTATCACAGCTAAGTCTACCCTAACTATTATTTTAGTTAAACTGTTATTTTAGTTATACCGCTTTCAGATCGCAGTGCAGGCTCGCACCCGGGATTTGGAAATGGGTTCTTCCTGGGTGCGACCCGGCATTGGACCCTTTCACATTGGGTTCTGGACCAGGCATATTGCCATTGGGGGCAGGGATGGAGGCGACATCGGGGGCGGCACTGTAAGAAGAGATTATCTCCACGCTGCCTCTGCCTATACTGTGAACGGGTCCCGGGTCGCATCGACCCGGCAACCCGTTCACACTGCACCTGACTCAATAATAACCCAGGAATAACCCTGCTTTATTCAGGGTTCCCGGGAATTCAGGACTGACCCCTTTCAAGCCGCTCAGCGACCCGCGTCGACCCGGTAATATACCGGGTCGTTACCGGGTTATTTGTGCGGTGTGAAAGGAGTATCACCTAACACCAAGATTAGGTCATTTTAGGTACTGTAGGAATTAAGTATGTTATTCCCTGGTACATAAAACATAAAGGGAACCTAAATCTTTGAGTGTAATCGGGAAAAGATTAGAATAGGTTAGAACCTAAGAATGTGCGTAGTAATGAGATAATTAATGTTATTCACTTAACCTGTCAGTGGTTTTAATGGTATGGCTAATCAGTGTCTAGCTAACTGTCTATCTATCTATCGGCCTATATATAGATAGATTGATAAATATCACCTGTTAGACTACAACATACATAATATTTGATTAGAGATGCTCATCAGTCATACTATCGACAGCCACTCAATCAATCAATCAATCAATCAATCAATCAATGAGTGAACTTTATAATAACCATATATATGTAATGTATGGTAGTTTCTATGGGGGACATTTACTAAGCAGTGATAAGAGGGGAGAAGTAAGCCAGTGGAGAAGCTGTCCATGGCAACCAATCAGCACTGAAGTAACATCTATATTCATACTATAAAATGATACAGAGCTGCTGATTGGTTGCCATGGGCACTTCTCCACTGGCTCACTTCTCCGCTCTTATCACTGCTTAGTAAATGTCCCCCTATATCCTTTGAGCATCACCTTTGTCGTATCTTCCCTTCCCCTTCCCCAATATACTGTCATGTATTTATTTTTATCAACCAATTTGTGTGTTTCCAGGCAGTGGCTAGCTTACAGTAAACTGTACCAGAGTCTGGAATTCAGCAGTAGCTGCTTATTGCACCACATAACAAGTATTGAATACCTGTGGGTTCAAGGTCGACTGCAGGATGAGCAGGTATTGCTTATATCAAACCGGGATGATGCATTGGTCCAACAGTTATAGCAGTTATGAGGTTGTAGATAACCAGAGTCTCACTTACAGGTGATGATTTACAGTTACACACAAGTGCAGTTGTGCATTGTAATTTGGTGTGTTTGTTACACTGCCAGTGCACCAGTTTTATCTATCACATGTTTTAACAATGGGGGTAATTCAGACCTGATCGCTGCTGTGCGTTTTCGCACAGCGGGCGATCAGGCACAAACTGCGCATGCGTATGCACCGCAATGCATAGGCGTGTCGCACGGGTACAAAGCATGGGATCGCCGCTCAGCGATGGGTTTGTGCAACGGATCCGTTCGCACGGGCGATCGCAAGGAGATTGACAGGAAGAGGGCATTTGTGGGTGTCAACTGACCGTTTTCAGGGAGTGTCTGGAAAAACGCAGGCGTGTCCATGTGTTGGCAGGGAGGGTTCTTGACGTCAATTCCGGTCCTGGACAGGCTGATGTGATCGCAGCAGCTGAGTAAGTCCTGGGCTGTGCAGAGACTGCACAAAATCAGTTTGTACAGCTCTGCTACACATGCGTTCGCACACTTGCACAGCTAAAATACCCTCTCCCTATAGGTGGCAACTATCTGATCGCAGCAGTGCAAAAATTGCTTGCTAGCAATCAGGTCTGAATTAGGCCCATTGTGCACTGAGAGGCAGATAGGGAACGGAGAAGCAAAAAATCTGTACACATACTTAGGGTTAGCATTATTGTCTGACTTGTGATTTGTAGGAATTATTTTTAAGTAGGTGACATAAAGTTCTATGGGGGTAATTCAGACTGGATCGCTGCAGCGGCAGCTATCACAATCTGTGCGAGTGCACCCCGGGAGGCCCAATGAGATGCTAACAGCATCAGGGCCGTCTTAACAGCAGTGAAGGCCCCTGGGCACAGCAGTGCACGGGGGCCCCCTACCCATCCTCCAGCGGTAGGGCTAGTGGGTGCTATCAGCGGCAGCTTTGATGTCCCGCGGGTGGTATGGGGTGTTCTATCTTCCGCTCAGCATGTAGTTCCTGGAGAAGTAATATCTGCTAATTACTCCTTCACTGCACTGATGGGGCGAGAGGGATAACACTAAACTGTGGAAGGGGCACTGGGCTGAATGAAGTGGCCCTGGTGCATGACTTCAAGGGTGGTAGGGGGTGTTTAATACGTAGGGGAGGGGTGAATAGTGGAGTGGGCTTAATATTCAGCATTTGCTGGTGGGAGGGCAGCTTGCTTGACCGCAGATATCTCCAATTCCTGGAATTAGATTTCTTAGCTTTGAGTAGAATAAAAACTAGTGAGTCTCACCTTTCAGGAGGTACTGGGGACTTGGGGATCAGAGTTCAGGAGCCAGAGTAACACTGACGTGCGGTGCACGTCCCTGCAGAGTAATCCACCAACTAAAATATAAAACTGCATACCAGGCGTGTGGAGTTGGAGCAGGGACGAGCTGCTGGAAGACTGATATCTCTGGTTCTGGGCACAGTAAAGACAAACTGCCAATATCCACCGAAAGGGGAGAGTCCCAGATTTTGGAGTATATCCTCAGAATATCTATAAGTCAGACAAAACCTGAGATATCTGGCTGGCAAAAGCAATTAACAGGCTGGGATGGGGAACACTGCTTTGAAGTCAGATAGCTCCAGTTCCCCTGGGCTGATTTTCAAAAATCTGGTACCCCTGGAAAGAGGGGACCCTCAGCTATCAGCCTAGGGCCCTTATACTCCTGGGGCCCTTGGGCAAGTGCCCATTGAGCCCATACGAAAAGACGGTCAGGAACAGCATCTCAGGGCTGCGATCGTCTCTGCCTGATTGACAGACACAGGCGGGAGGGTGCCATTGGTGGGGCACAGTCCAGACAATGCAGATGTGTCTGGGCCTGTGCGGGTGTGGGCCGCAGCAGCTGCATGACATAACACGCAGCTGCTGCGACCTGGGACATGTAGCTAGGCTGCGCAGGCAGGGAGCTACTCAGCGGGTGTAAAAGCACTGCCGCCGTGCAATGCTTTTGCCACCTTGTGGGAGAGGGGGAGGGGTGAGATCTGACATGCGGGGCGGACTAGCATGTCAGAGAAACTGATCGTAGATGTGCTAAATTTAGCACATCTACGATCGGATCTGAATTACCCCCTATGTTTGACGTAGAAGTAGTAACTCCCACAGTGGACAAGTCTATATTTAGAGTTAAAATTTATAAATAAATAATTATACTATACTCTGAGCTCCCTGTGATTGAAGTAGTTTTCAATATTAAGTAGGGATAAATTATATATAAAAAACTATGAAAGTGCTAAGTATAAATATGTTTGTAGTATGAACACTATAAACAGCACCAGCTTGACCTAAAATAACAATCGACAAAAAAAAAAAAACCCATCAACAACTTGACATAAATAACAATCAGGTGAAATTGTGGAGATTAGCCTTCCACCTGTGTGGGAACGTCTATTGGGAACTATCCTTATATTACCCTGCAGAGCCTGTGCAATCCCTGTGCCTCTCCTCTGTACTGCAGGCGGCAGATGTAGTTGGAATATTTTTTATGTAGAGTTGAGATGTGCCCAATCACAATAAAACTTTAAATATTAAATAGCCATCTGGAAAGTTAGGAATGTCCCATGTGCCTAAATGAAAAAAAAAAAAACACTAAATCACATGGCTACACAGTTGATTAATTTGCTAGAATTAAGTCAGTGATACTAGTAAATCATTATCCTACTGTATATGAAACAAAAAAGTGTATTCTTATTCTATGGCTAATAAGATAATGTAGGCACTAAGAGCAGGCCCGCAGCGAGCCCGCAAGGGGACTCTTTGCACTCGCCCGCTGCCGGCATACTGGCGGCCGGGATGCCGCTGTCGGTTTATTGACAGCCGGCATCCTGGACCCGTTAATACTAGAGATGAGCGCCGGAAATTTTTCGGGTTTTGTGTTTTGGTTTTGGGTTCGGTTCCGCGGCCGTGTTTTGGGTTCGACCGCGTTTTGGCAAAACCTCACCGAATTTTTTTTGTCGGATTCGGGTGTGTTTTGGATTCGGGTGTTTTTTTCAAAAAACACTAAAAAACAGCTTAAATCATAGAATTTGGGGGTCATTTTGATCCCAAAGTATTGTTAACCTCAAAAACCATAATTTACACTAATTTTCAGTCTATTCTGAATACCTCACACCTCACAATATTATTTTTAGTCCTAAAATTTGCACCTAGGTCGCTGGATGACTAAGCTAAGCGACCCTAGTGGCCGACACAAACACCGGGCCCATCTAGGAGTGTCACTGCAGTGTCACGCAGGATGTCCCTTCCAAAAAACCCTCCCCAAACAGCACATGACGCAAAGAAAAAAAGAGGCGCAATGAGGTAGCTGTGTGAGTAAGATAAGCGACCCTAGTGGCCGACACAAACACCGGGCCCATCTAGGAGTGTCACTGCAGTGTCACGCAGGATGTCCCTTCCAAAAAACCCTCCCCAAACAGCACATGACGCAAAGAAAAAAAGAGGCGCAATGAGGTAGCTGTGTGAGTAAGATAAGCGACCCTAGTGGCCGACACAAACACCGGGCCCATCTAGGAGTGGCACTGCAGTGTCACGCAGGATGTCCCTTCCAAAAAACCCTCCCCAAACAGCACATGACGCAAAGAAAAATTAAAGAAAAAAGAGGTGCAAGATGGAATTGTCCTTGGGCCCTCCCACCCACCCTTATGTTGTATAAACAGGACATGCACACTTTAACCAACCCATCATTTCAGTGACAGGGTCTGCCACACGACTGTGACTGAAATGACGGGTTGGTTTGGACCCCCACCAAAAAAGAAGCAATTAATCTCTCCTTGCACAAACTGGCTCTACAGAGGCAAGATGTCCACCTCATCATCATCCTCCGATATATCACCGTGTACATCCCCCTCCTCACAGATTATCAATTCGTCCCCACTGGAATCCACCATCTCAGCTCCCTGTGTACTTTGTGGAGGCAATTGCTGCTGGTCAATGTCTCCACGGAGGAATTGATTATAATTCATTTTAATGAACATCATCTTCTCCACATTTTCTGGATGTAACCTCGTACGCCGATTGCTGACAAGGTGAGCGGCGGCACTAAACACTCTTTCGGAGTACACACTTGTGGGAGGGCAACTTAGGTAGAATAAAGCCAGTTTGTGCAAGGGCCTCCAAATTGCCTCTTTTTCCTGCCAGTATAAGTACGGACTGTGTGACGTGCCTACTTGGATGCGGTCACTCATATAATCCTCCACCATTCTTTCAATGGTGAGAGAATCATATGCAGTGACAGTAGACGACATGTCCGTAATCGTTGTCAGGTCCTTCAGTCCGGACCAGATGTCAGCATCAGCAGTCGCTCCAGACTG
This sequence comes from Pseudophryne corroboree, assembly GCF_028390025.1. Lineage (NCBI taxonomy): Eukaryota > Metazoa > Chordata > Amphibia > Anura > Myobatrachidae > Pseudophryne > Pseudophryne corroboree. Next base: position 452,928,118 of record NC_086446.1, read on the forward strand.
CCCTGCATCACCGCCAGCGGGTGGGCTCGGAATTCTGAGCCTTTTCCTCGCACCCCCAGTTGCGGGAGAATGTGAAGGAGGAGATGTTGACAGGTCGCGTTCCGCTTGACTTGACAATTTTCTCACCAGCAGGTCTTTCAACCCCAGCAGACTTGTGTCTGCCGGAAAGAGAGATCCAAGGTAGGCTTTAAATCTAGGATCGAGCACGGTGGCCAAAATATAGTGCTCTGATTTCAACAGATTGACCACCCGTGAATCCTTGTTAAGCGAATTAAGGGCTCCATCCACAAGTCCCACATGCCTAGCGGAATCGCTCCGTGTTAGCTCCTCCTTCAATGTCTCCAGCTTCTTCTGCAAAAGCCTGATGAGGGGAATGACCTGACTCAGGCTGGCAGTGTCTGAACTGACTTCACGTGTGGCAAGTTCAAAGGGCATCAGAACCTTGCACAACGTTGAAATCATTCTCCACTGCACTTGAGACAGGTGCATTCCACCTCCTATATCGTGCTCAATTGTATAGGCTTGAATGGCCTTTTGCTGCTCCTCCAACCTCTGAAGCATATAGAGGGTTGAATTCCACCTCGTTACCACTTCTTGCTTCAGATGATGGCAGGGCAGGTTCAGTAGTTTTTGGTGGTGCTCCAGTCTTCTGTACGTGGTGCCTGTACGCCGAAAGTGTCCCGCAATTCTTCTGGCCACCGACAGCATCTCTTGCACGCCCCTGACGTTTTTTAAAAAATTCTGCACCACCAAATTCAAGGTATGTGCAAAACATGGGACGTGCTGGAATTTGCCCATATTTAATGCACACACAATATTGCTGGCGTTGTCCGATGCCACAAATCCACAGGAGAGTCCAATTGGGGTAAGCCATTCCGCGATGATCTTCCTCAGTTGCCGTAAGAGGTTTTCAGCTGTGTGCGTATTCTGGAAAGCGGTGATACAAAGCGTAGCCTGCCTAGGAAAGAGTTGGCGTTTGCGAGATGCTGCTACTGGTGCCGCCGCTGCTGTTCTTGCGGCGGGAGTCCATACATCTACCCAGTGGGCTGTCACAGTCATATAGTCCTGACCCTGCCCTGCTCCACTTGTCCACATGTCCGTGGTTAAGTGGACATTGGGTACAACTGCATTTTTTAGGACACTGGTGAGTCTTTTTCTGACGTCCGTGTACATTCTCGGTATCGCCTGCCTAGCGAAGTGGAACCTAGATGGTATTTGGTAACGGGGGCACACTGCCTCAATAAATTGTCTAGTTCCCTGTGAACTAACGGCGGATACCGGACGCACGTCTAACACCAACATAGTTGTCAAGGCCTCAGTTATCCGCTTTGCAGCAGGATGACTGCTGTGATATTTCATCTTCCTCGCAAAGGACTGTTGGACAGTCAATTGCTTACTGGAAGTAGTACAAGTGGGCTTACGACTTCCCCTCTGGGATGACCATCGACTCCCAGCAGCAACAACAGCAGCGCCAGCAGCAGTAGGCGTTACACGCAAGGATGCATCGGAGGAATCCCAGGCAGGAGAGGACTCGTCAGAATTGCCAGTGACATGGCCTGCAGGACTATTGGCATTCCTGGGGAAGGAGGAAATTGACACTGAGGGAGTTGGTGGGGTGGTTTGCGTGAGCTTGGTTACAAGAGGAAGGGATTTACTGGTCAGTGGACTGCTTCCGCTGTCGCCCAAAGTTTTTGAACTTGTCACTGACTTATTATGAATGCGCTGCAGGTGACGTATAAGGGAGGATGTTCCGAGGTGGTTAACGTCCTTACCCCTACTTATTACAGCTTGACAAAGGCAACACACGGCTTGACACCTGTTGTCCGCTTTTCTGTTGAAATACCTCCACACTGAAGAGCTGATTTTTTTGGTATTTTCACCAGGCATGTCAACGGCCATATTCCTCCCACGGACAACAGGTGTCTCCCCGGGTGCCTGACTTAAACAAACCACCTCACCATCAGAATCCTCCTGGTCAATTTCCTCCCCAGCGCCAGCAACACCCATATCCTCCTCATCCTGGTGTACTTCAACACTGACATCTTCAATCTGACTATCAGGAACTGGACTGCGGGTGCTCCTTCCAGCACTTGCAGGGGGCGTGCAAATGGTGGAAGGCGCATGCTCTTCACGTCCAGTGTTGGGAAGGTCAGGCATCGCAACCGACACAATTGGACTCTCCTTGTGGATTTGGGATTTCGAAGAACGCACAGTTCTTTGCGGTGCTTTTGCCAGCTTGAGTCTTTTCAGTTTTCTAGCGAGAGGCTGAGTGCTTCCATCCTCATGTGAAGCTGAACCACTAGCCATGAACATAGGCCAGGGCCTCAGCCGTTCCTTGCCACTCCGTGTGGTAAATGGCATATTGGCAAGTTTACGCTTCTCCTCCGACAATTTTATTTTAGGTTTTGGAGTCCTTTTTTTACTGATATTTGGTGTTTTGGATTTGACATGCTCTGTACTATGACATTGGGCATCGGCCTTGGCAGACGACGTTGCTGGCATTTCATCGTCTCGGCCATGACTAGTGGCAGCAGCTTCAGCACGAGGTGGAAGTGGATCTTGATCTTTCCCTAATTTTGGAACCTCAACATTTTTGTTCTCCATATTTTAATAGGCACAACTAAAAGGCACCTCAGGTAAACAATGGAGATGGATGGATACTAGTATACAATTATGGATGGACTGCCGAGTGCCGACACAGAGGTAGCTACAGCCGTGGACTACCGTACTGTACTGTGTCTGCTGCTAATATAGACTGGTTGATAATGAGATGTAGTATGTATAAAGAAGAAAGAAAAAAAAAACCACGGGTAGGTGGTATACAATTATGGATGGACTGCCGAGTGCCGACACAGAGGTAGCTACAGCCGTGGACTACCGTACTGTACTGTATCTGCTGCTAATATAGACTGGATGATAATGAGATGTAGTATGTATAAAGAAGAAAGAAAAAAAAAACCACGGGTAGGTGGTATACAATTATGGATGGACTGCCGAGTGCCGACACAGAGGTAGCTACAGCCGTGGACTACCGTACTGTACTGTGTCTGCTGCTAATATAGACTGGATGATAATGAGATGTAGTATGTATAAAGAAGAAAGAAAAAAAAAACCACGGGTAGGTGGTATACAATTATGGATGGACTGCCGAGTGCCGACACAGAGGTAGCTACAGCCGTGGACTACCGTACTGTACTGTGTCTGCTGCTAATATAGACTGGATGATAATGAGATGTAGTATGTATAAAGAAGAAAGAAAAAAAAAACCACGGGTAGGTGGTATACAATTATGGATGGACTGCCGAGTGCCGACACAGAGATAGCTACAGCCGTGGACTACCGTACTGTACTGTGTCTGCTGCTAATATAGACTGGATGATAATGAGATGTAGTATGTATAAAGAAGAAAGAAGAAAAAAAAACACGGGTAGGTGGTATACAATTATGGATGGACTGCCGAGTGCCGACACAGAGGTAGCTACAGCCGTGGACTACCGTACTGTACTGTGTCTGCTGCTAATATAGACTGGATGATAATGAGATGTAGTATGTATAAAGAAGAAAGAAAAAAAAACCACGGGTAGGTGGTATACAATTATGGATGGACTGCCGAGTGCCGACACAGAGGTAGCTACAGCCATGGACTACCGTACTGTACTGTGTCTGCTGCTAATATAGACTGGATGATAATGAGATGTAGTATGTATAAAGAAGAAAGAAAAAAAAAACCACGGGTAGGTGGTATACAATTATGGATGGACTGCCGAGTGCCGACACAGAGGTAGCTACAGCCGTGGACTACCGTACTGTACTGTGTCTGCTGCTAATATAGACTGGTTGATAATGAGATGTAGTATGTATAAAGAAGAAAGAAAAAAAAAAACACGGGTAGGTGGTATACAATTATGGATGGACTGCCGAGTGCCGACACAGAGGTAGCTACAGCCGTGGACTACCGTACTGTACTGTGTCTGCTGCTAATATAGACTGGATGATAATGAGATGTAGTATGTATAAGGAAGAAAGAAAAAAAAAACCACGGGTAGGTGGTATACAATTATGGATGGACTGCCGAGTGCCGACACAGAGGTAGCTACAGCCGTGGACTACCGTACTGTACTGTGTCTGCTGCTAATATAGACTGGTTGATAATGAGATGTAGTATGTATAAAGAAGAAAGAAAAAAAAACCACGGGTAGGTGGTATACAATTATGGATGGACTGCTGAGTGCCGACACAGAGGTAGCTACAGCCGTGGACTACCGTACTGTACTGTGTCTGCTGCTAATATAGACTGGATGATAATGAGATGTAGTATGTATAAAGAAGAAAGAAAAAAAAACCACGGGTAGGTGGTATACAATTATGGATGGACTGCCGAGTGCCGACACAGAGGTAGCTACAGCCGTGGACTACCGTACTGTACTGTGTCTGCTGCTAATATAGACTGGATGATAATGAGATGTAGTATGTATAAAGAAGAAAGAAAAAAAAACCACGGGTAGGTGGTATACAATTATGGATGGACTGCCGAGTGCCGACACAGAGGTAGCTACAGCCGTGGACTACCGTACTGTACTGTGTCTGCTGCTAATATAGACTGGTTGATAATGAGATGTAGTATGTATAAAGAAGAAAGAAAAAAAAAACCACGGGTAGGTGGTATACAATTATGGATGGACTGCCGAGTGCCGACACAGAGGTAGCTACAGCCGTGGACTACCGTACTGTACTGTGTCTGCTGCTAATATAGACTGGATGATAATGAGATTTAGTATGTATAAAGAAGAAAGAAAAAAAAAACCACGGGTAGGTGGTATACAATTATGGATGGACTGCCGAGTGCCGACACAGAGGTAGCTACAGCCATGGACTACCGTACTGTACTGTGTCTGCTGCTAATATAGACTGGTTGATAATGAGATGTAGTATGTATAAAGAAGAAAGAAAAAAAAAACCACGGGTAGGTGGTATACAATTATGGATGGACTGCCGAGTGCCAAGTGCCAACACAGAGATAGCTACAGCCGTGGACTACCGTACTGTACTGTGTCTGCTGCTAATATAGACTGGATGATAATGAGATGTAGTATGTATAAAGAAGAAAGAAAAAAAAAACCACGGGTAGGTGGTATACAATTATGGATGGACTGCCGAGTGCCAACACAGAGGTAGCTACAGCCGTGGACTACCGTACTGTACTGTGTATGCTGCTAATATAGACTGGATGATAATGAGATGTAGTATGTATGTATAAAGAAGAAAGAAAAAAAAACCACGGGTAGGTGGTATACAATTATGGATGGACTGCCGAGTGCCGACACAGAGGTAGCTACAGCCGTGAACTACCGTACTGTGTCTGCTGCTAATATAGACTGGTTGATAATGAGATGTAGTATGTATAAAGAAGAAAGAAAAAAAAACTACGGGTAGGTGGTATACAATTATGGATGGACTGCCGAGTACCGACACAGAGGTAGCTACAGCCGTGGACTACCGTACTGTACTGTGTCTGCTGCTAATATAGACTGGATGATAATGAGATGTAGTATGTATAAAGAAGAAAGAAAAAAAAAAACACGGGTAGGTGGTATACAATTATGGATGGACTGCCGAGTGCCGACACAGAGGTAGCTACAGCCGTGAACTACCGTACTGTGTCTGCTGCTAGTAGACTGGATGATAAATAATGATATAAAAAATATATATATATCACTACTGCAGCCGGACAGGTATATATTATATAATGACGGACCTGCTGGAGTGGACACTGTCTGTCAGCAGAATGAGTTTTTTAATTTTTATAGAATAAAAAAACACCACACAAGTCACACGACGAGTGTACTTTTTCAGGCAGACATTCAATCACAATATACTATACTGGTGGTCAGTGTGGTCAGGTCACTGGTCACAGTGGTCAGTGGTCAGTCACACTGGCAGTGGCACTCTGGCAGCAAAAGTGTGCACTGTTTAATATGTACTCCTGGCTCCTGCTATAACCTATAACTGCTCCCCAGTCTCCCCCACAATTAAGCTGTGTGAGCACAGTCAGATATTATACATAGATGATGCAGCACACTGGGCTGAGCACAGATATGGTATGTGAGTGTGACTGAGTCACTGTGTATCGTTTTTTTCAGGCAGAGAACAAGAACAGAACGGATTATTAAATAATAATAAATTATAAAACTGCACTGGTGGTCAGGTCACTGGTCATCAGTCACTAGTATAACTCCTCCTAAGCTCCAGTAAGTAAATGAAGTGTCTCACTCTCACTCTCCTATCTATTTTAATTTCTAAACGGAGAGGACGCCAGCCACGTCCTCTCCCTATCAATCTCAATGCACGTGTGAAAATGGCCGCGACGCGCGGCTCCTTATATAGAATCCGAGTCTCGCGATAGAATCCGAGCCTCGCGAGAATCCGACAGCGTGATGATGACGTTCGGGCGCGCTCGGGTTAACCGAGCAAGGCGGGAAGATCCGAGTCGCTCGGACCCGTGTAAAAAAACATGAAGTTCGGGCGGGTTCGGATTCAGAGAAACCGAACCCGCTCATCTCTAGTTAATACCTAACATCCACTTAGGCCTGTACAATATCAGCACAAGCTCATGGCTTGTTTTGTTTTTGTTTGTTTACATCAGAAAAATGAATTGGCTGAATCATTTGACTCCCTTTTGCAATATGGAGTGTCCCTTCTACAGAGGTATCGCATTGTGTTCCCACTGTCAGAGTCACGTTCCACAGAACGTCTTCAGGGTCTGCTCAGGTTAGTGTATAAAATATTCTGCTAGTAGCTTTCTGACATATGCAGTATGTGTGTTCTTGTGGAGGGATGTCCATCAATTTCATCTCCACAAAAGGACTTCGGTTTAAGCTGGTGATCTTCAGATATCATTCTATTCTTCTCATGGGCAGCGTATTGCACCTCCATGTTTCACTTTGACAGAGAGATGGTGATAACAAAACAAGATTTGCATAATTGTTATATTGACTTCGCTGGCAGTAACACCTCATAAGGAGGGTGGGTGTGGTTCATAGGGTCGACCACACTTAGGTCGACAATGTCTAGGTCGACCACTATTGGTCGACAGTAACTAAGTCGACACCCAAAATAGGTCCACACAAGCATTAGGTCGACTTGAGCAAGGTCAACATGACAAAAGGTCGACATGAGGTTTTTAAAAAAAATTGTATTGTTTTCTTAATAGAGTGACCGGGAACCCCAATTAGTGCACCGTGTTCCCTCACATGGCGCGCTTCGCTCGCCATGCTTCGGGCAAGGTACCTTGCTTTGCTCCTGCTGTGCTAGGCACAGGTTACTGTTCCCAATTGTAGTCCACCTGAAGTATGAAAAAGTAAAAAAAAAAAAAAAAAAAAAAATTGTGAAAAACTCATGTCGACCTTTTGTCATGTCGACCTAGAACATGTCAACCTAATGACCATGTCAACCTAGAAACCCTGTCGACATAATGCATTGTCAAAGTCGAAAAATATTGAAGAACACACAGCACGTATAAACTGCACACACATGCCCACTGCGCGTGCACTTGTTCCGCCGTGCGTGCACATATCCGCAATTTGCGTATGGTCGCTCCCGCGGTCCTGCGCGTGGTATGGGTATTTACGGCGGAGTTTGTGAACGCATGGAGAGCTATCAAAACATTACATATTTCATCCAAATAGTGCACTTTGTATACATAGTCCCCCTGCACCATATCAGAAAGTATCAACAGTTTAAATGATTCCAGAACAAAGGGATTCGCCTTTACAGGATAAGAGGGGACAGACTAAGGTTATAAGGTGGTGTTTGGTATCCAGCTGTAGGGTATTTTGAGGGTAACATTCCGGTGTTGGTTTGCGGAAGATCGCATGTTCCTGCGGATAGTTAGGTGCAGAAGCAGAATATAGATATAAACTGTATTTACTGTATATTATGTATGCGGCGGGAATCCAGAGGAGACCACCCACAAGAGCAGTTGGGAAAGACATCGCCTACCTTTTCAAATCAACCTATGACCTCTCCTGTACTGTAAAAGTGCATTCCTGTGTCCAATGGACAACGGGATTACAGTATCCATTGTATTGCTTTTGGAAGACTTGTATAAATAAAGCCTGCTGCAGCCCGGCCTGACACAAGACTCTCAACGTTATCAACCTGATAGCGGAGGACCGGACCGGGAGGCGCATGCGAATATTCTCAAGTATGTACATTGACTGTAGCCATTTACTCTGTTGTATTGTAGTGCATAATTTGTATTGTTAACCCCCTTTTAGAAATATTACTCTGTGGTGTCGGAACCCAGTGATTAACTACAAATCGGTGTTGTGTCTTCCTTTTCCTGCTAAGATTTAAAAGTGTATTAGTAACGCATCGCATTGCTGTATAAGGTTTAAAGTGAATCTCTGGGTGTGTGCGCGCTGTGTGTACTTTGTACCCCCAGCGCGGCGTTTGTACGCTAAGTCCGTACAGTGATACAGGACTCCGTACGCAAACAGTGTATAAAGTACAGAGCGTGTGTATTAAGTATAGCGGCCGCAGCGGCTAAAGGTTTAAAGTGTATTTAAGGTGTGTTTAAGGTATAGCTTTATGTTTTAAGAATAAAATCGACATTATCAGCATGTAGACCAATAGAGGTCGACCTAATGACTGGTGACCTAAGTGTGGTCAACCTAGAGACCGGATACCAAGTGGTGTACACACGGAGAGATCCGTGCTTAAATACTAAACAATCTGACTAGGGGGGTAATTCTGAGTTGATCGCAGCAGGAATTTTGTTAGCAGTTGGGCAAAACCATGTGCACTGCAGGGGGGGGCAGATAATAAGATTTTAAACCTACCGGTAAATCTTTTTCTCCTAGTCCGTAGAGGATGCTGGGACTCCGTAAGGACCATGGGGTATAGACGGGCTCCGCAGGAGACATGGGCACTATAAAGAACTTTAGAATGGGTGTGCACTGGCTCCTCCCTCTATGCCCCTCCTCCAGACCTCAGTTAGAGAAACTGTGCCCAGAGGAGACGGACAGTACGAGGAAAGGATTTTGTTAACCTAAGGGCAAGATTCATACCAGCCCACACCATCCACACTGTTTAACATGGAATATACGAACCAGTTAACAGCATGAAACAAAACAGCATCAGCCCGAGACTGATCCAAACTGTAACATAACCCTTATGTAAGCAAAAACTATGTACAAGTCTTGCAGAAATTTGTCCGCACTGGGACGGGTGCCCAGCATCCTCTACTGACTAGGAGAAAAAGATTACCGGTAGGTTTAAAATCTTATTTTCTCTTAAGTCCTAGAGGATGATGGGGACTCCGTAAGGACCATGGGGATTATACCAAAGCTCCAGACCGGGCGGGAGAGTGCGGATGACTCTGCAGCACCGATTGAGCAAACAGGAGGTCCTCATCAGCCAGGGTATCAAACTTGTAGAACTTTGCAAAAGTGTTTGACCCCGACCAAGTCGCCGATCGGCAAAGCTGTAACGCCGAGACGCCTCGGGCAGCCGCCCAAGAAGAGCCCACCTTCCTAGTGGAATGGGCCTTTGGTAACGGCAATCCAGCCGTAGAATGAGCCTGCTGAATCGTGTTACAGATCCAGCGAGCAATGTCTGCTTAGAAGCAGGAGCGCCAACCTTGTTGGCTGCATACAGTACAAACAGAGCCTCTGTTTTCCTAACCCGAGCCGTCCTGGCTACATAAATTTTCAAGGCCCTGACTACATCAAGGGACTTGGAATCCTCCAAGTCCCTTGTAGCCACAGGCACCATAATAGGTTGGTTCATATGAAACGATGAAACCACCTTAGGCAAAAATTGAGGACGAGTCCGCAATTCTGCTCTATCCACATGGAAAATCAGATAGGGGCTTTTGTGAGACAAAGCCGCCAATTCAGACACCCGCCTTGCAGATGCCAAGGCCAACAACATGACTACCTTCCAAGTGAGAAATTTTAATTCCACCGTTTGAAGAGGCTCAAACCAGTGAGATTTCAGGAACTGTAACACCACGTTAAGGTCCCATGGTGCCACTGGAGGCACAAAAGGAGGCTGGATGTGCAGCACTCCCTTTACAAAAGTCTGGACTTCTGGGAGAGAAGCCAATTCCTTCTGAAAGAAAATTGATGGGCCGAAATCTGTACCTCAATGGAGCCTAATTTTAGGCCCATATCCACTCCTGTTTGTAGAAAGTGGAGAAAACGGCCCAGATGGAAATCTTCCGCAGGAGCATTCTTGGCTTCACACCAAGATACATACTTTCTCCAGATACGGTGATAATGCTTCGCCGTCACCTCCTTCCTAGCCCTTATCAGAGTAGGGATGACTTCTTCCGGAATGCCTTTACCAGCTAGGATTCGGCGTTCAACCGCCATGCCGTCAAACGCAACCGCGGTAAGTCTTGGAACAGACAGGGCCCCTGTTGCAACAGGTCCTCTCTGAGAGGAAGAGGCCACGGATCTTCTGTGAGCATTTCCTGAAGATCTGAATACCAGGCCCTGCGAGGCCAATCTGGAACAATGAGTATTGTTTGCACTCTTTTTCGTCTTATGATTCTCAATATTTTTGAGATGAGTGGAAGAGGAGGGAACACATAGACCGACTGAAACACCCACGGTGTCACCAGGGCGTCCACTGCTACTGCCTGAGGGTCCCTTGACCTGGCACAATACCTCCGAAGCTTCTTGTTGAGGCGTGACGCCATCATGTCTATTTGAGGAAGTCCCCAATGACTTGTTATCTCTGCAAAAACTTCTTGATGAAGTCCCCACTCCCCCGGATGGAGATCGTGTCTGCTGAGGAAGTCTGCTTCCCAGTTGTCTACTCCCGGAATGAAGACTGCTGTCAAAGCGCTTACATGATTTTCCGCCGAGCGAAGAATCCTGGTGGCTTCCGCCATCGCCACTCTGCTCCTTGTTCCGCCTTGGCGGTTTACATGAGCCACGGCTGTGACGTCTGACTGAATCAGAACCGGTAGGTCGCGAGGAAGAGTCTCCGCTTGACGCAGGCCGTTGTATATGGCCCTCAATTCCAGTACGTTGATGTGTAGACAAGCCTCCTGGCTTGACCATAGTCCCTGGAAGTTTCTTCCTTGTGTGACTGCTCCCCATCCTCGGAGGCTCGCGTCCGTGGTCACCAGAACCCAGTCCTGAATGCCGAACCTGTGACCCTCTAGAAGGTGAGCACTCTGCAGCGACCACAGGAGAGACACCCTGGCCCTGGGGGACAGGCTGATTTTTTGATGAATGTACAGATGGGACCCGGACCACTTGTCCAGAAGGTCCCACTGAAAAGTCCTCACATGAAACCTGCCAAAGGGAATGGCCTCGTAGGACGCCACCATTTTTCCCAGTACTCGAGTGCATTGATGGACCGACACATTTTTCGGTTTCAACAGGTCTCTGACCATGTTCTGGAGTTCCTGGGCTTTTTCCATCGGGAGAAAAACCCTCCTTTGTTCCGTGTCCAGAATCATGCCCAAGAAAGTCAACCGGGTCGTTGGAACCAACTGTGACTTTGGTAGATTGACAATCCAGCCATGTTGCTGCAGCACTCTTAGGGAGAGCGACACGCTTTGTAGCAACTGTTCTCTCGATCTCGCTTTTATCAGGAGATCGTCCAAGTACGGGATAATTGTGACTCCCTGCCTGCGCAGGAGCACCATCATTTCCGCCATTACCTTGGTGAAAATCCTCGGGGCCGTGGAAAGCCCAAACGGCAACGTCTGAAACTGGTAATGACAGTCCTGTACAGCGAACCTCCGGTACGCCTGATGAGGAGGATATATGGGGACATGAAGGTATGCATCCTTTATGTCTAGTGAGACCATAAAATCCCCCCCTTCCAGGCTGGAGATAACTGCCCTGAGTGATTCCATCTTGAATTTGAACTTTTTCAAGTACAGGTTTAGGGATTTTAAATTTAGAATGGGTCTGACCGAGCCATCCGGTTTCGGGACCACAAATAGGGTTGAATAGTACCCCTTCCCCTGTTGAACTAGGGGAACCTCGACAACCACTTGTTGTTGACCCAGTTTTTGAATTGCCGGTAAAACTATCTCCCTTTCTGGGGAAGAAGCTGGTAAAGCCGATTTGAAAAACCGGCGAGGAGGCACGTCTTCGAATTCCAGTTTGTAACCCTGGGATACAATTTCCATTGCCCAGGGATCCACCTCTGATTGAGCCCAGACGTGGCTGAAGAGTCGAAGACGTACCCCCACCGGAGTGGACTCCCTCCGCGGAGCCCCAGCGTCATGCGGTGGATTTAGTAGAAGCCGGAGAGGACTTCTGCTCCTGGGAACTAGCCGTAGCCGGCAGTTTTTTCCCTCTACCCTTACCTCTGGCGAGGAAGGAAGAGCCCCGACTTCTTCTGGACTTATGCGACCGAGAGGACTGCATCTGATATTGTGGCGTTTTCTTTTGCTGTGAGGAAACATAAGGCAAAAAAGTAGATTTACCTGCCGTTGCTGTGGAAACCAGGTCCGTGAGACCCTCCCCAAATAAGTCCTCACCTTTGTAAGGCAAAACCTCCATATGCCTCTTTGAGTCGGCATCACCCGTCCATTGGCGGGTACACAGGGCTCGCCTAGCAGAAATCGCCATGGCGTTGGCTCTCGAACCCAGCAGGCCAACGTCTCTCTGAGCATCTCTGATATATAGGACTGCGTCCTTAATGTGACCCAAGGTCAATAACATGGTATCCCTATCCAGGGTATCAATGTCAGCTGACAAGGTATCCGTCCAAGCCGCCACAGCGCTACAAACCCAAGCCGACGCTATTGCCGGTCTGAGCAAGGCACCCGTATGTGTATAAATTGACTTCAAGGTAGTTTCCTGCCTGCGATCAGCAGGATCCCTGAGGGTTGCCGTGTCTGGAGACGGCAGCGCCACCTTTTTGGACAAGTGCGTTAAAGCCTTGTCCACCCTGGGCGAGGATTCCCACCGTACCCTGTCCTTTGCCGGGAAAGGATACGCCATAAGAATTCTCTTGGGAATCTGCAGTTTCTTGTCTGGAGTTTCCCAAGCTTTTTCAAATAACTCATTCAGCTCATGAGATGGGGGAAAAGTTATATCAGGTTTCTTTTCCTTAAACATGTGTACCCTCGTGTCAGGGACAGAGGGGTCATCTGTGATATGTAAAACATCTTTTATTGCAATAATCATATAATGAATACTTTTGGCCACCCTTGGGTGTAACCTCGCATCATCGTAGTCGACACTGGAGTCAGAATCCGTGTCGGTATCAGTGTCTGCTACTTGGGACATCGGGCGTTTCTGAGACCTAGAAGGGCCCTGTGACACAGTCAAAGCCATGGATTGACTCCCTGCTTTATCCCTGGACTCTGCTTTGTCCAATCTTTTATGTAATAAAGCCACATTTGCATTTAAAACATTCAGCATATCCATCCAATCATGTGTCGGCGTTGCCGACGGAGACACCACAATCATCTGCTCCACCTCCTCCTTATATGAGCCTTCCGCTTCAGACATGCCGACATACGCGTACCGACACCCCCACACACTCAGGGATATATCTATATGGAGACAGTTCCCCAATAAGGCCCTTTGGAGAGACAGTAAGTGAGTATGCCAGCACACACCCAGCGCCAACTGACACTGGAAACCAAATTCCCTGACAAAAAGCGCTTTTATATAAATATATAAATATACACTCACTGTGCCAATAAAAAGTGCCCCCCCCCCCCCTCTTTTTTGCCGTCTGTGATCGTGTTCAGCAGGGGAGAGTCCGGGGAGCCAGCTTCTCTGCATGTGCTGTGGAGAAAATGGCGCTGGGTAGTGCTGGAGGATCAAGCCCCGCCCCCTCAGTGGCGGGCTTCGGTCCCGCTCAAATAATAAAAAAACTGGCAGGGGATTAATAATATACTGCCTCCGCAGTATATTTATATCTGCCAGTGTCCCTTGAGGCTATTAATTGCTGCCCAGGGCGCTCCCCCCTGCACCCTTACAGTGCCCGCTGTTGTGTGTGTGTGTGGGAGCAGTGTACCTCACTGAAGAACTGAAGTCTTCTGCCGCCTTTGAAGTCTTCTTTCTTCTTCTACTCACCCGGCTTCTATCTTCCGGCTCTGTGAGGAGGACGGCAGCGCGGTTCCGGGACGAACGGCGAGGGTGAGACCTGCGTTCCGACCCTCTGGAACTAATGGTGTCCAGTAGCCTAAGAAGCAGAGCCTATCACTTAAGTAGTTCTGCTTCTCTCCCCTCACTCCCACGATGCAGGGAGCCTGTTGCCAGCAGTGCTCCCTGAAAATAAAAAACCTAACAAAATTATTTTTACAGAGAAACTCAGGAGAGCTCCCCTGTAATGCACCCAGTCTCCTCTGGGCACAGGATCTAACTGAGGTCTGGAGGAGGGGCATAGAGGGAGGAGCCAGTGCACACCCATTCTAAAGTTCTTTATAGTGCCCATGTCTCCTGCGGAGGCCGTCTATCTATACCCTATGGTCCTTACGGAGTTCCCAGCATCCTCTAGGACGTAAGAGAAATAACATTTGCAGAGAGAGTTAGATTTGGGTGGGTTATTTTGTTTCTGTGCAGGGTAAGTACTGGCTGCTTTATTTTTACACTGCAATTTCGATTTCAGTTTGAACTCACCCCACCCAAATCTAACTCTCTCTGCACATGTTATATCTGCCCCCCCTGCAGTGCAAATGGTTTTGCCCAACTGCTAACAAATTTGTTGCTGCGATCAACTCGGAATTACCCCCTAGATTGCTTAGAAATTAAGCACGGATCTCTCCATGTGTATGCCCATAGTGATAGTGATGCATGGTCCCGCGCGTCGCTATCACTGACTCTGGGTGCCAAATCTAGTAGATCACTAACTTCACTGTTCTGTGAAGCGAGCGTCCCGCCCCCCCACTCAGCACACATCGCATTGTGTGCTGAGCATGGGGAGAGAGATGTGTGCTGAGTGTTCTGTGTGTTCTGTGATAGATTGCTCAGCACACATCTCTACCATGTGTACCCCCCTATAGTGTAGTACACTGTCTTGTTGCCAGCAGAATCACGTTTTTGCCAGCCATAGAGATTTTCATCCTTTAATAAATATGTCCCTAACTATTAAACGCATCTGGCTTTATGGGATTGGTGAGGAAGCCAGGTACACTGCAATATTCACTTCTGGCTCCTGGTCTCCATATGCTGTTATCGAGGTTCCTTCCCTTCTTTCATGCACTTTAACACACTATGGCCCTCATTCCGAGTTGTTCGCTCGCTAGCTGCTTTTAGCAGCATTGCACACGCTAAGCCGCCGCCTACTGGGAGTGAATCTTAGCTTTGCAGAATTGCGAACAAAAGATTTGCATAATTGCGAATAGAAATTTCTTTGCAGTTTTTGAGTAGCTCGGGACTTACTCTGCCACTGCGATCAGTTCAGTCAGTTTCGTTCCTGGTTTGACGTCACAAACACACCCAGTGTTCGCCCAGACACTCCTCCGTTTCTCCAGCCACTCCCGCGTTTTTCCCAGAAACGGCAGTGTTTTTCCACACACACCCATAAAACGGCCAGTTTCCGCCCAGAAACACCCACTTCCTGTCAATCACACTCCGATCACCAGAACGATGAAAAATCCTCGTTATGCCGTGAGTAAAATACCTAACTTTTGAGTAAAATAACTAACCGCATGCGCTCTGTGAACCTTGCGTATGCGCAGTAAGCGACTAATCGCAATATAGCGAAACTCGGCAACGGGCGAACAACTCGGAATGCGGGCCTATGTTTTGTGTAAATCAACCATTACCTGTTTGTGCGAATAAATTATACATCTTTTAAGACCATTTTTGTTGCTCTTTGATGTAACATTTAACATTCTGCGCAGTGCGCCACTGGAGATTTTCCTCCACACACCTAGGTACACTTTAAGGTTTTAACTGTGTGTCCAGAAATCAGAAGTTTGTATAGACTGGGAAGTGCTGGGTAGACAATCCAGACTCAACAGGGCAAATTCTAGGACATTTTGCTTCACAAATGGTGCTCCATCCTCTCCTCCATTGCGGAATAATGAGGGATATGTCACCAAGCATTGTGTCTTACCTTATTTTCTGTATTTTATACCTACCTCACCATACTACCTCTTCCCTCCACGTGCAGGGTGCTGATACAAATGTGTAAGACCAAGGCTTTCAGAGAGTTGTGCTCTGCCACTCCCACCTTACAGGACAGAGTGATCCAGGCCATCAAGGTAGCAATCAGCAGAACATTTTTCCTTCTTACTGGGTCATGGTTTATAGAAAAGTAATATGTACTGGGCTTAGGATGGCAGAATCACAGGGATAGCAGTTTGCCCATTGTAAGAATCTAAGAATACAGGTATATTGCACTTATTTGCCTTATAGAGTGATTCGTGTGTGGAGGTTGGGGCCAAATCTCTTAAACTAGTGATCGTCTGATGCTCCTGACACTTCACCAAAACCCTCGCCTCTTCCCTTCCCCCCCCCCCCCCCCCCTTTTCCCGGTTTCCTTGCACCAGAAATAAGCAGACAGAGAATTAATGTACATTGCAAATTAAAAGGTCACAGTTTATTAAATTTGGCCATAAATTTACTGATTCATTTTTTGATGGCCTAGATAGCACTGCGGGTCCCCAGCCCTCATTGCAACTGAAACTGGTAACTGACCCAGGTGCAGGGGGTCCCTTCCTCGCAACTGTAATCGGTTATCACACAGGGACCCTTCTGCCCCCAACGCATAGCCCCGGGAGAACGCACCTCGGCCGCCTTCTCATGGCTTTGGCCCAGCCCCCCATATGGGTGGTACCGAGTGTATCAGCCGCTCTCTAGCGAGGGCAGGGTTTCTCCTCGGATTTTGCTAGCGCCAACGCTAGGTTCCTTCTGAACCAAGGCCCGCCACCCTACTGTGATCCTAACAAGCCTCCAGCCCTCAGATGCTGGGCATTAAACAGCTCTAGGCCAGCTTCTGACAGTGAATTCCATCTGATTTATCGATCTGCTACCTATGAAACTAAATTTGCTTGTCAATGGTTACGCTGCCCCCCTCTCTGACACAATGAATTTGCCAGCTGTTGCATGGATTTTAGTTTTGGCTTTGTCAAGCACTGACTCTTCTAAATGGGGCCAGACCATTGCCTCCTGAGTACTGTATCAGACTTTAACATGCTAACAGGCCCCAGCTTGTATAGGAGTAGCATGGTAGAAACTCAAGTCTTGGGAACTGAATCTGTAACCCTATGACCATAGAGCACTGACGTACTGACTGAGCCATCCCATATAACTTTGACTCCATGGAACCTGCACCTTATATGTGCCAGGTCTGCTTTTATATCATGTATGAGGTATACAAATTTCCTTTTCCCGGTGCCATTGCCGCCTCAGTGAACTATGGTAACCATCAGAGGTCCAAACCTCCTCTCCTTATTCCATCTCATACCCCTCTGCCTCAGTCATCGACTGTTCATTGTTTCAGAGTTGTTAATCTCCTCCCCCCTTCTTGGGAACCAAACTCGGGTTCCCCACACACAAAGTAAGAGATGCCACCTACTGGGCCATAGAAGCTCATTCGCCATGACGCTTCTCTTCTCCCACCTGTAAGATCATGGAAACAATTAGGCCCCCTACAGAGTGACCCGTAGACCCTTAACTTGACTTTGATGATATATCATGAACGGATGCCAGGGAAAAAAATGGTTAGGTGGGTGGGGTGGGTGTGGGTAAGGTAGGTTAGAGTGGAGGGTAAGATGTAAGTGCAGAGGGTGGCCTGGCGGAAGGTAAAACCAAAACCTCCCTGGGTCCATGGCTAGACCTGGCCCTTTTTTAAGGAGGGAAAAGGGCAAATCCCTTCTTTCTCCCAAAATCAACTTTGGCGAGAAACTATCCACCAGGTGACCTTCTGCACAGGATAAGATGTTATTTGTGCTTTATTGCCTTTGTTTGAGCAAATGTGTTACTTGTA
Source organism: Pseudophryne corroboree (assembly GCF_028390025.1). Classification (NCBI taxonomy): domain Eukaryota; kingdom Metazoa; phylum Chordata; class Amphibia; order Anura; family Myobatrachidae; genus Pseudophryne; species Pseudophryne corroboree. The sequence goes on from NC_086446.1 coordinate 452,946,043, forward strand.
GCTCGCGGACTGCCATCCGCCAGTGCGTTGATCACTTCCTCTAAACACCCGGCTTCCGAAGTCTTGGTGGCTGCCTTGCTTCTAGCAGAATGCATGCCGCGTTTCAATCAGGTTGTGAACTAGCATACGGTTGATGCCAGGGATACCCATGTATTCTTTTATCAGCTGCACCATGCATATAGCTGCATTCCCCCTTTCTGCAGCGTTACCCCCACTTCGCTGGGCCGTCTTGGACTTGTGTATCTTGCAGACCATTACTATAGAAATATTTTGTGCCTACAGAGACATTCTGTGCTAGCATGCCAGTCGCAACGCATTTCTTTGAAGCTGCCACTAGGGAGGCCAATCCCGGTCCGTTCTTTCAATCCCGGGTATTGGGATTGAAAAATAATCAATCCCGAGATTCCCGGGATACCCAGGATTGGGTTGAATATTTTAAAATTAAAATCTTCAGCGACCCCTTCCTAGACCCGCCCATCCCACGGAAGTACTCACCATCCTCTGGGAGTGCAGGCGGGTTCACTTGCTGCAAGTGGGGGCGGTGAGGTGTGGTCCGGGCAGCGTGGGCAGCTGGCGTCACACTGCGCAGTATGTCCTCTGACTTCACGTCATGCTGCGCAGTGTGCACAGCAGGGGGAGCCGGGAGGTGGTAGCTGGGCAGCATCTGAGCCTCCCTGAGGACGCTCAACGCTGACCGGCATTGAAAAAAGAAGGAGGCTCTCTAATCCCGAAATCAGAAAAACAGGAAAATCCATCTCAATTGTAGCAAAGATTCACATAGATTTGTATTCCTTCCCTTCTGCCTCTCTACAGACAGGAACCCATGAGTGGTTTGATCTGAAGAGACAGCATCTGCAACCAATGATACAGGTAACATTTGCTTTGTTTTGTGAACATTATTACACTGTAGATTCTCGTACACTGTAGATTCTCGTTTTAACTATAAAACCTAAGTTAAAAGTTTGAGCCACCTGCCCAAGGTCATATTTAAGTTTGTCGGCTTTTACATGAGATTCCCTTTACTCTGGGAAGGACATGTATAACACAATGTATAGCATTTTATTATTTTACATGGCACGTATTAACCCACCTCTTTGTGTCTTTCTCAGTGTTTGATTATTCATCCTGTTTCTATAGGGCCATGAGGAAAACTTGAAGTCTTTGCTAAGCCTGGTGACAGATGTCATAACTGACCTACAGAGCTGTTACAAAAGCATGAACAAGTGTTTTATAAAGTAAGGAAAGTAAGAAAGTACAGTTTTGTATTTCACTTTTCTCCCACGGTAAGACAATGAAACTGTAGGCTGCCATTTCCGGAAACATTTACTACACTCAAGTGTTATTAATGAATATTTATTTATTAAAATAATCACACACTTTTCCTTTCCATCGGCTCCAGGAGCATCAAACTGAGGCAATCCTTATTTTCTACATCTGTACCTGATGTTGTCATTAAATAAAGTTCAGAACTTTTATCAATAGATACCTTTTTCAGACTTGCTGAAAAAACCTGGTAATTATCCGGCACAACCTAAACAACCCGAGTGTAGCTGTAGTGTGAAAGCTACCAACCCAGGTCTGGAGTCCCGAGTCTGCAACCCTGCAACTTGCCAGGGTTATTCCCGGGTCTGCGCAGGGTGTACCTGGATTTTCTGTTGGATGAAAGCGCTGGACCTGGTATTTTACATCTGGGTCTGGGCAAACAGCTACAATTGGCTCAGCGCTGGCTTTTAGCAGCAGCAGCAGCAGCTCCGCCTCGTGCAGTGACAGCTTCCAGACTTGTCACCTTCTATTCTGGTTTATCTCAGGCGTGTGTCTGGGTGTATGTATATATATATATATATATATATATATGCCACCCCTCTCCCTTCACAGTCTGTGTAATATATATAGATATATATATACACACACACATATGGAAAGAGATGGGGTACCCAATAGTACTAGATATGATTTTACAGCAGCACCTCTAGAAGAACCCCCTGTTAATCGAGGTTCAGAACAAACATGAAATAGACATATCTGAGGGCGCTAGTGTGGCCGGAGAGACTAACCCGCCACACGTGTAATGGCGGCTGCGGCACTGAAGGGGTTAACCCTCGTGCCCGGCGCCATATTAAGGGACAATGGGCGCTTGGCGTCACTGTTAAATGTACTTACGGCGCTGGGCGTGGACTGTTTAAAAGTTTGTTTAATGATGTGTTTTAACATGTCATATGTAGTGCTCTGTGCACAATTGTAGGATTGCATGTTTAACTGTATTTATTTTATATTCAAGATATGGTCACCTGTATTTTAAAGGGGAAAATGCACTTACTCTTATCAATGTCTGAATAATCATCTCCTGTCAGTAGGAAGTGGCATGCTAATGGCCCTGTCCTAGCAGAGAGGTGTGAATGACAAAACCTTTTGATGTGTAAGTACCTTAGAGAGAGATGTTACTCACGGGGATCTCCTTATCCCATATGTAAAGTAGTTCTGGGCTTGGAACTTGTTTTATGTAACTGATTTAATTAATATACGAACCCTGAATGGCAGATGCAGGAAGGAAGACTGTTTGTTTGTGTTGTATAGCCTTTCCTGTTGTAATCCCAAACCCTGGGTTTGCCTGAAGATGTGAATGACCAGAAACATTTGTATTTTGAAGCTATGTGATAAATTTATCAATAGTGAATGTTAATCTGATACCAAACGTTGTCTGGGTGACAGGAAGGAGGATATTGTTTTATTGCACTTATCTCCTTTTGAAATGTAATTTATTTATTGGTATTTTGTAAAATATCCTGATTGGATAGAAAGGGCTCAGGGAGGACATGACCCCCTGTTGTACTGTGTGGAAAATTGACATAAAAAGGAGGCCTGCATGCCTCCAGAGTGTATTGTATTTGTACCATCTTTATTCTGCTGGAACATCTTGCTGTATGCTGTTGCCCCTAGCAATAGGGAAGAGTTCTCTTTAGAACTATTGCAAATAAATACCATTTGCCTCAAGAAGACCGCGTCATCTTGTGACCTACAGGGTTATGCCAAACATAGCCCCGTCCTCCGGCTTTCCAGGGAAGCACCTAACGTCTCCAAGTTCCGCCTTCCGCCAGCTACCGGTAGAGGCCTAGCAAGGATTCGTCAACACCACACAGGTGTGGTAATGCAGTGTGTCGGCACATACAGAGCAGAACCGTGGTTCCAAACGCCATGGCAGGTTAGGAGTTTGGTGGTGGCAGCATAAACCCGCCCACAGCACAGTGGGTGGAGTCAGTAACAGGCGGTTACTGACGGTAAGCGGGAATCCCCTATGTGGCCAGGTCCCGTGTGACCTAATCTTCCATTCTGTGCACAGGAGACGGGACGCGAAAGCGGTGAGTGCTTTCGTACGGGACCGTCCTGTCACAGAAATTGGTGGCATAGCGGTGGGATAATCCCAGGCGGCTTTTCGGTCACCCGATTGGAGAAGCAGAGTTACTCAGGAGAGGAGTAACTGCAGCGCAGGAGAACGCACAAGATGACGGACTTCAGCGGAACGTCTAAGGGCGATCTGGAGATCGTGTGCCAGGAGAAGGGTGTGGATATCCCTTTCAACGCGTCCAGAAGCGCCATGAAGGCGGCGCTCGTGACCTTAGAGGAGTCCCATCGGGCGGAGGTGGAGAGCACTGACGGCTTCAGCATCGCAGAGGACGGCCCACCAGTGGACCTTCGTACGGAACCAGTGAGACCCACAAGCCCCGCCCCTTCTAGCAGCAGCCATGTTTCCCAGCAATCCCTAAAAGGGCCAGGATCCCGACGTCCCAGGGGGGGCGGCCCGGATACCCTAGCAGATCGGCTAGCGGAATTGGGGGGAAGGGCAACGGAGCAAGAGCGCTTGATCATCATCCAGATGTGGCGTGATGAGCGGGCACCACAGGCCGTGGTAGCCCGGGAGCCGTTGTCAGCTGCTGTACACAGATCGGGACGCATTCAGTTTGCCAAGTTTGCAGACAGTGATGGGGACATTGATGGACATTTATAAGTTTTTGAAAGGACTTGTAAACTACATGATTTACCCAAGTCGGAGTGGGTGAGACACCTTGTGCCCACTCTGCATGGAGAGGCCTTGGAGGCCTATCGAGGAGTGGCCACGGAGGACTGTGGGGATTACGACGAAGTTGCGAAGGCCCTCCTCCAGCGATTCTTCATCACTCCAGAGTCTTACAGGAAGAAGTTCAGAGACTTGCCCAAGAATCCTAGCAGCACCCATGGGCAGTTCGCCACCCAGCTGCGGCAGTACGTGGTGAAGTGGGTGAAGGATTCTGAAGCCACTACATGGGACGCACTGATCGACCTGATCTGCAGGGAGCAGTTCTACCGCAGGTGCGCCCCAGAAGTGAAGGAGTGGGTGCTAGATTGGGAGCCACCCAGCTTAAAAATGGCTGCCCAATTAGCCGACAAATATGTGGCAATTCGGCCACGGGGGCAGAAGCGCCCAGCCAGCAGCCAGATCCAAAAGACTGTACCACCAGGGGGACACCCCTCTTCAGCTCATCACCCCCAAAGACAAGCATCTTACAACCCGGGTGCTCTTGGCCAGCAACCGCACCGCAGCGTCCCTGCAACTGATCAGAGATCATCGGTGCCACGACTGGAGAAGAAGTGCTACAGCTGTGGGAAAATCGGACATCTGAGGATGAACTGTCCTGCATCCCAAGCACCCCAGACTCGTGTCCCAAATCCGAGTGCTGGAGCCTAGCTCGCTTGTTTGACGAGAGGAGATGAGCCTACAGAGACTGTTCCCCCTCCAGTCAGTCCGATGGAGTGTGGCGAGAGACAGGTGCACTCTGCGGAGAGAGTCACCTGCATGGCCAAACAGCCCCTACACCATATGTGGAGGCACCTGCAGCCGGTCCACGTGGGACCCCTGCAGGGGGAAGGCCTAAGAGACTCTGGGGCCTCAATCACTGTGGTGAGCCCCCACCTTATAGATCCTGCTGCAGTATTGCAGGGTCGCACTGCCAAGGTCACCCTGGCAGATGGAACGGAGAAAGAGGTTCCCATGGCAAGAGTCTACCTGACTGGGGAGCTGGACCAGAGTTGCGAGAAGTTGCCGTCATGGATGGTCTCCCAACTGATGTGGTCCTAGGAAATGATCTGGGTGGTGGGATCGTCACCACGTTTGCTGGTGCCATTTCCCGGAGTCAAGTTCCACAACCACTGTTGACATCAGCTACTCCAGCACAGCCCAGCCCAGAGGAAAAGACTACAGCTGCTAGACAACTGCCAGCACAGCCAACCACAGCATCAACCAGCCCAGAGGAAAAGATTACAGCGGCTAGATCGGCACATCGACCCCGCATGCCTTTTGCCTCTGGTATGCCTACGTCCCCTAGCAACGCAGAGGATGTTGGTTGCAGCTCGTTTGATCCTGTGGGGGTGCCCAATGATGCTCCTGACCCAAGTGGTTTGCCAACTCCGGCGGTGAGTATGAGAAACCACACTGACTTTTCCATGACTGACCTCTACCAGACTGACCCTAGTAGTCCCCACCTAGATCCCCCTGTAGAGTGTCCCAATTTAGAAGAGATTCTCTGACCCATCCCCGAAAGGCATGAGGCGCCACTCTGGCAGCGGCCTTGACAGGGTTGGGGCAGGAGGTTTGAACAGGCGGGAAGAGTTAAGGTATAGGGTAGCCAGGAAAGTGGGAGGGGATAGACAAGATAGGGAATGTGTCTAACTGGTCCCCCCAGGGAACGTTCCTGCGCAACCGGTGTCGGTTGCCAGCGAAACCCCTTTGGACAGTAACCCGGAGACAGACCGTACCCTGAAGTGCCTGACACAGAGCTTACCCTGGTCTGGAATGTCGAATGACGCCCAGACCAACTGTAAGGCTGTTGCCATGCATTGGCAGATCGGGCACTCCAGCGGTTGTGTTGTCTGGGCCTCTGCCCATAGGAGAACCTTTACAGCAAGTTGCTGTGGACATAGCAGGTCCCCTGCCTGTGCTCAGTAGATCGGGGAAGACACGCAGCCTCCCTGTAGTGGATGCCACACAGGATCCAGATGCTGGTGGTCTGGCCGCCATCACTGTGGCACAGGTAGTGGGCGAGGAGGAAGGAGTAGGCCTAGGTGACAGGGTAGGTTTCCTGAGTCATAGGTCGACGGAGGAGGATTGGAGGGCAGATCTGACAGTTAGGGCAGACAGTTGCCAGATAGGTATGACGGAGGTGCAGTGCCTGGGGCACTATGTGGGAGGAGACAGGGGTAGGCCCAAACCAGAGGGGGTGGAGGCAACCAGAGGCTGTCCCCGACCCACATCACCCAGACCGGTACTAACCTTAGAACCTGTAAGGCCCTACGGACACGTTGTCATTGATTTTAGTCCTGTAGTGAACCCCTTGACAGAGATGGCTAGGAAGGGCATTCCCAAGTCAGTGGACTTTGCACCTGCTTGCGAGTTGGCATTCCAGTCATTGAAGGAGGCTCTGGTACCCGATCCAGTGCTGATGGCGCACATTCTTGACCAGGACTGTGTGTTACGAACTACTGCGCCACTGCACGGACTGGGAGCAGTACTGAGCCAGAAAGAGCCATATGGGCCGGAGCACCCTGTGGCCTGTTTGAGCAGAAAACTGCTATGGTGGAAGGTGGGGCATGCCATTATGGGGACACCTTGGGTGGCACTTGTGTGTAACTGGCCCCCCACCGTGGTGACTTACCACCCACCTGTTAGGTGGCGGCAACCTACCTTGGGGAAATTGGACAGACTTTTGTGGTGGAGGCTTGAACTTGGACTTCAGGTGGACTATTTGAACATTGTGCACCCATTGTGCTAGTTTAATGGTATTGTTCCAATATTAGGTTAACAATGATATACAATAAAATTCTCAAATGCATTCAAGTAAAAATGTATTCATAAATATACAATAAAGCATCAAAAGCATCTGTACAGTTTTGCAAAGATGTGTCTTCGGAAATATCCGGTTTTACATTCAGTGATCTGAATGTTTCTTTGTTGACATAAATTCACTGAGCGACACACATGTAGAATGATAGATGGATCCAACAAGTTTCGTCCTTAACGGGACTTCATCAGGGGTACAATCAATCAGATGCTGAGAAGTGAGGTGAGAGTGACTTGTTAAAATGTCTACACCTCTACTTGTGCCGGTTAAGAATGGGTATATACAACCAGGTTATATCTGGTGTATCAATTCACAACGTGATGTGGCTCCATTGTGTAGGAGAGTCAGTTCATAATATGTTATATCGCACTAAGGGTCTTAATGTGACCGACATAGAATAAACAAATATTTAACACTGGACTGTAAGCGATGACCAACTTTCTGTGTATACAGGAGTAGGTGTAATGCGCATACAAATGATGAATTCCTCTCAGAGTCCAGTGGATATCCACTGGACTCTGAGAGGAACACATCTATTGTATACGCATTACACCTACTCCTGTATGGGTCTGGGACTCAAGGTTAACAGCAATTAGGTCAACACGACTTAGGTCGACTTCAATTGGTTGACGCACCTTAGATCGACACCTGAAATAGGTCGACATGGACAAAAGGTCGACATGAACAATGTCGACATGGAAAAAGGTCAACATTAGTTTTCTTATTTTTTTGGTGGCGTTTTCTCACTTTGCTCGCCATGCTCCGGCCAGGTTACTGTTCCCAATTGTAGTCCACGTGGATCGTAAAGTATGAAAAAGTTAAAGTTTTGAAAAACTCAATTCGACCTTTTTCCATGTTGACCTTTTGTCCATGTCAACCTATTTCAGGTGTCAACCTTTTGTCAAGATACCCTCCTGTATACACAGAAAGTTGGTCATCGCTTACAGTCCAGTGTTAAATATTTGTTTAATCTATATCGGTCACATTAAAACCCTTACTGCGATATAACATTTTATGAACTGAGTCCCCTACACAATGGAGCCACATCACGTTGTGAATTGATACACCAGATATAACCTGGTTGTATATACCCATTCTTAACCGGAACAAGCAGAGGTGTAGACGTTTTAACAAGTCACTCTCACCTCATTTCTCAGCATCTGATTGTTTGTACCCCTGATGAAGTCCCATTAGGGACGAAACGCGTTGGGACCATCTATTATTCTACATGTGTGTCGCTCAGTGAATTTATGTCAACAAAGAAACACTCAGATCACTGAATGTCAGATCTGTCTTGTTGGTTATATATATATATATATATATATCTTCAAAAGGTATATGTCCAGAGGATTCCTAGGTAGAGACTGGTGTGCCCTCTCCTTGTAATAGGAACCAGATGACACTCAGCGGATTGTTGGAAAAATGCAAAAATATTGGCCCTCATTCCGAGTTGATCGGTCGCAAGGCGAATTTAGCAGAGTTACACACGCTAAGCCGCCGCCTACTGGGAGTGAATCTTAGCTTCTTAAAATTGCGACCGATGTATTCGCAATATTGCGATTACTAACTACTTAGCAGTTTCAGAGTAGCTTCAGACTTACTCTGCCTGTGCGATCAGTTCAGTGCTTGTCGTTCCTGGTTGACGTCACAAACACACCCAGCGTTCGCCCAGGCACTCCCACCGTTTCTCCGGCCACTCCTGCGTTTTTTCCGGAAACGGTAGCGTTTTCAGCCACACGCCCCTGAAACGCCGTGTTTCCGCCCAGTAACACCCATTTCCTGTCAATCACATTACGATCGCCGGAGCGAAGAAAAAGCCGTGAGTAAAAATACTATCTCCATTGTAAAATTACTTGGTGCAGTCGCAGTGCGAATATTGCGCATGCGTACTAAGCGGAATTTCACTGCGATGCGATGAAAAATACCGAGCGATCAACTCGGAATGAGGGCCATTGAGTGTAAAGCTGCACAACAAAGTTACAGCAATGTTTCAACGATGCGCAGGGTGTTTTTCTCAAGGTGCTATGCAGTTTACTTTGTCTGGATATACTGTATTAATATACGCATGCAGGGACAGGGGCACTGAAAGGAATTTGTCCCTGTGATTTGTTAGGAGTGAATAGATTACATTAGCGGTTACTTCACTTCTCTATCTGAACTCCTGCAGCGCTATTGCAAATGCATTGTCTACTGACCACGCATGTGCAGCAGCCATTTTCTGAGATGGGAGTGGAGGAACCCTCTCCCGGTACTTTGTGTGGATTGTAGCCCAGTAGGTTATAGCTGCTAATGCTATCTTCTGAATGGCATTGTCTGACGGTGCCGAACTCTGGAATTATTCAGATGCTTGGCAAATCTGACTGCTTTGTTGTCAGAATCGGAGGGACCAAGATATCTGCTGCTGTCCAACTTTCATTCGTTGGGATGATAATGTTAAAAGGTATCCCCTGAAAATGCAATAATGCCACAAATATTGATTGATAGACGCCTTAGCATCCAAAATGAAACAAATACTGTTTTTTAATGGACTAAGCTAATTTTCTGTCAGTTTTCTGTCTGTAAGACATGTCATTCCTATGTTGACTCCGTATGACATTTTTTTTACAGCAGTATGACAATACCATCCAGCTAACTGTATAACTCTAGAGTATAACCTATGAAAGCATCTCTGGGGCGAAACATGCACTAATGTATATGTAATTTCCAGGGAATTTTCTAATTACCATTTTTGTAGTCATGAAGGAATATTTTTCTCCTGTAAGGCTAAAAGGAGAAATGGGTATGTTTTGGCTTCCCTTGGGTGAGCATCATTAGAATTTGTATATGGTTGGATTCTTGATGGACCTATAAGTATGTATTTTTGCAGCCTTACTAAATAATTTATGGTGTATGTCTAGGCTTTCTAGTTTTATATTCACTTGTTCTATACCTCTTACAGTATCTCAATTTATCAATAATCCTGTTTTTGACTCCTCAGCACTATCAAGGTGGATATTTTCAGCCTGGCCTTCCAAGAACTGGAGGAGTTGGTGAGTGTTACAGTCTGCAAGACATTGTGATCTCACCAAAGATCCTCATTTAATTTGTGTCTGTGACCTGGAACTTTTCTTTTCCATGTGTCAGGTCTCTCAGCAGTTGCTCTGTCAGTTTCCACCTCCTAACCACACCTCTCGTCGCCAGCTCTCTGAGCTCCTCTACCAACTCTATCTCACTCTGCGTGAGCTTCACAAACTCCATAACCACCTACCAACAAGGTAACCATTAAATGACTGCCATTACCATTATGCCAATTGCAGTATTAATGTATCATCTACTGCTTTAGCTGACATCTGATAGAATTTTTGGATTATTGATATAAGATGCAACTTGCTTATGTCATGCATCCAGTGTTGTATTACTCATTTGTTTCTGCCTGACAAGGTGAGAGTTATCTGAACACAGAGTTCCACCTTTTACTGCTAACCAGGCAAGAAAATAGTTTATGTGCAGGTGAATGGTATAATCCCACATCAAAAAGTTATAAAGAATGTTATAATCCCACACCAAAAAGTATCTTCTTCTTCTTCTCTTAGGGTTGATCCCCTTCCCTTGTCTGATATCCACCGTTTGTTTGCCGACTCATTACCTAGTTGGCTGGAGAAGGCGTATACAACTGCTCTTGAGAGAGTTCAAAGAGCTGTTCAAATTGATCTGGTGAGGAAATAACTTTTAAATGTATATTTAGATTTATAACATATGACTAGGGCTGTCTGCTACTCCTGGAGGGGTATATTGTATGAACAAGACTGTATGCTACTCCTGGGGGTGTATATCGTATGACTAGGGCTGTCTGCTATTCCTGGAGGTGTATATCATATGAACAAGGCTGTCTGCTACTCCTGGAGGTGTATATCATATGACTAGGGCTGTCTGCGACTCCTGGAGGTGTACAACCTATGACTAGAGCTGTGTGCTACTCCTGGAGGTATATACCATATGAATAGGGCTGTTTGCTACTCCTGGAGGTGTATATCGTATGACTAGGGCTGTCTGCGACTCCTGGAGGTGTACAACCTATGACTAGAGCTGTGTGCTACTCCTGGAGGTATATACCGTATGACTAGGGCTGTCTGCTACTCCTGGAAGTGTATATCGTATGACTAGGACTGTCTGCTATTCCTGGAGGTGTATGTCCTATGACTAGGGCTGTCTGCTACTCCTGGAGGTGTATAGCCCATGACTAGGGCTGTCTGCTACTCCTGGAGGTTTATATCCTATGACTAGGGCTGTCTGCTACTCCTTGAGGTATACATCATATGACTAGGGCTGTCTGCTACTCCTGAAGGTGTATATCCTGTGACTAGGGCTGTCTGCTACTCCTGGAGGTATACATCGTATGACTAGGGCTGTCTGCTACTCCTGGAGGTACATCTTATGAGTAGCGCTGTCTGCTACTACTGGAGATGTATGTCCTATGACTAAAGCTGTCTGCTACTCCTGGAGTTGTACTTCCTATGATTAGGGCTGTCTGCTACTCTTGGAGGTGTACGTCTTATGACTAGGGCTGTCTGCTAATGTTGGAGGTGTATATCATTTGACTAGGAATGTCTTCAACTCCTGGAGGTGTATATTATATGACCAGGGCTGTCTGCTACTTCTGGCGGTATATATTATATGGCCAGGGCTGTCTGCTACTCCTGGAGGTATATATTAAATGACCAGGACTGTCTGCTACTCCTGGAGATATACATTATATGACCAGGGCTGTCTGCTACTCCTGGAGGTATATATTATATGACCAGGGCTGTCTGCTACTACTGGAGATATATATTAAATGACCAGGGCTGTCTGCTACCTCTGCTAGTCACATGGGGCATGCAGTGGTAGGAATACACAATAGGGAGATTGGACATTGAACTGTCTTGTTTTTATGTAATACTGAGTGCCAGTTGGAAGGACAGCACCATTCACATTGCTCAGTTTACATTTTATCCATAGATTATACTGTATGTCTGATCTTAGATTAAATGAAAATCCCAATTAAGTAATGAAAATGCCACTAACTCCTCAACCTGCAACTGGTCACAAAAGGAAAAGGGCATGAATAATATAGGGTCATGACATCAGGCTTCAAACCGATCTATCGCTGGCTGGCATAGCCTGCCTGATCCCAGACTGGAAATTTTGAAGTCTGGATGTCCCACAGTTTACTTACGCTCAGTGGCGAAACAACAGATGGTGCACTACTACCTTATAGCCAACTCCAGTCTCAATATTCATTGTTCCATAGGGACTTTTATAGATATTTGCAATTACGACACTGGCTGTACTCCATCACACAGTCGCCCCACAGGGTTTCCTTAATTCCTACATACCTATGAGAATTAGTAGCCTAGAGCGGACAATAAAGGTGGGATTACGAGGTGGTATAATTTTCTCATTAGCCCCCATCCTTCTATGAAGCTACCCTCTCTAGTTACATGGGAACGTGATCTTACATGTATGATTTCAGATGACAACTGGAAAGTGGTTTTCCACACATGCTTCCACCTATCTCACTGTATGTCTCATATGGAACACTTTTATAAGCTTCTGCACCGCCTATATCTAACTCCATCTAAACTCATACCTTTTGGCCATCTATTTCCAATATGTGTTGGCGTAATTTAAACCCTTTTGGTCATGCCCAGCTTAACAATCTCTTGTCCGCAGTTTTTGACCTTATTTCTAAAGTCATGGGCTTTCATATAACCCCTCACCCTAAACTAGTCTTACTCCATTTGTTTCAGGGTGATCTCCTACCAAATGACCGTTATGTGATGGGCCACATTTTAATATAGACTAAACTCTTAATAGCACAAAATTGGTGCACACCCCCAAATCACTACGGTAGCTGCTGTTGAAACGGCTGCTCAGTCCCACAATGAATTTTAAACAGCAGGTTTAACATGCCCTCTCCCCACCCTCCACGTCAGGCCCCCTTCTTCTCTGGGTCTCATGGCACACTTATAGATCACGCCGGATGACATGCCAGATGGAGCATTATGGGGTTGCTCCAAGGTGGGTAGCTCTTAGCTTAGATATATAGTAGCAGGGAGCCATTATCATGTGGCTCCTTGCTGGTTAAACATAGACCCAGATTGGGGTTGTGGAGGTGCGGGATGTGGTGCCCCTGGATTGGCAGAGCTGGATGGCTTTAGTGTGGCATACCCTTACATTAACACTTATCACATACTAATTTCTTCAACACTATTTCTTATCTTAATTACATTTGATGTTTGTATCACTTTCCCTATAGCTTCGGAATCTTAACACTAATCTATTAATATTATAGTTTTTTCACTGGTATGCTGCCCTGGGCTGTCTGGCTTATGCTGATTTTTTTGTGGTTCCACGCCCTGCACCTAGATATAGCGCTAGGGACCCCCAATATATATACAGAGAGGCCCTGACGCAGCTTGGGGGCTTACACATACATTTACACAGATATATGTAACCGAGATCTCTGAATTCTAAGATATTGTATGGGATTTAAATCTGGTTACTGCTATCATTTAGGGTGCTGGGGAAACAATATGTTTTTGTTTTTTTCTTGCTTAGAAATACCCCTCCCTTTCAAGCACCTGAATGATATCACTAAGCTAATTGAGCATCCACCACTATATTCACACTTATAGGTCACTCAACCCTGCATGATGGACTCACTGCACTGCTTGTTCTTGATTATCCTCATTGGCTTTGATATACTTCTATTACGATGTGATATTACATAAGGACCAGTGTATGTTTTATATGTTTGATATTTATACATTCTTATGTTGAAACATAACTGTACAACTATGTTTATTCCATAATTGTATCTGTCTGCCCCACCTCCCAATTTCCTACTTTCCCCTTTCCCTCTTTTTTTTCTGTAAGCATTTCCCCTCCCCTTCTCCATATGTTTTAAAATCATTAATAAAAATGTAATATTTAAAGAAAAAAAAAACCTCTTCACACTACAAGATTAAGGGCGGGATTTACTATAAGCAATCGCCGCCTCTCGCCGCCTACCGCAGCGATACTAATCACATATGTACTAACATATGCGATTAGTATCGCAATGCAGTATAGGAGGCCCCCCGCGATGATGTCTGCCGGGGTCTGCGGGGGGTCGGCGGGGGTCTCCGTCACCTCCCAGACTCGGGAGGTGACGTGTGCAGGGAGTCCCCGGGCTCCTCCTCCTCCCCCCTGCAGCCGGAAGGAGACAAGGCTGTGATGCGGGGGAGAAGGAGGAGGGGGGCCGCACCAGCAGGCAGCAGCAGCTCAGGTATGCCGGGTGGGACGGGGGGGAAGGGGGGGATCGGCGTGAGCGGCGCGGGGCGGCGGCGGGATGCGGCGTAGGGTGGCGGCGGGGGTAAGAATCCCATAGGCTTCTATAGGGTATCGCCATAAAAACATGGCGATACCCTATGAGGTGAAAACGCGGCGGTCGGGAGTTAGTACATATGAAAATGCGGTAAAACGGGGGTTTTACCGCATTTTCCCTTTAGTAAATCCCGCGGTAAGTAACTGGATTAGACTGTATAGATGATACCAATAGGGAGATTTCCTGGTTAATTGATCTACCAATGTAATGTAAATGTGACCAATATAATGTTTTCCATGAACACTGTTCCATAGGTAGCTGCCCAGTGTTTTTAGACAATATTATAAAGAACTACACAGTATTTTACGTAAAAGCTACTGTATGTAAGATTATATATAAAACAGAGGGGGCAGGTAGCTATTAATGAGAATGTAGTCTATTAATTCACTGCCATGGCATCACTCATCCTGTACCCAGAAGTGTAGCAGGAGGGTGAAAAATCCCCACTTCTTCCTGACACTATTTACATAGATGTTCCAAGATGTTTGCTCCTCCTGGGTGATGTGCCATTAGCTGGGTACGTGGGCAGCTGGATGGTTACAGGACAGATGAGACGGTTTTCATCCTGTTTCTTTTCCACTCTTAATGGCTGGAATGTAACCCATCATTCTGTGTCCCTACAGACCCAGAGAAAGAGGTTTTAGTGGTAAGTTAAAAATAAGTGCCCCGTTTTCCTGTAATTAGAGTTAGACACTTGAGCAAAAAGTCAGTTTATATAGAAAACAATAGAAGAACAACTATGTACTACATGTGTACAAATACAAAAGTAACATCTTCTTACAGAAGAACATACTGTATATTGAAAATGAATGGGTGATAATGGGTCTATATACACACTAAGTAGAAGCAAGGTGCAGAAGTAAAAAAAAAGAGCATGTAGATCCAATAGTGACCGTGCTGGAGAGTGGAGTATCCAGTCAGTGTGGTGATTTTTATCTCCTCAGTTGGTACCACTGTCAGAGTTACAGAAGCACAGTGCATCCACCGTGGATCTGTCCACATGCTTCACACAGATTGGACGCACATGGCAGCAACTGGACTGGCCTGACCCCGAGGAGGCATTTATGATTATGGTGAAATTCACTGAGGTGAGAAGAGTTATCATTGCTACAAACAGGGTTTTCCATACAGAGATTTGACCAATTCTGCTAACAATGCAAGAGATATACTGTATAAGAGATATAGGAAAATGTTATATATATATATATATATATATATATATATATATATATATATAGCTTTTTGCGTAATTACGTTAGAATCTAGACCCTCTGTCACCAGGTACATCATTCTCTGCTCCTGGCTATACCTTTTAATCTATGATTATGATTGCAGTCACCTATGTTAAATACAGGGCCTGATCAACCAATATGATCATTAGGCTGCAGCCTGGAGCGCTGGGTCCTGGGGGGTACGCAGCATTGGCACATTAGATTAGTTAGGTTTCTTTTTTGTTTTTTACTATGCGATTCTGCGGCAGTGCGGCTGCTCCTAATGTCGGCACCGTAATTGTCTGTGCCACTCACTGCTTCAGTCATCATTGCTGCTGAGCACTGCCTGAGCGCTACAGCGTCTTTCGCATATGGCCCCCACTCACTCCGTCCTGCCTATGCTGCTGCATGATGACAGAGAATCTGACATGCGCAGTAGGCATTCCAGGACACTGAGAGAGCCATCAGGGGGCCATTTTCAGCAGTAGAGCGCGGTGCCTCACAGAGCCTGATCAACCAATAGGCTGACTTCCTGTCAGACCTGGTGTGTGTGTCCCGAGACTATCTGAGGGTGTCTGTGTCACAGTCCTGACTCCAGTCCTTTAGGTGGCACATTATTATCATACCTCCCAACATGACCCTCTCCAGGAGGAACAGAATACTCTGCTCCTGGACTTCCCTCTTAATGTATCATTGCCCTCACCTGTGCTGAAACACCTTTCTTATCCATGAACCTGTTCAACACAGGTTCCGGCAATCACAAATTAAGAGAAAAGTCCAGGAGCAGAGCATTCTGTCCCTCCTAGAGAGGGTCATGTTGGGAGGTATGCTATTATGGGGACCCAGGGTGGGGGCTGGCTGGTCAGGTGCATATTATTGAGGGAGGGGAAGAGGAGCTGGACAATATTATTACTGGGGAAGGGGGACTGTCTTGTGCATCATATTATGGGGAGCAGCTTCTAAAGCAAGAAAAAGGAGCTTGATGTAAACGGTGAGTTTGACGACTATATTTAATGTACCTTTTCGTATTAATGTCATTAGTCTGTGTTTCTATAGAAAAAAAAATACAACTTGTTTCAGCAAACAATAATTGAATCTGTTGGGGTTTTTTTTACACATAATTACAGATTTTTTGCTGAATATGAGTGAAAAAAATGGGTGTGGAGAAGGTGGCAGGGGGGGGGGGGGGGGTTCACTTCTGTATTAGCCTAAGGCGGCTGATACCCTTAATCAGGCGCTGGTTAAATACACCCTTCTCTTCAATGAATTAGTTCTCAACAGGTGACTACGATCATAAATTAAGTGGAAGGTCCAGAGCAAAGCCTTTTGTACTTGGTGGAAGGGAACATGTTGGAAGTTCTGAGAATCCTAGCTGCCATTATCAGTTGTGGAACTCGTGGTCCAGGAAATTGCATGTTATGCATGTGTGATAATGTGTAACTAATGTGTCTATAGTGTTACTATGGCAGAATGCAGAGTGTCAGGTGGGTAACATGAACAGTGCTACTAGTGAGAGGAACTTCACTGCACTGTAACTGGACACATGCACTTTTACTGACAGATCTAGGTTTCCATCTTGTTTTCACTTGAGCAGCAGTAGCATATTATATGGGCATCTATGGCAGTAATGCCAGGGGCAGAACTGTATGAGGGCCTAGGCCCTATACTTTCCGCATTCAGCCTCAGTGGTGCAAGTACTGCATGGTCCTGGAATGTAAAACAGGAGCTTGGGTTGAGGAAATTATTGGTAACTGGAAAGATGTTTATTGCAAAGGATATGTAGTCATTATGTCGACAGCAGGGGCTGGCTGGCAACTTTTAACCTGGGGGGCAAGTCCAGAGCACTGGACCATAAGTAATGGTGCCATCTTAAATGGAGGGTTTTTTGTTTAAAAAATATTTATTAATATAAAAAATTAGGCCTGGTGTAAATTATCCCAAAGATACTTTATTATAAATTTGTCAGTGCGGCCGTGGCTTCAGCAGAGTTGTGTAGTGCAGGGGTGGCCAACCAGTCAATGGCAAAGAGCCAGAAAAGATCTGTAATCAAGGGTAAGAGCCATATCATGCGCGCGCCGAAGGCACGCACGCAAGAATGGGGGCGTGGCATAGTTGTCACAAAGCCACACCCCATTTTTATGCGCACACCTTTCGGTTTGACGTTTGTAGGAGTATGACCTTGTGTCATAACCCCATTTTTAGTCATGTTGTACAGTGACACATACAAATAAAGCCCCTGTACAGTGCCACATACATATAAAAACACCAATAAATGGGTGCCTCCACAGTGCCAAATACATATATGCCCCCACAGTGCCAGATTCATATATGTCTCCACAGTGCCAGATACATATATGTCCCCACAGTGCCAGATATGCCCCGACTGCCAGATACACATCTCCCCAGTGCCAGATATGCCCCCAGTGTAAGATACACATGTCCCCCCAGTGCTAGATACACATGTCCCCCCAGTGCCAGATATGCCCACAGTGCCAAATATGCCCCCACTGTCAGCTACACGTCTCCCCAGTGCCAGATATGCCCCCAGTGCCAGATACACGTCCCCCCAGTGCCAGAAACACATGTCCCCCCAGTGCCAGATATGCCCCCAGTGCCAGATACAAGTCCCCCCAGTGCCAAATATGCCCCCAGTGTAAGATACACATGTCCCCACACTGCGCCCCCCCCCCAAGTGCTGCTGCTCTGCTCAGTCTGTTGCTTGTGAGGGGAGGAGAGCACAGCGTGCGCCTCTCCTGCCCCTCAGTCTCCACTCTCCGGCGGCGTTGATTCTCTCTAATTAGGCACCGGTCCGTGAGCCAATCAGAGTACACGGACAGGAAGCTAAGACTCCTGATTGGCTGCTGGTCCAGGAGCTCTGATTGGCTCACGGGCCGGCGCCGGGCACTGCCGATTAGGGCAGCGGGAGGCACCGCGGGAGCTTATGAGCCGCATGCGGAGATAGAAAGAGATGCATGTGGCTCGAGAGCCGCGGGTTGGTCACAGCTGGTGTAGTGGAAGGTGGCGGCCATCCCGTGACCCTTGGCAGTAGCGTGGCCCAGGGGGCACATGGCATTCTGCCCCCCGGGCCAGTCCGCCTCTGGTCGATAGGGGATATAGATAAATGATGGCTATTTCAGAGATCAAACTCTACAAACAAATGGATTTGCCCAGAAGCCTGAGCGTGACTCAGATGAAAGTGCAGAGCTGTCCAGCTTTGAGCTGTCAACTACAATTTGAAAAATACTATTGAGATTTCATTTTACAGGTCTTGAAAGATGGACATTGAGGGTTTCTACATGTTAGCATTCACTTCAGGCTGTTCATAAAACTTTAGCACCATGTAACACTACTATGGAGTTCCAAAGTAAATTATATGACTTCTTGCCATATAATGGAGTTCAGTAGGCGCATTCAGTGTACATAGTATACTATGCTGCAGTGCAGGCATGTTTTGATAACTCATTTCATTCTAACACTCTGTTAAAAGCTAGAATAAAGTATGAGGTTTGTCTACACCTTTTCTACACCTACACCTCATAGTGTGTACGAGCCTTTAAAGTTATGCTGCCCCGAATTCAAATTAAATTATTACTTAGACCACATGTTCTCAAACTCGGTCCTCAGGACCCCCAAACAGTTCATGTTTTCCAGGTCTCCTCACAGAATCCCAAGTAAAATAATTAACTCCACCTGTGGATCTTTTAAAATGTGTCAGTGAGTAATGACTATACCTGTGCACCTGCTAGGTGACCAGGAAAACATGAGCTGTTTGGGGTCCTGAGAACCGAGTTTGAGAACCTTTGACCTACTAATTACAAATTGGGATTATCAATGCAGGGGTAATGGATTACTAAAAGAGGGTAGAGATAATCCTAAATAATTGCATAGAAGGCTAATAGGACTAGGTATACTGTAAGTATGTTTCACTTTGCTCTATTCATGGCACTCACTTTCGCCAAACCAATACTATTCTGCCTTCCATCTGCAAAGGGTGGTAAATCTAATACGGACACTACCACATGTAAACGTTTATCTTGTACTTTAATGTTATTGCGAGTCTCACACTGACAAAGTATCCACTTGTTCCTTCTAGGATATGTGCCGTATTACCATTATGTACTGCTCAATGATTAAAGAAAGAGCTGAGAAATTGTCAGATAAAGGGAATCCAGGACAGGCTGCAAACAAGGTACATTAGTAGTCTGTGTGTACATTTATATCATCTATATGTTATATGCATGTGTGTTTTATATCAGTGTTCATCATTGAGGACTTTCCATTTGAGCCACATGGATGTAAAATGTATTGTTACCAATATTTACTTGATAGGAAAGAGGAAGGAAAAACACAGTATGCATCTCCTGTGCCTGCCCACTGTGCTAAATAATATATATATATATATATATATATATATATATATACACACACCAATGGTAGCGGCACTCCAGGACAGCCAATATATTCAAAATATCTGTGTCGTTTTATTGCATATCATCAACGTTTCGGGGTGTTACCCCCGAAACGTTGACACCCCGAAACGTTGATGATATGCAATAGAACGACACAGATATTTTGAATCTATTGGCTGTCCTGGAGTGCCGCTGCCGTTGGTGTGTATGCTGGAGAGGTGCTGTCCTCTCATAGAAGGCACCCAGGCAAAGTATCCTTGGTATCCAGGTGGAGTGCCGGACCCAGCTATACTATATATATATATATATATATATATATATATATGCTTATTTTATATCAGTTAGTTTGTTCTATATCAGTTAGTTTAACACTATTTCTTTTATAGGCAGGCTTCAACACAGAGAAAGGATCCCTTGTCGACAGAGATCAACATAGAAACAGATACACAAATTATATCTCTGTGGAGCGCACTTCTTTAACATATTAGGCAATTATTTGTCTAATGATAATACTTTTTTTTATATGTATAGATAGATATAGATAGATAGATAAAGAGAAGGTGTCTTTACACATTTAGACACCCATATTAAAAAAACACATGTTTTTATTGTTAAGACAATGTAGTTCAAAATCACATTTGCAATAAAAATGATAATTGTTTCCTTACAAAGTAATATTGATCATTAGGAATACAATTGTTTGTTCAGTTTATACATTTAAAATTAATAATAAAGATGCTTTCATCCAACGCGTTTCGTCTTATAGCGACTTCTTCAGGGGTGTTCTTTGGGGTGTAACCAGGAAAATAAAACAAACAAAAAATAAAAAAAGGAACAATAATGAGAAGAATATGCACATTGAAAACAGTTATTATATTTCTATTGTCCAAATAGTCTATAATTCAAGAAGGCTATTTGTGTAATACGTTAAACAAGTGCGCTCCACAGAGATATTTTATATATATATATATATATATATACATACATACATACATACATACAGGACTACAAATAAGAGTACTAGGCCCAATCAATGTGCACTGGGTTATCGCTGCACCCCCTGGTCAGTGAAGGACACAACTTTGGTCTTACCCAGTTATCTCACCTTTTGCTGATTGAAATTGAAGCCTCTGATAGCCATCATGTTGTTGTTTATTTCGCACCTAGTCATGGCTAAGAATCTGTTGGAAATATCTGCTGCCCTGGTGCAGTTTCTAGTTCAACTGCCATCTTCATAACCATAGGGTTATGGGTCGTTGGGTTGACACACATTAGGTCGACATACATTGGGTCGACCACTAAAGGTCAACATGCACTAGGTCGACAGGGTGTCTAGGTTGACAGGGTAATTAGGTCGACATGTGCAAGGTCGACAAGTCAAAAGTTCAACATGGTTTTTTTGACTGTTTTTGGTGTCGTTTTCTTCGTACAGTGACGGGGGAACCCCAATTAGTGCACCGCATCCCTTCGCTTTGGGCAAGGTGCCCATTAGTAGTCCACGTGGATCGTAAAGTATGAACAAGGTAAAAAAAAAAGTGAAAAACTCATGTCGACCTTGCACATGTCGACCTAATGTCCTAATTAACCTAGACATCCTGTCAACCTACTGCATGTCGATCTTTAGTGGTCGACCCAATGCATGTCATCCTAATTCATGTCGACCTAACGACCGCAACCCAACCATAGTATCATACACACTGCTTAGCATAAAAAATACTGCTTTTAAACTTTAAACCTGATTCTGAGTCGGACCCAATGTCAATGCAACACGAAGTTGGTTGATATTTTAAGTCAGCACATGTATCCGAGTGAAACAGAGCATGTGTCCTGATTGTTAGCGCTCAGAGACACATAACAGATTTGGACGCAGTAGCTGTGAAATTCATTGGGTGTTCCTGGTAAGAAAGGGGGTGGCTAAGCAGATGCAAGCATGTCGCAGGTGTGACACTGCACGCGGCCGCTCACACTTCTTGCAAGATCAATCTAAAGCATGTGTTTATTATGTTAAAAAATTTTGAGCCTGAGACGACTCTTTACAATTGTCTCCTTCCCTCTGGAGCACTTTGATCTATGACTCTTTATTTATTTGCTCAGTTGTGCCTGGTGGTTAATAATATTGAGCAGCTGCGGTTGGTGGTGCGGTCGCTGCCTGATAAGATGGACTGGGCATCTCTGGAACGCAGAACGTCTGATGCCATAAGCGCAGGGCAGTTTGAGCACACACTCTATGACCAGCTGAAGAATGCTGTGGCATGCCTCGACCGTGAGATCCGAGGAGTGGTGCAAGCCCTTGCTCAAAAAGTAAGCTCCACTTACTTTTGTTAAACTGGCCCAAAGAAAGGTTTCTGCTCTCCATAGCATTTGTATATTTACCCCAGAACTGAACTTTATTTTCCCTTTCCACAGTTGGACTCTGGCATTGCTAAACACCTTCATTCCATAGCCAACAGCAGTGACTCCCGCAATCCCAATGATGTGAGTATGTCCGAGGCTCACACCTAGCTCTGCTTATTGATGAATGTTTTAGTCACTAGAGATCCTTGCCTACAGTATAAGCAAGATTATTCTACCTTTCTTTGGTCTAACAGTTTGATTTTCACATTACAGACCATCATCCCGCTGATGAAGTTCTTGGAGTCAGAGTTAAAATACATGAACCAGAACCTAGTACAGGAAAACTTTAACTGGTAAAGAACCATATTTAGAATTACCCTAAACTAATTCACTCCTCATAATGCACCCACGGCTGTACATATTCTAGGTCTGTCTGCACCCATTTATATTTCTCGTTATCTCTCCAGGAATATCCTCTAGTTATTTCCCTTCATTTCCATGTTACCTTCCGGATACAGAGCTCATTTCTTGTATGTTCTGTTTTGTTCCTCTCACAGCCTCCTGTCTTTGTTGTGGTCTCACATCCTAACAGTCATCTCCAACCTGTCCGGCCAGACCATTGCTTCCCCCCGCTACTACCAGAGGTTGCATGCAGCACTCAAGGTGATAATTCCAGTTCTATATATCAACTTCTTAGGCGCTGTTTTACTGTTTTAGATTTCTCAGAAAGTTAATAACTATTTCACGTTATGGCAGTCCCCTAGCTGTATTCACCACTGACCAGGACTGTAATTGTCAGGCTTTCTGTTACATACATTCTATATCAGGGCTGGCCAAACCGGTCCTCGAGATCTACCAACAGTTCATGTTTTCCAGGCCTCCTGGAGATCTGTAGAATTGTCAGTTAGGAATGAATGCAGCACATCTTAATTAGTAATGACTACACCTGTGCTCTAGCTAGGTGGTCTGGAAAATGTGAACTGTTGGTAGATCTCGAGGACTGGTTTGGCCAGCCCTGTTCTATATGATTCTCTATTGCCATCAGAGACATATGTAGTAGCACAAATCGTATATAATTAAAAGTATTAGTTTTAAATCATATATTTCTGATTGTAGTGCGGACTGCATACAAAGAAGAATGGTCTTTCCCAAGGCAAGACAGTGCTTTACACCAGTTTAATAACAAATGCATGTAGTTTTGTTCTCAAAGTCATTATGAATATGATCACTTTTAAAGGCTAACTAAAAAGAATTCAAACTTTCAGAATTATAAGGCCCCTTCAGCGGGTGATGTTTGCCTTGTACTAATTGTATGCTGTTATTTAATTTTTTTTCTCCTAAATCAATGAACGGCTACCACCCTGTCACTTTTGCTTGTAACCTATGGCAGAAAGCAATCGTGGAAATTTATTCCTCTATATGTTTAATAAGAGCAATGTAAGAATTTTCGCTTTTCTTCTTGTCCACTCAGAACTTGGAGTTATGTTTCCACGCAGAGGGCTGTGGATTGTCAATGGACTCTCTTCACACTGCTACATTCATGGTAAGTGCAGCCAAGTATCAATTCTTGTCCCAGAATATACCGTATATGACGTGCGGTGGGGTGAAGCAGGTGAGGCAGAGCCTTTCCTGACATACCGATGTTTGTGCCAGAGTTTTGACTGTATAAAGTATATGAAAAATACAAAGAATATGTTAGAAATATCTTCTTTGCATTATTCTAATTATTTTTATAGCCAAAACTCTGGCGTAAAGAGTCTATGGCAGGTGAGGCAGTGCCTCACCTGGCTAACTTTGCTGCACATCTCTGATCAAAACTCACCAAATTTCCAGGACTTTATACTGCTGCACCTGTGTATAATGCCCACATGTATGCTTTGGCTCATATATTGCATGTAAATCTGGCTCTGGTGTTAGTCAGTGCCTCCTGAGCCATTTAGCTCACTGCACGTCCCTGCGGACCTCATTTGTTAGTATTGTACAATGATAAAGTATAACATTTCATAAAATGTAGAAATAATCAGTAGGTTCCAATACACAAATTTATAAAAAATTCATAAAAAGCAACACCAGTGTCCGTTATACATAAGAATGTTCTTTGGTTAATCGCCCCCTACCAACATAAAATGGGGGTCAAGATAAGTACAAGTGAACCGATATTTCTTTTGCGATCTCCTCCTTCTATTGTAAGATTGGAGATCACATCACAAAAGACAGATAATCCAACGTGTTTCGTCTCATGCTGACACTTCATCAGGGGTATATCGCACTTAAGGAGTTACCATTAAAGTATTGTACCGTAGAAAAAAAATAACTCTTGGACACCCACATCCACCAAACAGGCCACAAAGGATTAAACACGTGGCCAATAGCGCCCGATTGTTTCTAAAAAAGGCATATGATACTTAGGAACTCAGGTTCACGGTAAAATTTTGAGAATATTCTACCATCTAGTAGAATGTGTTGTGTACCCTAGTATCACACTTGTGCTATACCTTTGCTGCATGTAGCAGCGTTCTGTAGTGGGACCACGGTGCATATGCACCCGCTGCCAGCCCCATAAAGGTGTGTGCATAGTAGTGTAAAGGACACATCTGTATGTTTATGTGTGTGTGTTTGTGTATGTGTGTATATATAATATATATATATATATATATTTAGAGGAGTTTGGGGATTGAGTGTGGTTGAGGGGGGAGGTGGGCCCAGATATATCACTGTGCCGGGCCCCGTGATCTCTGTTGCCGGCTCTGCATATAACTATACTGGGCCAAATCAATTCATTTCAAATTTAAATAGACTTAAGGTTTTATGCACCAAGAAAGACAATATAACTTACTGTTATTTATTCATGTTTTACAACTATATGTGTGAGAATCAGGAAGCGAGAGATTTTGTGAGAGTTCTCCTGATTGTTTTTTTAAGTGGCAATCGTGTACATGGCAAAATCTAGTTGATGTTGCCATGTAAATGGTTGCCACTTTAAAAAAAATAGGAGGACTCTCACAAAATCTCTTGCTCCCTAAATTTTGAAACCTTATTACATTCCCCCCCATCTATTATTTCAAAGCGAAAATAACACTAAAAACAGATATTTATACGTAACAGAAATTCTAGAATTTAATTCATTCAGCTTTGCTGCAGATAGCTGAGAAAATCTAGTAGATCGGGGATGTTAAAGAGAGAACAAGAAATAGGCACATTGGTGATTTGTTTTTTTATTAAGCAGTCCTTAAAACACTGGTGTAAAATTGATTTAAAAACATACATTTTAAATGTCAGCTGTAAATCCATACAAAAGTGTATTTCTGCATGTGTCTGGTTGTGTAAATCCATATTTTACATAATTTCACTTGCTATCTCTCTTCTGTACATGTGCCATAATATGCAGAGCCAGCCCTAACCAATATGATGCCCTAGGCAAGATTTTTGCTGGTGCCCCCTTGCACATATGCTAGTTCTGCCTCTGACCCTGCACCCCTTTCCCAGCACCATCACCCCTCACCCATAGCAGTCCTCATTTTGGTGCACCTACCCCCTATATTTTAAATCGGAACAGTGTGCACATTCAGTGCGCAGCCCACAACGTGGTGGCTTCTTGCTGGAAAGTGCATGGCCACACAATAATAACCCCAGTTGAAATTACGCCTCCCAGTACTGCAACTTTATTTACATTATATTATGCAATAGTGTCTCTTATTCACGTTACATCACACAGTAGTACCACGGTACTCCTCACAGTAGTGCCCCTTATTCACATTACACCACACCATATTGCTCTTCATTCACATTAGGCCACACAGTAGTGCTCTTTCTATACGTTACGCCACCTTATACACCTTATACACATAATGCCGCACATTAGTAATGCATTTCCCATGCAGATAGAGCCGCAGTCACAAACAGAATCTAGGCATGCTGCATATAATTTTAATCCGCAGAAGCTGCTTGTGCCCCTAGGCATTCCAAATGCCCTAGGCCTATGCCTAGGGCCGGCTCTGATAATATGTATATGATAGTAGAAATACCCGTACTCCTTTATACTACATCTTATTACCTTTTTAGGTTATTTGGTGCTTGGGTGACAGTGCCTGTTGTATTTCTCTATCTCTTGTCTATGTTTACTCAACAGCAAGCGAGTGAGACTCTAATATTAGATTTTCCCATGGCTAGAGTTACCTGTAGCCGATCAGAGCATTAGAATGTTTACATGCTAGATCACTGTTTCCCAGCTCCAGTAATCATGGAGCTCTACGAGCGCATGACTTCGGAGTCATCTGACTGGAGCACAGGTGTGACAATAATAATTTGGTTCTACTATTTTGATTTGCGATTCTTAAGGGAGACATTGAAAACACGAGTATTGTATTTGAGCAACACTTGGCTAGACCAACCTGTAATTAGTCAGATCAATAAAATGTTCACATGCTAGACCATTCTGTAATCAGAGCATTAAAATGTTCACATGCTAGACCAGTGGTAGCCAACCTTGGTCCTCGAGAGCCACCAACAGTTCACGTTTTCCAGCTCACCTAGCAGGTGCACAGGTCCAGTCACTGACACTTTTTAAAAGATCCACAGATGGAGCTAATTGTGATATCCTGCCTTGTACAGTGAGGTGTGGAGGTAATTCACTGACCTGATCTGGTTCTCTCAGTTCTTCGGCCAAATCGTTACAGTCTCCACTACAGATTTGCTGGTGGTTTCGGAGATATAGATGAGAAGCACAAGCCAGGTCTGAAATATGGCATTTAAGGCCTCTATGAGGCGTTTTATTTAAATAACATAAATGGTAAGAAAGAGGGATACTACCTGTAGGGTGGGTTCACACAAGAGGTAGAGCAATGAAGGAAAACAATAATAGAGCGTAGAATACGATAAATGTAATCTGAAAACTTGTCATGTAAATAATTAATCACTTTCAGTACAAATAGTCACAATCAATCAGCATATCAAATAATATGAATGACGTTTCAAATATTAAAGTAATATCTCATTACATTAGCAAGAACCATATACAAATCATATATCAAAGCAAGAACCATATACATATCACTATGACAGTTCAACATACAAATATCCCTGGAATATAGTTCCAGCACACGTGAGTTCAGGGTGCGATAAGAGATCCCAGTATGAGGTCAATAGCAATTTGAATTGGTATATATATATATATATATATATAAAAAACCCAGAAAAGGTCTAAACTTGGTTTTAGCCACTAAATGGTAGAGCAGGGGTGGGGAACCTTTTTTCTACCAACTATTTGGATAGTTATAAAATCCTTTGGAGGCCATAAAAGAATTATCAACTTAAAAATTAGCCTGCCTCCAGTAGATATGCTCCTTAGTGGTTGCCAAAAATGGGTGTGGCCACATGCCATACAGGTCATGGCCAATAAAAACGGGACGTGATACACATATGCCCCCAGTAGTGCAGTGCCAGATACACATATGCCCCCAGTAGTGCAGTGCCAGATACACATATGCCCCCAGTAGTGCAGTGCCAGGTACACATATGCCTCCAGTAGTGCAGTGCCAGATACACATATGCCCCCAGTAGTGCAGTGCCAGATACACATATGCCCCCAGTAGTGCAGTGCCAGATACACATATGCCCCCAGTAGTGCAGTGCCAGATACACATATGCCTCCAGTAGTGCAGTGCCAGATACACATATGCCCCCAATAGTGCAGTGCCAGATACACATATGCCCCCAGTAGTGCAGTGCCAGATACACATATGTCGCCACAGTGCCAGATACACATATGCCACCACAGTGCCAGATACACATATGCCGCCACAGTGCCAGATACACATATGCCGCCACAGTGCCAGATACACATATGCCGCCACAGTGCCAGATACACATATGCCGTCACAGTGCCAGATACACATATGCCGCCACAGTGCCAGATACACATATGCCCCCACAGTGCCAGATACACATATGCCCCCACAGTGCCAGATACACATTGCCCCACAGTGCCAGTTACATATTACCCCACACATGCCCCCCACCCCACTGTGCTGCTCACCGCTGCTGCTGTGTGTGTGTCAGGGGACGAGAGTGCAGCATGCGCCTCTCCTGCCCCATAGTGTTCAGTCCGACTGCTGCATGTCTCAGTTTTCTGGGGCCAGGCAGGGAGGAGAGTGCAGCTATGTGGGTGGCTGCGTGTAGGACCTCAATCCAGCCACCGTTTCGTGAGCCAATCAGAGCTCGTGGACCGGCAGTGGCGGCTCCTGATTGGCTCACGAACCGGCAGCTGGTTTGAGATCCTACACGCCGCTGCCGCCGGACATAGCTGCGCTCTCCTCCCTGCCCTGACAGCTGAGACACACTGCTGCCGGACTGAGCACAAAGGGGCAGGAGAGGCGCACGCTGCGCTCTCCTCCCCTGACACACACACACACACACACACACACACACACACACACAGCAGCGGGCCGGAACAAGTGGCTTTACGGGACTAGGGGGTCATTCCGAGTTGATAACTAGCTGCTGTTGTTCGCAGTGCAGCGATCAGGCTAAAAATGTGCATTTCTGTGCATGTACCGCAATGCGCAGGTGCTTCGTACAGGTACAATGAACATCGTGGGTTTGCACAGAGTCTAACGAACATTCCTGTCGCACGGCCAAATGCAGGAAGATTGACATGAAGTGGGCGTTTCTGGGTGTGAACTGACCATTTTCAGGGAGTGGTTAGAAAAACGCAGGCGTGGCAGAAAAAACGCAGGCTTGGCTGGGCGGGTGTGTGACGTCAAATGCCGTCCCTCTGTCGTTAGAATCAACGCACACGAAGAGTAACTACAGGGCTGGTCTTGTTTTGCACAAAAAGATTTTGCAGGCGCTCTGGTGCACAAGAGTTCGCACTTCTGCAAAGCTAAAATACACTCCCCAGTAGGCAGCGAGAATGCGTTTGCACGGCTGCTAAAAACTGCTAGCGAGCAATCAATTCGGAATGACCCCCCTTATACGGCCCGCGGGCCGGAGGTTCCTCACTCCTGTGGTAGAGCGATTTAGAAGTATTTACTACTCTACGGAATTTAATCCATAATGGCCCTCATTCCGAGTTGTTCGCTCGGTATTTTTCATCGCATCGCAATGAAAATCCGCTTAGTACGCATGCGCAATGTTTGCACTGCGACTGCGCCAAGTAACTTTGCTATGTAGAAAGTAATTTTACTCACGGCTTTTTCATCGCTCCGGCGATCGTAATGTGATTGACAGGAAATGGGTGTTACTGGGCGGAAACACGGCGTTTTAGGGGCGTGTGGCTGAAAACGCTACCGTTTCCGGAAAAAACGCAGGAGTGGCCGGAGAAAAGGTGGGAGTGCCTGGGCGAACGCTGGGTGTGTTTGTGATGTCAACCAGGAACGACAAGCACTGAACTGATCGCACAGGCAGAGTAAGTCTGAAGCTACTCCAAAACTGCTACGAGGTTTGTGATCGCAATATTGGGATTACTTCGGTCGCACTTTTAAGAAGCTAAGATACACTCCCAGTAGGCGGCGGCTTAGCGTGTGTAACTCTGCTACATTCGCATTGCGACCGATCAACTCGGAATGAGGGCCAATATACGTTTGTTGCAAGAATCAATGTAACAGTGACCAGTGTTGCAGCTCTGAAGGGCGCTCTTTTGCTAAGGGATGTGCTAGTGAACACTTTACATGGTGCAAGCTGTAGCAGGAGATTACTACACTTTAATCAGCCTAGGAAACATTTGCACTGCACAGATGCATAACTATACAGAGGTTCTCAAACTCGGTCCTCGGGAGCCCACACAGTGCATGTTTTACAGGTAACCCAGCAGGTGCACAGGTGTATTAATTACTCACTGACACATTTTAAAAGGTCCACAGGTGGAGCTAATTATTTAACTTGCGATTCTGTGAGGAGACCTGCAAAACATGCACTGTGTGGGCCCACGAGGACCAAGTTTGAGAACCTCTGCATAACTATATATCAGAGCTCCACAGTGAGTTCCTGTCCACAAACCTCCGATTTATAGGCAATTGAACTCAGCTACAGACAATAGAGGTATATGGTGGTAAATGTATGAAGCAGTGATAAGAGAGGAGAAGCGAGCCAGTGGAGAAGTTGCCCATGGCAACCAATCAGCATTGAAGTAACATTTATAATTTGCATACTATAAAATTATACAGAGCAGCTGATTGGTTATCAAGGACAGCTTCTCCACTGGCTCACTTCTCCTCTCTTATCACTGCTTCATACATTTACCCCATTGGGTGGCTTTAGAGATGGACAGGCTGTATTAGCAGTCTTGTGATCCTGAAGTTATGATAATGCTACCCATTTATTTGCACATTCAAGGTATGGTGGTTTGAATAATCCCTCACACTATGCAGGCTGTGGCATGGTATGCACTTGTTTTACAGCTTGTATCATACTGGGAGGGGTAGGCAGGTTATATGCTGCTAATAGCTGCTTGGTGCTCCCCTTTACTGTCTAACCAAAAGTCTCTCAGTCCCTATATGCAGCAGGTATTAGTGCTTAACTGTGGCACTGGCTGAGGTACACTTTAAGGAGGTTGATATGGTCTGAAATAGTTCAACAAAGGCGGAGTCTGTGAATAGTGTGCAATAACAGAGTTCAAACGCACCACACACAGCTTCCAAAGTAGTGGCAGCTCATATTTCCCTTTGCTGTCAACTGGATGCAGTTTGTATCAGTACTACCAACAAGTCTTTGGCTCCAAGATTCTGCTAACTTCTGCCTGGTGAAGGTTTATAGCTTCCAACACTGCTGTCACTCTGTCCTACTCACATCCAATAGATAGGGTGCACTCTGTCTGGGACTGCTGCAACACCCACCCCTCTCACACTACCAACAGCTGGACACACTGCAGGGAACACTCCATGCTGACACTGCACACCTCCCACCAGATGCAGGGCATATTTAACCTCTCTGGCTTCTCAGGGCAACATTCCATGCCTGGGATTCCTGCTCCTTTGACATCCAATCAGGTGACAGCAAGGAGACCTGTGGCTGGCAACAATGTTTTCTCCCTGGGCTGCATTAACCCTTGCTGTTCCTGCAGTTTCTGTAGTTTTTGTAGTAAGGGCTGTGTGCAGCATATCTCAGCCTTTCTGGCTGCAGAGGCAATCTGTATTGTCGAAGCACTAGACAGAAGTAATAAATCATAAAATATAACCTTTATTGAGAATATATTAAAATAGAATGTACATTATTGGTAATATCCCGGACCACAGTGAAACATAGAGTTTAAAATTACAAAGACAAACATATAAGTGAATAAGAAAGTTATTAAGAAATGTGAATAAAGTATTAAAAACCGTTTCCACATGTAATTCTTAATGTGCAACCCACTTAGGGTGGCTGTATCAATGTATATGTTTTGATCGGGTACTAATTATTAAGATACTATCAAAAAGCTGTCTGTTCTATGATAATTGATCCGACTGATAATTGTCGTACATGCACCCCTTACTCAACTATAATTACCTCAAAAGGAGTATCTCTAATAACAAGGCTGTGAGTATAGGTGGATGTGGTAATACTGTTGGCCTTCAAGTTGAGGGATAATGTGTTTAATAGAGATCACTATTTCAACCTATCCCCTACTACTATATTCCCAAATCACATTCCACTAGGGAGTAAATCTCCATATAGCAGGGGCTTATCATATTAATTATTAATGTCCCTGATGGAGAAAATATATGCTCTGATTATACACGTAGAGGGAGTTGCTTTCAGAAATGTAGCAGTACCAATTTTACATGTATTGCAGCTCACATTTACGTCAATATTCGGTATTCGTATTAGATCTGGTTAGACGCATATGGAATATTGCTTTCATTAGGGGTGTAGCAACCCCAATTCTATTAGAGAGCAGGCTGCCTAAATACAGCTTGGTTCCATTTTTTAAGATAGTTCAAGATCCAATTTTTTACTTGAATGTAAACTCCAGTATGTCAGAGCATTAACAGTATATCGTTAGTACCATAGTATAGGGGATATAGCAATTATATTTTCCACACATACATGAAGGACCCTTAGTACCTTTAATACAATAACACAGAGTATATGTAGGAGCTTATTTATTTGGATAGGGTTATGTATCACGTAATTTGTATAGCCAAAGGAGGGTGTATCTTACCCTATCTCAGTGGCGTAACTACTGCCCCCGCAGTCCTCGCGGTGGCTTGGGGGCGAGGGGCGAGGGGCTGCGGGGGCGCCACTGATTTAGAACAGATTGACATGCGGACGAGCGTCCGCATGTCAATCTGCGATCTCCTCTCCCTCCTTGCTGCGGTGCCTGCTCCCCCGGCTCTCCCCCCCCATGTGTTGGAGGGACACGAGCGCATCGCGCGTCTCTCCTGTGTCCCTCCTGGCTCTCCCCCGGCCGGTCTAAGGAAGCAAGTGCCGTTCGTGAGCTCTGATTGGCTCACGAACGGCACTTCCTTTATTAGACACCTGGGGGAGAGCCAGGAGGGACACAGGAGATACGCGCGATGCGCTCGTGTCCCTCCAACACATAGGGGGGGGGGGCCGGAGGAGCAGGCACTGGGGCATATACCCGGCACTGGGGACATATACCTGGCACTGGGGGGGCATATACCTGGCACTGGGGGCATATACCTGGCACTGGGGGCATATACCTGGCACTGGGGGGGCATATACCTGGCACTGGGGGCATGTACCTGGCACTGGGGGCATATACCCGGCACTGGGGGGCATATACCTGGCACTGGGGGGGCATATACCCGGCACTGGAGGCATATACCTGGCACTGGGGGGGAAGCAGGCACTAGGGGGGAATATCTGGCACTGGGGGCATGTACCTGGCACTGGGGGCATGTACCTGGCACTGGGGGGGCATATACCCGGCACTGGGGGCATATACCTGGCACTGGGGGGGGCATATACCCGGCACTGGGGGCATATACCTGGCACTGGGGGGGAAGCAGGCACTGGGGGGGAATATCTGGCACTGGGGGCATATACCTGGCACTGGAGGCATATAACTGGCACTGGGGGGGCATGTACCTGGCACTGGGGGCATATACCTGGCACTGGGGGCATATACCTGGCACTGGGGGGGAATATCTGGCACTGGGGGGGCATATACCTGGCACTGGGGGGGCATATACCTGGCACTGGGGGGGCATATACCTGGCACTGGGGGAATATACCTGGCACTGGGGGGGCATATACCCGGCACTGGGGGCATATACCCGTGACTGGGGGGGCATATACCTGGCACTGGGGGGGGAAGCAGGCACTGGGAGGGAATATCTGGCACTGGGGGCATATGCCTGGCACTGTGGGGGAATATCTGTCACTGGGGGCATATACCTGGCACTGGGGGGGGGGAATATCTGGCACTGGGGGGTCATATACCTGGCACTGGGGGCATATACCTGGCACTGGAGGGGGGGGATATCTGGCACTGGGGGCATATACCTGGCACTGGGGGGAGGAATATCTGGCACTGGGGGGGAAGCAGGCACTGTGGGGGAATATCTGGCACTGGGGGGGGGGGGGGGGGGCATATACCTGGCACTGTGGGGGAATATCTGGCACTGGGTGCATATACCTGGCACTGTGGGGGAATATCTGGCACTGGGTGCATATACCTGGCACTGTGGGGGAATATCTGGCACTGGGAGCATATGTGGCACTGGGAGCACGGCCCTAGCAACAAGCACTACCCCCTAGCAACGAGCAGGACACCCAGTGCATGAAACCCCTGGCAACGAGCATGACACCCTGAGCATGAAAACCCCTGGCACCGTGCATGGAACCAAGAGCATGAAACCCCTGGCAACGAGGAGGTAATTTAAAAGTAATTGGAAGCCTTACTGTAGAACTTAATGTGTAATGGGCATTACGGTGTGTGGCATAATGTATCACGGACATTGCGGTGTGTGTCATAATGTATCAGGCATTACGGTGTGTTGTATACTATATCACGGGCATTGTGGTATGTGGTATAATGTCTCAGGATCATTGTGGTGTGTGTCATACTGTGTCACAGACATTGTGTGTGCTATAATGTATCAGGGGCATTGCAGTGTGTAGCATAATGTATAACTGGCTTTGCGATTCCTGTCATAATGTGTCACAGGCATTACGGTGTGTGGCATAATGTGTCGGGGGCATTACGGTGTGTGGCATAATGTGTCGGGGGCATTACGGTGTGTGGCATAATGTGTAGGGGGCATTACGGTGTGTGCATATTGTGTCATGTGCATTATTGTCAATGATCGCAAAAACGCGCCATGGCGCGTATTTTACCCAGAAACAGCCGCCCGGGACTCACATTTAGAAGATGAGCGGGTCCCACAGGACGCGCTCATCTGAATATGTGTTTGCATGTGTTAAGCCTGTCAGCGGAATGCAGGAGGTGACTGGCTGTTTCCTCGGCCAATCACCTCCTGTAGTCTCCATCCAATCACAGCCTGCAGCATCTCCCGCTTTGAATCCTGCTCCCCGCCAGCACATGAATCTGTGCTGCAGGGCTAACAGACTGGCCCCGCTCATCCGGCTCCACTGCCGCTCTGCCGCCAGCACCCTCCTCTGCGACTGGGAGTACAGCTCCGGATCTGCCCGCCGCCACCCCCCTACCCGGGACCCGCTCAACGCCCCACCGTGACCCGACAACTACCTTCCAGCAGGAGCCGTCCGGGCTGCGCAGCTCCCGCTGTAGGTAAGCAGTAGACAGTGCTGCATCGCCCCGCTTCAACTGGAGTAGCTGGTGCAGATGCGGGATGTCCGGGGGCTGCAAGCTCCGTGTGTGCAATGTGAGGCCGCTCAGAGTGTCAGGGCCTCACTGACACCATTTTTCTGACAGCACAGTGCAGTGAGTGCATTGGCACAAGTAGCCAGCCGGCGCCGCAGCATGAAGGAGCTATCTGTGAAATCGCAAGCAGAGGCTGGCAAGAAGGAGCTCCTCCGATCGCTTCCCCTGACGGGCTGGCCACTGCTAAATATACCAGTATATCAGTACAACTGTGCAGTGACACTGACTTTCCCATTGCACCTGGGGCTCCACTACTTTGACACAGTTGGAACTGATTATCGGTATATTTAGCAGTGGCCAGCCCGTCAGGGGAAGCGATTGGACGAGCTCCTTCTTGCCAGAGAACAGCCTCTGCTTGCGATTTCACATAGAGCTCCTCCAGGCTGCGGCTACTACAGGCGCAGGCTGGCTACTTGTGCCAGTGCACTCACTGCACTGTGCTGTCAGAAAAAATGGTGAGTGTCAGTGAGTTGCTGCTGGGGGCGGAACCACTTGTGTCAAACGGCCCCTTCGTGCAACTGGAGGTGATAAGTGAGTGGTTACTGCAATGTGCCTCAGTGCTCTACCAGGCGCATTGTGTATAATAACGTGTTCTACCTGGCGCAATGTGTATAATAACGTGTTCTACCTGGCGCAATGTGTATAATAACGTGTTCTACCTGGCGCAATGTGTATGATAACGTGCTCTACCTGGCGCAATGTGTATGATAACGTGCTCTACCTGGCGCAATGTGTATGATAACGTGCTCTACCTGGCGCAATGTGTATGATAACGTATTCTACCTGGCGCAATGTGTATGATAACGTGTTCTACCTGGCGCAATGTGTATGATAACGTGTTCTACCTGGCGCAATGTGTATGATAACGTGCTCTACCTGGTGCAATGTGTATAATAACGTGCTCTACCAGGCGCAATGTGTATGATAACGTGCTCTACCTAGTGCAATGTGTATAATAACGTGCTCTACCAGGCGCATTGTGTATAATAACGTGTTCTACCTAGTGCAATGTGTATTATAACGTGCTCTACCAGGCGCATTGTGTATAATAACGTGTTCTACCTGGCGCAATGTGTATGATAACGTGCTCTACCTGGCGCAATGTGTATGATAACGTGTTCTACCTGGCGCAATGTGTATGATAACGTGTTCTACCTGGCGCAATGTGTATGATAACGTGCTCTACCTAGTGCAATGTGTATTATAACGTGCTCTACCAGGCGCATTGTGTATAATAACGTGTTCTACCTGGCGCAATGTGTATGATAATGTGCTCTACCAGGCGCATTGTGTATAATAACGTGTTCTACCTGGCGCAATGTGGCTGATAACGTGCTCTACCAGGCGCATTGTGTATAATAACGTGCTCTACCTGGCGCAATGTGTATAATAACGTGTTCTACCTGACGCAATGTGTATGATAACTTGCTCTACCTAGCGGCAATGTGTATGATAACTTGCTCTACCTAGCGGCAATGTGTATGATAACATGCTCTACCTGATGCAATGTGTATGATAACTTGCTCTACCTAGCGGCAATGTGTATGATAACATGCTCTACCTGGCGCAATGTGTATGATAACGTGCTCTACCTGGCGCAGTGTGTATAACGTGTTCTACCTGGTGCACTGTGTATGATAACGTGCTCTACCTAGCGGCAATGTGTATGATAACGTGCTCTACCTGGTGCAAAGTGTATGACGTGCTGTACCTGGTGCAAAGTGTATGACGTGCTGTACCTGGTGCAAAGTGTATGACGTGCTGTACCTGGAGCAAAGTGTATGACGTGATCTACCTGGATCAGTGTGCATAGGAGGTTCTACCTGGTGCAATGTGTATAAGCGCCACTACTGTGTGGTGTAATGTGAATTGACACTATTATGTGGCCACGCCCCTTCCCTATGAAGCCACGCCCCTAAAATTTTGCGGCGCGCCTACGGCGCGCACTGCCTGTTCTTTGTGGTCTGAGTGGTCTAACACCAATTCACTTTCTGCCTAAGGGCACCAAAATGTCTAGTTACAGCTCTGGTGCAGGGTGTCCTGCATGCTACACAGCCCAGCAGCATTGTCACCCCATCCCCCCCATCTTGCAACACTTTTGTAGTGTCCAAACAAGATTAAAATTAATAAGAACCTTCATTCCGATGGGACCCAGAAAAAGACCGGTAGGACCCCAATTTTTAAAAGTGAAGGGTCCCTGGGACCCACTTTTTTTTTGGCTCAGCGCGATCACTGATTGTGTGTGGAATAATGTCTAAGGGCCATTGCAGTATGTGGAATAATGTATACTGAGCATTACTATAAGGAGGAAAAATGACAAATAATGTAAGGGGCATGAATCAGGATTATTTTTCTTTCCTGTGGTGGCCAACGTCTGGGCGTGCAGGTTGCAAAACTGGGGTATAAGGTAGTCTTTTCCTGCAATGCCACGCCCTCCACGCAAAGCCACGCCCATTTCGACAAAGCCACACACCCTTTTTGCCAGCGCGCGCCGCAGGCAATTACGGGGTGTATGGGGGGGGGGGGGCGCCGAAGGATTTTTTGGCTTGGGGGAGAAAAATTTCTAGTTACGCCACTGCCCTATCTGTAACTGTATATTACTTAAGTATATGTGAATCTAATTCTCAACATTTATTTGTTCACCTTACTCCTGCCTTTAGTGATATTACAATATAATCAATAGAATTAAATAGGTGTTTTCACATAATATATATTCTATTGATTCTGAGTATAAATAGATTAATCCTACCCTTTCCAAGGACGGGTTCACTACGGCTGGCCGGCGGTCGGGCTCCTGGCGACCAGCATACCGGCGCCGGGAGCCCGACCGCCGGCTTACCGACAGTGTGGCGAGCGCAAATGAGCCCCTTGCGGGCTCGCTGCGCTCGCCACGCTACGGGCACGGTGGCGCGCTACGCGTGCCACACTATTTTATTCTCCCTCCAGGGGGGTCGTGGACCCCCACGAGGGAGAATAAGTGTCGGTATGCCGGCTGTCGGGATTCCGGCGCCGGTATACTGTGCGCCGGGATCCCGACAGCCGGTATACTGAAGAACACCCCCAAGGACGGCTAGTGAGTTCGGGGGACGATGGGCATTTTCTATAGGATGAGCATTTTCTATAGGAAATGGTCACGCTATGCCATAGTGAGGGGTGTGTTGCCTTTTCAATGCAGGTTATGCTTTTGGCCGGATGAGACGTTTTAGTCTCCTCATTTATTTATTTATTTATTTATTTATTTATTAGCAGTTTCTTATATAGCGCAGCATATTCTGTTGCGCTTTACAATTAGAACAACAATTATACAGCAAAACTGGGCAAAGACAGACAGACAGACAGAGGTAGGAAGGCCCTGCTCGCAAGCTTACAATCTATAGGGAAATAGGCATTGATACATAAGGATAGATGCTACCCGTTGGTTCCCCAGGTCTCATATTATAGAAGTTGGGGTATGTGCAGTCGCCACCATTTTAAGTTGAGGCATTTAAGTTGCCACCATTATTATTATAACATCAATTGGCTAGAGCTGGTCATCAAGCGTTTTCCCTGCCATCCCTTACCAGAAGGGTCATTCCACTTAATAAATAGCTAATGACCATTTCAAACTTACGCAGTGGTTGTCCGTGTCTTATTTTGTCTGTGTCTTTATTTTAGAGATAAGCTAGCTTAATTGGTTATGCAAAGGTTAATCACAATAAATCAGTAGACTCCTTAATGTAAAACTGTCTATTCCTCTCTGAACAGCTGAAACAGTGGCAGTGGCAACATAAATGCATACCTCCCAACTGTCCCGATTTTCGCGGGACAGTCCCGTTTTTTTGGGACTGTCCCACTGTCCCACCCGCGGGCCGCAGTGTCCTGCGGTGTGGAAGGGGAAGTTGGGAGGCTCCTGTCATCGCTGCTCTGCTTAGCAGAGCAGCGGTGAATAGACGCTGTGCGCATGCGCACAGCGTCTATTCAGTGAAGACAGGGAGAGGGGGCATGCCAGCAGCTCACAGAGCGCTGGTCATGCCCCCTTTGGGCCTTTAGTGATGAAAAACGGAATGTTGGGAGGTATGTAAATATATATTAAGTTTCCTGTCTGTCTTTTGCCTCAGGCACTGGAACAAGAACTTGAACTCTGCTCTTCCAGCACTCGGAAACTAATCGAGAAGTATTACCAGAAGAAGATTGTGCAGCAGGTAACAGGGCAAAGTAGAGTTTTATTGGCTTCCTGTTGTATTACAATTGCATAAAGTCAAAGCTGTAAAGCTCCTCCTCTTAGCAGCCCCAATATCTTACCTTGTGCCGGGAAGCACGTCCCTTCTCCCCCATGGCACCATGTTCCCAGTGATATTCAGGAAGATGGAGCATACGCACAAGAGGGCAAAGACTCTGGCACAGTGTCAGAGTCTTTACTTTCACTGAGCAGTGCCACCTTTTCGTAGATGTCACTGGGAAGATGGAACAATGAAGGAGGGGGGACCCTCTTGTCAGCACAAGCAGGGCCGGTGCTAGGGTGTTCGGCGCCCCCCTGCAAACTATAAATTTGCGCCCTCCCATATTCCTTTGGCGTGCGCCGGGAAAAGGGGTGTGGTCTCACAAGTAGTGTCCTTATATGTAATGCACCCCAGTAGTAGCATCCTTATACATAATGCCCCCCCAGTAGTAGTAGCGTCCTTATACATAATGCACCCCCAGTAGTAGTAGCATCCTTACACGTAATGCCCCCCCCAGTAGTAGTAGCGTCTTTATACGTAATGCCCCCCCCCCAGTAGTAGTAGCATCCTTACACGTAATGGCCCCCGCAGTAGTAGTAGCGTCCTTATACGTAATGCCCCCCCAGTAGTAGTAGCGTCCTTATACATAATGCCCCCCCCAGTAGTAGTAGCATCCTTACACGTAATGCCCCCCCCCCAGTAGTAGTAGCGTCCTTACACGTAATGGCCCCCCCAGTAGTAGTAGCGTCCTTGTACGTAATGCCCCCTTAGTAGTAGTAGCGTCCTTACATGTAATGCCCCCCAGTAGTAGTAGCGTCCTTATACGTAATGCCCCCCTTAGTAGTAGTAGCGTCCTTATACATAATGCACCCCCAGTAGTAGGAGCGTCCTTACACGTAATGGCCCCCCCAGTAGTAGTAGTGTCCTTACATGTAATGCCCCCCCAGTAGTAGTAGCGTCCTTATATGTAATGACCCCAGTAGTAGTAGCGTCCTTATACGTAATGCCCCCGCTTAGCAGTAGTAGTAGCATCCTTATACGTAATGCCCCCCTTAGTAGTAGTAGCATCCTTACACGTAATGGCCCCCCCAGTAGTAGTAGCGTCCTTACATGTAATGTCCCCCCAGTAGTAGCGTCGTTATACGTAATGCCCCCCCAGTACTAGCATCCATTAAGCGCGCACACACACACAATTCACACATATAGACACACACATACACACCCACCATATATACATATATATATATATACACACACACACTCACACACACACACACACACACACACACACACACACACACACACACACACACACACACATTTCTCTCTTACCCACCACTTACCTAAGCCACTGTCTCCCTCAGTACAGCAGCCTGGTCCGTGTAGCTCCGCCCCTTCTGTCCCATCTAGCTCAACCCCCTCCTCTGATATATACCCAGACGCTGTCACACAGGTGAGGGGAATGGGGGAGGGGGCTTTTCATGATGCCAGCGCCGCACAGCAGCTGGCAGCAACAGCAGGTAGGACAGGACGGCGCAGCAGGGAAGGGATGCAGAGCAGGGGGAGCGCCTCTCCCTCCCAGCGCCTCCCTGCACTGCATCCCTTCTCTGAGCGGGTAGCACCGGGCCTGAGCACAAGATAAGTATATTCTTATGTGCAGGGTGTGTGGTACCGTACCCCACTGAACCGCACGCCATAGACTGATTATAATTAAGCCTATGCATACAGTCTACTATATTGTATATAATGTTTACTTTCTTCTTATTTCTATAGATGGCCATCGACCATTGATGATTTTAAATCATTGATGGTCTATGACCAATGGTGAATACTTTGATCATCAATGGTGGAGAAGCAGATTCCCACCATTGATGGTAAAAAGCTCCGCCACCCGACACCCGCAAAGCCATGCCCCCAGAATGATTGGTCTGCACTAATGCAGGGGTGACCATCGATGGGTAAAACCATTGATGGTTCCCTTACAGATGGTTTTACACCATCAAGGTTATCAATCAATGATACTATTGATGGTGACCATGAATGGACAACCCACTGATAGCCATCCGTACTTATTTCTATAGACATCCTGCACAAATATTGTATAAAATTAATTTTCTCTGACGTCCTAGTGGATGCTGGGACTCCGTCAGGACCATGGGGAATAGCGGCTCCGCAGGAGACAGGGCACAAAATTTAAAAGTTTGACCACTAGGTGGTGTGTACTGGCTCCTCCCCCTATGACCCTCCTCCAAGCCTCTGTTAGGTTTTTGTGCCCGTCCGAGCAGGGTGCAATCTAGGTGGCTCTCCTAAAGAGCTGCTTAGAAAAAGTTTGTTAGGTTTTTTATTTTCAGTGAGTCCTGCTGGCAACAGGCTCACTGCAACGAGGGACTTAGGGGAGAAGAAGTGAACTCACCTACGTGCAGGATGGATTTGCTTCTTAGGCTACTGGACACTAGCTCCAGAGGGACGATCACAGGTACAGCCTGGATGGGTCACCGGAGCCGCGCCGCCGACCCCCTTGCAGATGCCGAATAGAGAAGAGGTCCAGAAACCGGCGGCAGAAGACGTCTCAGTCTTCATGAGGTAGCGCACAGCACTGCAGCTGTGCGCCATTGCTCTCCGCACACTTCACACCAGCGGTCACTGAGGGTGCAGGGCGCTGGGGGGGGCGCCCTGGGCAGCAATGTAATATACCTATTCTGGCTAAAATATATCACATATAGCCCCTGGGGCTATATGGATGTATTTAACCCCTGCCAGGTTCCAAAAAAACCGGGAGAAGAAGCCCGCCAAAAGGGGGCGGGGCCTATTCTCCTCAGCACACAGCACCATTTTCCTGCCCAGCTCCGCTGCGAGGAAGGCTCTCAGGACTCTCCCCTGCACTGCACTACAGAAACAGGGTAAAAACAGAGAGGGGGGGCACTTATTGGCGATATTTATAATATTTGAGCTGCTATAAAGGGAACACACTTATTAAGGTTGTCCCTATATATATTTATAGCGCTTGGGTGTGTGCTGGCAAACTCTCCCTCTGTCTCCCCAAAGGGCTAGTGGGGTCCTGTCTTCTATCAGAGCATTCCCTGTGTGTCTGCTGTGTGTCGGTACGTGTGTGTCGACATGTATGAGGACGATGTTGGCGTGGAGGCGGAGCAATTGCCTGTAATGGTGATGTCACCCCCTAGGGAGTCGACACCAGAATGGATGGCTTTGTTTATGGAATTACGGGATAGTGTCAGCACGCTACAAAAGTCGGTTGACGACATGAGACAGCCGGCAAACCAGTTAGTACCTGTCCAGGCGTCTCAGACACCGTCAGGGGCTGTAAAACGCCCTTTACCTCAGTCGGTCGACACAGACCCAGACACTGACACTGAATCCAGTGTCGACGGTGAAGAAACAAACGTATTTTCCAGTAGGGCCACACGTTATATGATCACGGCAATGAAGGAGGCTTTGCATATCTCTGATACTGCAAGTACCACAAAAAGGGGTATTATGTGGGGTGTGAAAAAACTACCGATAGTTTTTCCTGAATCAGAGGAACTGAATGAAGTGTGTGATGAAGCGTGGGTTACCCCAGATAGAAAACTGCTAATTTCAAAGAAGTTATTGGCATT
Organism: Pseudophryne corroboree; assembly: GCF_028390025.1. NCBI lineage: Eukaryota > Metazoa > Chordata > Amphibia > Anura > Myobatrachidae > Pseudophryne > Pseudophryne corroboree. The sequence goes on from NC_086446.1 coordinate 452,988,853, forward strand.
ATACCCTTTCCCGCCAGAGATTAGGGCGCACTGGGAAACACCTCCTAGGGTGGATAAGGCGCTCACACGCTTATCAAAGCAAGTGGCGTTACCGTCTCCTGATACGGCCGCCCTCAAGGATCCAGCTGATAGGAGGCTGGAGAATACATTAAAAAGTATATACACACATACGGGTGTTATACTGAGACCAGCAATCGCCTCAGCCTGGATGTGCAGTGCTGGCGTGGCTTGGTCGGAGTCACTGTCTGAAAATATTGATACCCTGGATAGGGACAGTATTTTACTGACTATAGAGCAGTTAAAGGATGCATTTCTTTATATGCGAGATGCACAGAGAGATATTTGCACTCTGGCATCAAGAGTAAGTGCGATGTCCATATCTGCCAGAAGAAGTTTATGGACGCGCCAGTGGTCAGGTGATGCGGATTCCAAACGACATATGGAAGTATTGCCGTATAAGGGGGAGGAATTATTTGGGGTCGGTCTATCGGATCTGGTGGCCACGGCAACGGCCGGAAAATCCACCTTTTTACCCCAGGTCACCTCCCAGCAGAAAAAGCCGCAGGCTTTTCAGCCGCAGTCCTTTCGTTCCTATAAGAACAAACGAGCAAAAGGACATTCCTATTTGCCCCGAGGCAAAGGAAAGGGTAAGAGACTGCAACAAGCAGCTCCTTCCCAGGAGCAGAAGCCCTCCCCGGCTTCTACAAAGGCGTCAGCATGACGCTGGGACCTTACAAGCAGACTCAGGGGCGGTGGGGGGTCGCCTCAAACATTTCAGCGCACAGTGGGCTCACTCGCAGGTGGACCCCTGGATCCTGCAGGTAGTATCTCAGGGTTACAGGTTGGAATTCGAGAAGTCCCCTCCTCGCCGTTTCCTAAAGTCTGCTTTGCCAACGTCTCCCTCCGACAGGGCGACGGTATTGGAGGCCATTCACAAGCTGTATTCTCAGCAGGTGAGAGTCAAGGTACCCCTCCTACAACAGGGACAGGGGTATTACTCCACGCTATTTGTGGTACTGAAGCCGGACGGCTCGGTAAGACCGATTCTAAATCTAAAATCTCTGAACCTGTACATACAAAAATTCAAGTTCAAGATGGAGTCACTCAGAGCAGTGATAGCGAATCTGGAAGAAGGGGATTTTATGGTGTCCTTGGACATCAAGGATGCTTACCTTCATGTTCCAATTTGTCCTTCACACCAAGGGTACCTCAGGTTCGTGGTCCAAAACTGTCATTATCAGTTTCAGACGCTGCCGTTTGGATTGTCCACGGCACCCCGGGTCTTTACCAAGGTAAAGGCCGAAATGATGATCCTTCTTCGAAGAGAAGGCGTCTTAATTATCCCTTACTTGGACGATCTCCTGATAAGGGCAAGATCCAGAGAACAGCTGGAGGTCGGAGTAGCACTAACCCAAGTAGTGCTCCAACAACACGGGTGGATTCTGAATTTTCCAAAATCCCAACTGATCCCGACGACACGTCTGTTGTTCCTAGGGATGATTCTGGACACTGTTCAGAAAAAGGTATTTCTTCCGGAGGAGAAAACCAGGGAGTTATCCGATCTAGTCAGGAACCTCCTAAAACCAGGAAAAGTATCTGTGCATCAATGCACAAGAGTCCTGGGAAAAATGGTAGCTTCTTACGAAGCGATTCCAGTCGGCAGATTCCATGCACGAACTTTTCAGTGGGATCTGCTGGATAAATGGTCCGGATCGCATCTGCAGATGCATCAGCGGATAAAATTGTCCACAAGGACAAGAGTGTCTCTGCTATGGTGGTTGCAGAGTGCTCATCTGTTAGAGGGCCGCAGATTCGGCATACAGAACTGGGTCCTAGTGACCACGGATGCCAGCCTGAGAGGCTGGGGAGCGGTCACACAGGGAAGAAACTTCCAGGGCGTGTGGTCAAGCCTGGAGACGTCTCTTCACATAAATATACTGGAGCTAAGAGCAATCTACAATGCTCTAAGCCTGGCAAAACCTCTGCTTCAGGGTCAGCCGGTGTTGATTCAGTCGGACAACATCACGGCAGTCGCCCACGTAAACAGACAGGGCGGCACAAGAAGCAGGAGGGCAATGGCAGAAGCTGCAAGGATTCTCCGCTGGGCAGAAAATCATGTGTTAGCACTGTCAGCTGTGTTCATCCCGGGAGTGGACAACTGGGAAGCAGACTTCCTCAGCAGACACGATCTGCACCCGGGAGAGTGGGGACTTCATCCAGAAGTCTTCCACATGATTGTGGTCCATTGGGAAAGACCAATGGTGGACATGATGGCGTCCCGCCTCAACAAAAAACTGGACAGGTATTGCGCCAGGTCAAGAGACCCTCAGGCAATAGCTGTAGACGCTCTGGTAACACCATGGGTGTACCAGTCAGTGTATGTGTTTCCTCCTCTGCCTCTCATACCAAAAGTACTGAGAATTATACGGCAAAGGGGAGTAAGAACGATACTCGTGGCTCCGGATTGGCCAAGAAGAACTTGGTACCCGGAACTTCAGGAGATGCTCACGGAAGATCCGTGGCCTCTACCTCTAAGACGGGACCTGCTTCAGCAGGGACCTTGTCTATTCCAAGACTTACCGCGGCTGCGTTTGACGGCATGGCGGTTGAACGCCGAATCCTAAGGGAAAAAGGCATTCCGGAAGAGGTCATCCCTACCCTGGTAAAAGCCAGGAAGGAGGTGACTGCACAACATTATCACCGCATTTGGAGAAAATATGTTGCGTGGTGTGAGGCCAGGAAGGCCCCGACGGAGGAATTTCAACTGGGTCGATTCCTACATTTCCTGCAAACAGGATTGTCTATGGGCCTCAAATTAGGGTCCATTAAGGTTCAAATTTCGGCCCTGTCGATTTTCTTCCAGAAAGAATTGGCTTCAGTTCCTGAAGTCCAGACTTTTGTAAAAGGAGTACTACATATACAGCCCCCGGTTGTGCCCCCAGTGGCACCGTGGGATCTTAATGTAGTTTTGGATTTTCTCAAATCCCATTGGTTTGAGCCACTCAAATCGGTGGATTTGAAATATCTTACATGGAAAGTAACCATGCTACTGGCCCTGGCTTCAGCCAGGAGAGTGTCAGAATTGGCGGCTTTATCGTATAAAAGCCCATATCTGATTTTCCATTCGGACAGGGCAGAACTGCGGACGCGTCCTCACTTTCTGTCTAAGGTGGTTTCAGCGTTTCACCTGAACCAGCCTATTGTGGTGCCTGCGGCTACTAGCGATTTGGAGGATTCCAAGTTGCTGGACGTTGTCAGAGCATTGAAAATATATATTTCAAGGACGGCTGGAGTCAGAAAATCTGACTCGCTGTTTATACTGTATGCACCCAACAAGCTGGGTGCTCCTGCTTCTAAGCAGACGATTGCTCGTTGGATTTGTAGCACAATTCAACTTGCACATTCTGTGGCAGGCCTGCCACAGCCTAAATCTGTCAAGGCCCATTCCACAAGGAAGGTGGGCTCATCTTGGGCGGCTGCCCGAGGGGTCTCGGCATTACAACTCTGCCGAGCAGCTACGTGGTCAGGGGAGAACACGTTTGTAAAATTCTACAAATTTGATACCCTGGCTAAGGAGGACCTGGAGTTCTCTCATTCGGTGCTGCAGAGTCATCCGCACTCTCCCGCCCGTTTGGGAGCTTTGGTATAATCCCCATGGTCTTGACTGAGTCCCAGCATCCACTAGGACGTCAGAGAAAATAAGATTTTACTTACGATAAATCTATTTCTCGTAGTCCGTAGTGGATGCTGGGCGCCCATCCCAAGTGCGGATTGTCTGCAATACTTGTACATAGTTATTGTTACAAAAAAATCGGGTTGTTATTGTTGTGAGCCGTCTGTTCAGAGGCTCCTACGTTTGTCATACTGTTAACTGGGTTCAGATCACAAGTTGTACGGTGTGATTGGTGTGGCTGGTATGAGTCTTACCCGGGATTCAAAATCCTTCCTTATTGTGTACGCTCGTCCGGGCACAGTATCCTAACTGAGGCTTGGAGGAGGGTCATAGGGGGAGGAGCCAGTACACACCACCTAGTGGTCAAACTTTTAAATTTTGTGCCCTGTCTCCTGCGGAGCCGCTATTCCCCATGGTCCTGACGGAGTCCCAGCATCCACTACGGACTACGAGAAATAGATTTATCGGTAAGTAAAATCTTATTATTTCGTATTATCTTTAGTTGTCATTCAATCTGGTTAAAAAGATTCAGGCCTATTAAAAATACATAAATTGAGAAAAACGGTGCGCTATTGGGTACTGACAGTTCCTTCTCAATTCACAACCTTGATGGCAATAGTACGTAATGTTGTCCATGTAATATTTCAGATTGTGCTGCATCCAAGAAACAAATGTCACTGATGTAAATCCTCTAATTAGTAGATCGAATAGGAATGTCATAATAGCAGGGAAGTGGCTTCCAACTAGAAATGATGCCAGTAGGTTTGGACTGCCAGTCCCAGGAATAGAACACATAGTAGAACAACCAGATTCACAGGGCCTGATTAAGAGATGGATGCTAATCACAAAGTTGATGTGTCTTTGTATGCAGTGACTGTGCAAAAAATATGCAGCAGGAGGCATCTAGTGTTAAAAGACGCCCACTGCCGGCATCTCATATCTGATGGCTCCGTTCGAAGACGCATCAGATCAACATCGCTACCATCAGTCACAGCATTGGCCGTCTGAAAGTTATCCCAACCTTTACAAAACCATAAATGTACAAAAATGTTGGCGCGCTCTACTTCTTCTCACTTTAAGATGCAGTGTATCGGAAGTGGTGATGTTGCCCATAGCAACCAATTAGAGTTAACTTATCATTTATCAAGCCCCTTTTAGCATCATAGGTGTGCGCAGGGGGGGGGGGGGGGTGCCTGGTGCGCATAGGCACCCCCTAATGTGCGGTACCCCCCACACCCCACGCCTGCTGCTGCAAAGTGGAGTGGTGGTGCGCCTCCTCTCCCGGCCCCGGCAGGGCAGTTCCTGCTGATTTAGAGGGGTCTTTCTAAAAGTGGGCGTGGCCACGGGGGGCTGCGATTAGGCCACACACCCAGATTTCCTTGGGCCCGGCGACCTGTGTGCAACCCTGCCTTCTCTTGCTGGTGCAGGTGGATCTCTAACAGCAGCCATACCATGGTGCCCGGCCAGGAAAGAGAAGGTAAGGTTATTACATGTGTCGCCTTTCTGCCTGTGTAAGGCTTTCTGTTACATTGCTCAGAGTGTGTCTAGCATTGTGCATCTTCCCTGAGTATTGAGGCACAGAATAGATGTTATTAAAAGTACAGGAAGAGACTATTAGAACTGGTTTGCAATTATGATGCGCGCATGCACATTCCCGCAAACGCTGGCTGCAGCTATTCGCAACACAGCATTCAGTGCAGCTTGCCGTGATGCGTATGCCCGTGGGTACGCACTACGACAACAATGAGGCTGGCTACATCTGTAGTGGCGGTGCTAGGGGCATCATACTGATTAGGGCCAGCTCCGGGCATAATGTGAATTTGGCTCATACCGTGTGACATAATGTGAATTTCAGCTCATAGCGTGTGGCATAATATGAATTTCGGCTCATACCATGTGGCATAATATGAATTTGGCTCATACAGTGTGGCATAATATGAATTTGGTTCATACCGTGTGGCATAATATGAATTTGGCTCATACCGTGTGGCATAATATGAATTTGGCTCATACCGTGTGGCATAATATGAATTTGGCTCATACCGTGTGGCATAATTTGAATTTGGCTCATACCGTGTGGCATAATGTGAATAAGGGGCACTATTGTCAGTAGCTGGAGAGCATGGGGACATGTGTGACAAATGCTGGGTCCTGCGGAGGAGGGGTCTGATGGCATAGAAAGAGGTAGATGTGGCAGTGATGGCATATATTTTAAACTGTACTTGTGTTATATTAAAACTCAAATGTTCGGCCCCCTAAGTCTCCCATACTTTTCAGAATGTCCCACTCAAAATTAGGGTGTAGGTCCCACTGCAAGGAGTGTGCAGGAGCTGCTGCTGCTGTCTCATTAACAAGGTTCTTAACAAAGAGCTTTCTCCATATCAGTTAGTTTGGGCTGAAGCTGCTCAAGCAGCATTTTTATATCTTTAATCAGTGGATTGTTTATTTCCAGCCCCCAGGTTTTTTCTTAGAAAAATAATGTTTTGCGATAAAATGGGCTAGAGATGCTTTTGGCTACTACTGGTTGGGTGTGGAGTTTGCAGTGGTCACCAACTATGCAAACCATATGGCAAACCAAATGCGATGTAAAGGAGACAGTGCCTCAGGGCCTGTTTAACAAACTGCACGCTATTTCGATGTTCATGTAGTTGAGCGATTATTTGCTACTGTGAGTGCATGCAGTGGTGCCGAGAGAGAGGGGGAGAGGGTACAAATTACCCGGGCCCAGGTTTGATGGAGGGGCCCAGTGAAGGCCCAGTGGGGGCACCAGGCTCCCTCCCCCTTACCTGACAGCAGCATCTGCAGCTGTTCTCTTCAGCCCAGCACACGCTGCTGTGTACTGTGCAGCAGTGTGGCCATGAAGGCGCTTAAAATACAATTTTTTTTGTATTTTTTCTACTCTTTTTGTGATTAGGCCACTCCCCCTGAAAAGTACCTGGGCCCAGCCCAGCTCTCTACTGCCCTGAATGCATGTGATGGTATGAGAAATGGAGCTGTAAAGTGATGGGTGTTCCTGGGCAGGGATTGGGAGGTGGCCTGAAGTGAACACAAGACAGTCCATCTCGTGGGCATCTTACGGGAGGGTTGTGGGTGTGTTAGGCACTTAGCCCATTCCACAGAGGCCATGTTCAGATGTAAACACTGCACCTGCCAGAGGCAACTGTTAACTATCCGCCTTATCTAGGGGAAGTGGGTGGTGTCATACTCAGGGGACGGCTGTGGAAGCATAGGGTTTGAAAGACTTCTGTTTCCTGTGGGCAGGGTGATTGATTCTGGAGGATCTAATAGAGAGCCGGGGCTGATATAATAGCAGGCAGACTCACCAGAAGTTTTGCAGAGAGTGCAGCTACAGTCTATTACATACGCCCCTTGATCTGCGCTGAGTAGTGATGGAAATCACCAAGGATAAAATGGATGTATATAAGAATGTTTGCCATACCGACAATAAAACATCAGAAATACATTGCCAGTGTCACAGTAGATAAGGTAAATCAGTGCAACTCACCTTCCTTTATTTTTCACCCTATGAAAGGGATCCATGACAGAGAAGTATGGTGCCGTCACAGTGAAGGCCAGTTACCATCAATCAGAGCAGAAGCTACGTGTGGAGATCCTCAATGCAGTGAATCTACTTCCCCTGGATTCCAATGGTGAGTATAGTGCATGTGTTGACCCAGGTTACACGTATCTCCCCCACAGAAGTTATATCTGTCCAGTCGATAAAGAGGTATATAAATACAGTCTACCAAATATAACATCATCAGTAAATTAGGTCTGAACATTATGCAGTGTGTGGCAGGGGTGCAGTGGAGGGCTCTGCCACAGCTTGCACCCTGGGTGAAAGATAACGGGTCTGCTATAAGGGAAACACCCACCAGCTGGTAGATGTTCGGTAACATGGACGGCCTGGGGGGTAAGTGGCAGATATCCCCAGGCCTGTCTTTTTCATTGTTGTAATCCATGTTAGCCAACATCTACCAGCTGGAGGCTGTTTCCCCGTGTGGCAGGAAAACAGGTTTGTGCCTGGTGTGTGGCTAATAACGATGCCACTAGGCATTTTCATGCCATTTGCTGTAATTGGAATTGACATGATCACTGACATACAGAAAATAGGAATTTAATGCCTACCGGTAACTCCTTTTCTCGTAGTCCTTTAGTGGATTCTGGGGATGTACTTTAGTACCATGGGTATAGATCTGGTTCACTGGAGCCTGGCACTTTAAGAAAACATTAGTTTGTGTGCTGCCTCCTCCCCTCTATGCCCCTCCTACCAGACTCAGTCTAGGAAAACTGTGGAGTCGAGGAGACGGACATACCATGAGAGAGAGAATATATATGAAGATAACGGTGACGTAACGAACCAACACACAACAATAAAAGGGACAGCATCGCTAACCAGAACAGAGGACAGCAATACTATCACCAACACAGGCAGCAACGCTAGCCAACGTGGAACAGGGACCGCAACGGCGGACCCAACCAAGAAACCTTACAACCAGGTAAGCAAGAATACGAAGCACTGAGGCGGGCGCCCAGTATCCACTTCGGACTACGAGAAAAGGAATTACCGGTAGGTATGAAATTCCTATTTTCTCTAACATCTTAGGGGATGTACTTTAGTACCATGGGGAAGTCTCAAAGCTCCCAGAACGGGTGGGAGAGTGCTGAGACCCCTTCAAAACCGCCTGACCAAGCTGAAGGTCATCTCAGGCCCAGGTGTCGAACCTATAGAAATTAACGAATGCGTTCGAACCAGACCAAGTAGCTGCACAACTCAACTGTAAGGCCGAAACACCCCGCCAGCCGCCCAGGAATAACCACTGACCTTGTGGAGTGGGCCTGGATAGCAGGTACTTGCAGTCCTGGGAGGCAGGGGAGGCAGTCATTAATGTCAATAATGTCATTAATGATTAAAATAATACAAATAAGATACTTATGACACACATTCTGTGTCATAAGTATCTTCTTTATATTATTCTAATTATTATCACAGTGTAAAATGGGGTTGGGAGGCACCGATCGTGGTGCCTCCCGTTGTGAATGGGAAAGGTGTGGGAGCGGGGGGTGGGGCCAAGCCATGGGCAGTAAAAGCCTATTGATATTACATAGGAAAGCGGCACCTCTAAAGGAAAACACGCCCCTGTGAGTGAGGCCACAGTGATTGGCCAGCAGATCCGTCATTGGATCCGCTGTCATCACTTGGTGGACTCGGCGGAGGTGCGGGCGGCGGGATGCGGCGGAGGTGCGGGTGGCGGGAAGTGGAGGAGGTGCGGGCGGCGGGACGCGGCAGGCAGGGATCCGAGATCCCTGCCTGCCATTCTGCAGAGATTGGCAGCGGAGCGGTACCAGTTTCAGAAATGGCGCCTCAGTATCATTTTGGAAATTCAAGATGGCCGCAGTGAGCCAATCACGACTCGCCACGTCATTCCCCCCGCCCCCTCCGACTGACTTATATAAGTCAGCGCGAGGCAGCCGCGTCAGTCCGACAGTGTAGGAAGGGCAGTGAAGAGCTCCTGAAGAAAGAAGATGCCGTGGAAGTCCTGGATAGGCGGCAGCTATGCAAAGGCGCTTAACAGCCGCCGCCCACCAGGTGAAGACGCCAGATGCCCTGGGAAGGAGGCGGCCATGCAAAAAAGCTTAAAGGCTGCCGCCTCCCAGGTGAAGACACCGAAGAAAGACGCCGGAAGCCCTGGGGAGGCAGCGCCCCCCCAGGTGAAGACGCCGGAAGCCCTGGGAAGGTGGCGGCCATGCAAAAGAGCTTAAAGGCCACCGCCCCAGGTGAAGAACCTGAGTAATAACACTTTTTTTAAAGACAGTGTTGTGGTTTTTTTTAATATATTTTATTTACAGGTGCCAGCGGGCCCTTTATGTCCGGGCATGCTGGCACTTCTGGTTCTCCAAGTGCCAGCATGCTGGGGCAGGCTTGCTGGGACCTTTAGGCCACCTCAAAAGAACAATATTAACATACAATGAACCTCGCACCCACCGCCACCAGGGGTGCGGGGCATAGCACTGGGCTGGTTGTTGCTCGAGAGGGTGGACCCCATTTTAATTTTTTTGGGGCCCGCTTTCCGATGAATTCCTGCTCCGGGCTGACTGGCTTGGCAATGGGGGCGGGCGTGTCTAGCTGTCAGTGCCTCCGCAGCCACTGACCTCACCGCACGTCACTGCTCAATAGAACTCGGCAGCTACAACACTGCCGAAGAATAGGCTTGTTGAATGGTCAACCTGAGCCAACGAGCAATTGACTGCTTAGAAGCAGGACGACCAATTTTGGTAGTGTTATAAAGGACAAAAAGCAAGTCAGATTTCCTGTGATGAGCTGTCCTTTTGACGTTAATTTTCAAAGCCCTCACAACGTCCAAGGACTTTGGAGCAATAGATGTGTCCGCCAGCACCGGAACTACTAATTGTTGTTTTACGTGAAAGGCCGACACGACTTTCAGCAAAAACTGTGGGCGAGTTCTAAACTCTGCCCTATCCTTGTGAAATATTAAATATGGGCTCTTACAGGATAAGGCCCCCAATTCTGGCACACGTCTTGCCGAGGCTAATGCCAGCAACATGACAGTCTTCCAAGTTAGATATTTAAATTCCACTCTTTGCAAGGGTACAAACCAGTCCGACTGGAGAAAGGTCAAGACCACATTGAGATCCCACGGAGCCGTGGGAGGTACGAAGGGTGGTTGGATATGGAGAACCCCCTTCAGGAATGTCTGTACTTCTGGCAACACTCAAGTTATTTTTGAAAGAAGATGGAGAGAGCCGAAATCTGGACTTTGATGGCCCATATCCACTCCTGCTTGCAGGAACAGTAGAAAATGACCAAGTCGGGACTTCCAGTGGGCGGGGCATCCAGCAAGGCCGCATTTTATCTGAGCTCCCTACAAAGACCTACTTAATCAGTGCCCATCCTGCTTAGATCCTGCTTAATTCAACAATATAATCGACCACCTGTAGAGATCAAACTGAGAGGAACGCTTTGAGGTCACTTTTGTTGGGGAGCGCTTATTTCACACCGGAGTCCGGCCACCGACACTGATGGCCCTCATGGCGGCCTGAGACGCTGGGAGCATTCACTGTGAGTCTGTTTGTCGGCTCCCTGCCTCGGACGAGCTGTCATTATCAGGCGGCAGCGGTGTTACCCCACGCTGGCCCCCCTAGCACCTTTACCTGAATCTGGTGAAAGCCCGACGAGAGAGGCGGAGAGGAGGGCTCGCGGGACAGAAGAAACGGAGTCCCGGCCCGTGCTCCCTATTGCTATCTTGCTGTGCAATGAGGCGGGAGACTGCCGCGGCGGACGTGGAGCCCTGATACTTTACGGACCTTTGTGACCCCCATCATGACTGTGGTGCCGCTTGTTGTGGGCGCACTTCCGCACGGACCCACTGTGGCTTGAGGGATTCCTCCCTCTCCTGCAAAGAAGCGGCTGAGACACGGAGGAGCTGCTCTCTTCGGCCCAGACCTGCCGTAGCACCAGCAATAAGACACAGAGGGATTGATCTCGCTGCCCCAGGACTGATGCAGCGGCTGACGGGCCCACCTTACTGACAGCTCCTGGGAGGCTTTCCGGAGCGGACCGCTGCCGTGCCACCTGGTTTGAAGCGCAGAGGGGGGAGCCCTGATAAGACATCGCCAATCCTGACTAAGGTGGACAGCGCATCGGGGAGGTGTTGGCGACAGAGGACCCGGGTCGACGGTATCTGCAGAGACAAGCAAGGGGTGTTTGGACCCCACTGATTGCCACCCATCTAGCCTTCTTCTGGATGAGAACCACGTCCTAAGAGGCATCACAGATCTCTCCACTCTAACCCGGTATTTGTCATCTCCCCACTAATATCCATTCCCTTCATACCTTTTGTGTGATCCTACACCCCCCAACCCGCACTTTTCCTTTCCCTTCCTTGGTCCCTTCCTTTCTCTCCTTCCCCATACAGGTAGCAACTGAACCCACCATTGTTAAGGGGACTTATGCCGGCAGTGACTGCTTTTGCCCCGAACTTGGGTCGTTGCCCACATCTCAATTATTGACACAGAAACACTATTTTCTCATATTTAGCTGGCAGTGTCTTTATGCTACCTAAGTTCTGCTTAACAGTGTCAGGTATCTCTAACTATTTTCATTTGCATTTGCCTAGTTTATGTTCACTTATTATTTTCTGTTGTAGTGGCCTGCACAATTATATTTCAGTCTCTACTTAACTAAGGCAATACTGCCACCCAGTGGCCCTTAGCTCTTGGTTTATATCTCACCTCCTATAGTCTGCAGTCTGAACCCTTAGACATACTGTTTGCTGTTCATATGTACCGTTTTTTATTTTTATTTTTATGCAATTTTTCCATTCCATATTTTTTTTAAATAATTCTGTTTCTGTGATTCGGTGGGCATATTCTGGTGTTACTTATTGTGTTACAGGGCTGCACCCATATTTTTGAAGGTTCACATATTTCACAGGTATTCACATGTTCAGCCTAACGTTTTAAATATGCGATTCAACAGTGTGTGCATGTTATATGCCTTGACTATGTGATTGCAAAATGCCATGTTCTTTTATTGGGATGCCCCCCGTGTGAGTCATGTTTTTAGTATATTAGCGTAACAGTATTCTACCACCCGAGACATCTTATTTCTAACTACAATATCCTCGGTGATTATCACTGATCATACCTCTATCATTGTGATTTTTTTTTTCTTTTTCTATTTTATTCCCCTGGGGTATGGATAAATACCTCGACAGAAATATGCCTCCAAAACAATCTAACCTCGCTAACAAGGCTGGAAAGGGGAAGGAAGTGTCCCAAAAATCAGGTCCCCCCTCTCCTGGTAGCACGGAGATTGACACTTTAGAGACGCATGGGGATAGGCATTCCCCTTTGACGGCTAAAGACATTGCTGATTTTATGATGCCCCTAATGGACAAAAGATTCAATGACCTCCAGACTTGCTTGGATGCGGGTTAGCGCGTATTGATTCGCACGCGACCCGCATCACGGCCCTGGAATCTAAAGTAAGCGATGTGGAGGATAATGTCCATTCTAGTCATGATGAGGTTTCTACTCTCCATCAGCTTACACAACAGTTACAAGACAAACTGGAGGATCTAGAAAATAGATCCCGCAGAAATAACCTCCGGTTTGTGGGCGTACCTGAATCTATCACGGCATCGACCCTTACATCTTTTTTAGATACCGATCTGCCCACATCATTGGGGATTATAGCTAATATCGAAATACCCCATATTGAGTGAGCTCACAGAATAGGGGCCTTGAGGGAGGGGGCATCATAGCAGTCACGCCCAGTTATTGCCCGCTATCTCGATTACCGAGCTAAGGAACAAATCTTGCTCGCATATCGTAAAGTTGGGGGCCTGGTGGTCAGGGGACATAAGATTTTAATCTTTCAGGATTTTTCCACCGCAGTTGCTCAAAAGAGGAAAGAATTCTCTGAGGTTTGCACTTTTTTACACAACAAAAATATTAGATTTGCCTTGCTGTATCCTGCGAAACTGCGTGTGCAGGAAAATGGCGGCCACACCTTTTTCAATGACCCGGAGATGGCCAAATCACATTTTCTGACAGATAGGCTACCGCAGCGATCACCACGTAGATAAATTGTTGTTTCAATGTCTGTCAGCCGCTGACTCTCACGTCTCGGGTGGTACCGATTGTATTTGTTCTTTTTTATTTTTCTCTCCGTTCCTTTTGTTCCTTTTTGGGGAGGCATCCCTACATGATAGGATTTTATTAATATATTTAGGAGTGTTCTGTGTGCGCACCACTAAGCCTAGATGGTGCCCACCATAGTTGTTATTTGTTGGAAAATATTTGAAAAAGGAGTTGTGAGTCATTGTGGATATTTGAAATTGCCATGTGTCTTGTTCATTCTTCTGTTAACAACATGTACATTCTATTTTAGCATACTGCCTTGGTGCTGGGGGGGAGCTGCCGACTTAAATCAAGTAATATGGTTGATTTTCATGCATTACATTTACCTTGGCTCTTACCCACTCTTCCATGCATCCATCGGATCGTATATGGCGCTTCCCACATTATCTAGCTAACTCGGAAGACTTTAAATCTTATCTCACTTACCACTGGACGAATTTTGTTGATGAGAACCTAGATTATTATCTTTTGGAATGCCTCTAAGGCGGTGATGAGGGGACATATTATAAGCTATGTGGCTAAAAAGAAAAAGGAGTCTAAGGCAGAATATATTGCACTTAAAACAGTAATGTCAGACGCATTTCAGGCTTATGTTTCGGCTCCATCGGAAAACACACTGACCACATATAGACAAGCGCGACAACTACTGGAAACTTATCTAGCAACGTAGGCGAAACATTCCCTAGATTACACTAAAAACAAATTCTACAGGTGGGGGAATAAGGCAGGTAGATTGCTTGCTGTCATGTCCCGACCCCCTAGGAAACGTCATACAATAACCGCATTGAAACACCCTGTGAATGGCACCATCATAACCAAATCCCAGGAAATTGTATCTCAATTTCAAGACTATTTTACGACTTTATTCAAGTCCTCCCCAGTAGATGAGGATGTTCAGAATCACTTGCTTGCAAACTCCATGTTGCCACCACTGACTCCCGAACAACGGGAGGCCATGGCGGGCAAAATTACGATGGAGGAGATCAATCACACTATCTCACATCTACCTCATGGCAAATCCCCAGGCCCAGATGGCCTTTCGGGCGACTATTATCGCATACTGCAACCACATATTGCCCCAACATTATTGGAACTATTCCAAGCCATACATGAAAGACACTGCCCCTCTCCTTTTTTTAATGAAGCATATATAACCCTTCTACCGAAGCCAGACAGGGACACGACGCTACTCTCTTCATATTGGCCTATTAGTCTCCTCAACGTCGACTATAAGATCTTAGCAAAGATTATGGCGATGAGGCTCCAAGTGATTCTCCCAGACATTCTCGCTGATACCCAAATGGGGTTTGTACAGGGCCGACATGCAGTCAAGGCTATCCGCACAGCAATAGCAGCGGTAGTATCATCCCATCATTCCCATGCTGATTCAAAAATGCTTTTAAGTCTTGATGCTAACAAAGCATTTGACATGATGTTATGGCCTCATTTATATACAGTTTTGGAAAACAGGGGTTTTGGTACGACTTTCATTGATTATATCCGGTATATATACAACAAACCCTCTGCTTCTCTCCTTATAAATGGAATTAGAGGACCGCGCTTTTTTCTGGAAAGGGGCACTCGTCAGGACTGTCCCCTATCCCCTCTTTTGTTTAATCTGGCACTTGATCCTTTATTGCGTACACTCCAAGATTGGACAGCGTTTCAGGGAATCCGAATTGGTGCACAGGAAATTAAATTATCTGGTTTTGCCGATGATATACTCCTTTATATCAATAATCCAGAACGGGTCCTTCACCAAATACTCGAAAAAAAACATATGTTCGGCTCTTTTTCAGGGTTTAGCATAAATATTGACAAATTTAGGGCATTATTACTATGCAGTTCTACCACTGGCACTAGGTGGACTACTCAATATCCTTTACATTGGGCCGATGCGTACATTCCTTATCTGGGAATATTGATACCAAAAAACAT
Source organism: Pseudophryne corroboree (assembly GCF_028390025.1). Classification (NCBI taxonomy): domain Eukaryota; kingdom Metazoa; phylum Chordata; class Amphibia; order Anura; family Myobatrachidae; genus Pseudophryne; species Pseudophryne corroboree. The sequence continues at coordinate 453,004,130 of NC_086446.1, forward strand.
AGATGCTTTATACAGACTAAATGTTAGTAAAGCCATATCTACCCTATCTTCCGACATAAAGGGGTGGGACCGTCTCTCCCTATCCTATTTAGGTAGGGCCAACTTACTTAAAATGGTAGCCAATCCCCGTCTACTTTATCCACTGCAAACCCTTCCGTTCCTGCTTACAAAATCAGATATTCAATCCATCAACAAGCTTATCAGGGGATTTGTTTGGAGGGGTGGCAGAGCTAGAATAGCGATGCGGAAATTGGCACAACCCAAATCAAATGGAGGGATCAATTTCCCTGATATTGAGGTGTGCAATCACGCTGCTCTCCTGCGTCACTTGAGGGATTGGATACAAAAAAGTTCAGTCTACACAAACACATCACTGGAACAGAATTTCCTACAGGGCATTGACCTGACATGTTTTCTCCATCAGCGTGACCAGGAGGTTCCGGATTCTGTTAAATCTAATCCCCTCCTGTGGACCACCAGAAAACTTTGGCACATTCTGCGCCACCATGCCAATTTGAATAATTATCACTCCCTACACCTGCCCTTACTCCAAAACCCTGAATTTCTGGACGGCATGGCTGCTCACCCCTTTACTGTATGGGGGTCGGCTGGGTTGCACTCAATTCGATCCTTGGTCTCCACGGAGGGTCGAAGGATTTTGACCTTTTCGGAGGTATCCTCAACGTTTGACGTGGTTGGCCCACACCCCTTGGCATTTGTACAATTGCGATTCTACATAAGTCATGTCCTCAGGCACTTTACAACTGCGGATTGGAATAACTCTCTAGATAGTCTTTTGTCCTACCCAGTCCCACAACGTAAAGCTATTTCCTCCCACTATACTTTCCTGAGAAAAATTTTAGACCATGCGACTGTTATGTCTAAGTGGTTGAACCATTTCCCTGGGTTGACGATACCTTTAATGGAAAGGGCCCTACTATTCTCCCGCAAAGTTCTTCCCACTAGCATGTATACAGAGTTATTTTTAAATATATATCACAATACGTATTTATCCCCCCTGCGACGTTTCCATATGGGAACCTCGGACTCCCATTCATGCCCGAAATGCCATCAATCTGAAGCTGATACTTACCACTGTTTATGGGCTTGCCCAATCATACAATATTTTTGGCATCTAGTTAGGCGTTATGCTGAAGCCAAATTAATCACCTATGTTCCCTTTACACCAGAATGGGCAATTCTAGGCATTATTGATCCAAATCTTAGGATGCCAATGGAATGTAAAAAACTACTTATAGCTCTTAGCGCAGCGGGGAAGAAGACAATTCTCCAGGGATGGATAGACACTACACCTCCGCAGATACCATTATTTTTGTCTAAACTATATCATCTGTTCAGAATGGATTGGGTGGAGGCAATAGTGGACAAGGGTAAACAGGTGGATCGTTTCTTTACATTATGGGAATCCTATATATCTACTCTCCCACTTACCACACGGCAAAAAAATACATCATAGCTTAAAAAACACCACATGGTATTTAACAAGATTGGCAGCACTTGATCCACCTGTCTCCCTATGCGGATACTGGAGGTCCGTCGGTGGCTCCCCCTCGGGACTAATTTCTTGCTTCTGTCAGTATAAAGTAATTATTGGTGACATGAATGGACACCGCTAACAAGACATAATTACTCATTGTCACTGTTTTATTTCTGTAAACATTTATTCTGATGTACGAATTGAGATCTGTTCAAGACGTTTGGCATTTATACTAGATCAACTGTTTGTTTACTCATAATGACTCAATAAAGAAATGGTTAAAAAGAAAATGACCAAGTCGAAATTCCATGAGAGAATATTTTCTACCCTCACACCAAGAAACATATTTCTTCCAGATCCAGTGGTAATGCTTTGATGTAACCACTGGACTTGATGTAACTTGCTTTGATGTAACTTCCAGGCCTGGACCATAGTGGAAACAACCTTGGAGGGAAGACCATTTCTTGTTAGAATTTCCCTCTCAACCTCCTAGCCATCAAAAATAGCTGCTGTAAGTCTGAATAGATGAATGGTCCTTGCTGAAGAAGGTCCTTGAGAAGCGGCAAAGGCCAGGGTTCCTCCAGAGACAAGGTCAGGAGGTCTGCATACCAGGTTCGTTGAGGCCAATCCAGGGCAATTAGAATTGCCTGAACTTTTTACCTTTTGAGTCTTTTTAGAACTCTGGGAATGAGAGGGATTGGAGGAAACAGGTATATGGACTGGTAAGTCCACGGCGCCGTCAGAGCGTCTACTGCTGCAGCCTGCAGATCCCTCATTCTGGAACAGTAACAACGGAGCTTCTTGTTGAGACGAGAAGCCATCAGGTCTATCTGCGGACAGCCTCATCGGTGAACCAGTTGTTGAAGCACCTGAGGATGAGGGCCCCAGATGGAGGTTGTGTCCGCTGAGGAAGTCCGCTTCCCAATTGTCCACGCCTGGAATGAATATGGCTGAGATGGCCTTTACGTTTGCCTCCGCCCAGAGGAGTATTCTTGACACCTCTTGTATTGCGGCCCTGCTTCTTATTCCTCCCTGTCGGTTTATGTACGCCACTGCAGTGGCGTTGTCTGACTGTACCTGAATGGCTTGATTCCTGAGAAAACATGAAGCTTCCAGAAGAGCATTGTAAATTGCCATGAGTTCCAGGACATTTATTGGGAGTACAGATTCTTGACTCGACCACTTCCCCTGGAACTGGGCCCCCTGGGTCACAGCCCCCCAACCTTGGAGACTGGCATCCGTTGTCAGTAGTATCCATGACTGGATACTGAAACTCCGACCCTCCACAATGTGAGGGACTTGTAGCCACCATAACAGGGAGATCCGTGCTTCAGGTGAGACCCTGACCATTTGTCCAGCAGATCCAGCTGGAATGGATGGGCATGAAATCTGCCGTACTGGATTGCCTTGTAGGAGGCTACCATCTTGCCCATCTTGCCCAGTAAGCGAATGCAAAGATGAACTGACATCTTGCGGGGTCTGAGCACCAAGCGGACCATAGCCTGGATAGTCAAGGCCTTGTCCATAGGAAGGAACACCTTCTGAGACACTGGGTCCAGTATCATTCCCAGGAACTGAATTCATTGTGATGGTTCCAGGTGAGACTTATGTAAATTTAGGATCCATCCATGATCCGTAAGCAGGCGAGTCGTCAGGTCGATGCTGTGTATCAGATGTTCCCTGGACATTGCCTTTATCAGGAGATCGAAGCAAAATGTGATCACACGTTCATGCGCCAACTGGCAGCCTAGAACCCAGTGGTATAAGTGTCACCAACACTTAGATACAATGTAAAGAAAAGATTACCACATAGGCAGGGCCGTCTTTTCGTATGGGCTCAATGGGCTCTTGCCCAAGGGCCCCAAGAGAATAAGGGCCCTAGGCTGATAGCTGAGGGTCTCCTCTTTCCAGGGGTACCAGATTTTTGAAAATCGGCCCTGGGGAACCGGAGATATCCGACTTGAAAGCAGTGGTCCCCATCCAAGCCTATTAATTGCTCTTCCCAGCCTGATATCTCGGGTTCTGTCTGACTTAGAGTATTTCTAAGGGTATAAACCAAAAGCTAGGACTCTCCCCTTTTGGTGGACACTTGCAGCTTGTCTCTACTATGCCCAGAACCAGAGATATCAGCCTTCAAGCAGCTGGTCCCTGCTCCAGCTCCACACGCCTGGTATGCAGTTTTATATTTTCGTTGGTGGATTGCTCTGGCTCCTGAACTCTGATCCCCAAGTCCCCAGAACCTTCTGAAAGGTGGGCCTCTCTAGTTTTTTTATCCCATTCAAAGCGAAGAAATATATTTTCAGGAACTTGAGATATCTGCAGTCAGGCAAGCTGCCCTCCCACCGGAAAATGATAAATATTAAGCCCACTCCACTAGCCACCCCTCCCCTATGTATTATACACCCCCTACCACCCTGGAAGTCATGTACCAGGGCTTCTTCATTCAGCCCAATGCCCCTTCTACAGTTTAGCCCCATCTGTGCAGTAAAGGAGTAATTAGAGAAATTACTGCTCCAGGTGCTACATGCTGAGCGGAAGATAGAACACCCCCTACCGCCCGCAGGACATCAAAGCTGCCGCTGATAGCACCCCCACCCCTACCACTGGAGGATGGGTAGGGGGCCCAGTGCATTGCTGTGCCCAGGGGCCTACACTGCTGTTAAGACGGCTCTGCACATAGGATCTCGGGCGCTCTGCTATAGGCATATCAATGGACTAGCTTGCATCAGCCACCAATGTATGTTTATAAAACCTCTAAAACAAAATAAAACACATAACATAGTGGAAAACCGTCATGAAATATGACTAGATGTGATGTTGTTTCCTAGTGCGGACTCGTACCAGATATGATGGTCTTCTCTAGGCAGACAATAACGTTTGTATGCTGAGCGGATCACCGATTAGCATCTGTTTCAATCTTTCCCACAAGGCACTTTCTCCCATTCACCAATAAACGGTCATATGTAAATAAAATGGTACTTGATAGTGCATTACCAGATAACACTTTTAATGGACATCACAACATGAATAACATAATAAGCAAGTGGACTCTCACCGAGTATAGTGGTCTACAGATGTTAGTAGACAAATGCGCATTAATAATTAGCCCAGGCGTCCCCGAGAGTCGTCATCAACCGCCAAGTGAGTCCTCTACGTGCCAAAACGATACCTTAACCAACGCGTTTCGATAACTGGATGTTATCTTTTTCAAGGTGTACAGGTATCTATATGAACAGGGTATTTATACCCAACCAGTTAACCAAAAAGAAAAACCTATTTCCAGACATGGACTCTCTACTGCTAAAAATCCCCATCCATATGACATATTTATTAATCCGGTCTTCCACTCCAGGATATTGTTCTCACTGTTATTCCCGCCCGTTTTCGGCTTCCTCTAATTGCAGTGCACAGCCGGTCACGTGGGTGTTGTTTCCGGTCGGAAGTGCATCACAACGCCGAGATCATGATTCTCCGCTTCCGTATACCTCATTGGCGGAAGTGCGTCACTCCGTCCGATCATCATTACGGCAGTCCGTGACCGGAAGTGTAGTGTCCAGTCTCGACGTTATGGTATCAAACATTGGATATTCAAATTGAGGTTTGACGGGCGCCATTTTGGTGAAGACCATCCACATTTAAAAGTCATAAAGGAAAAACAAAAAGCACATTAATGAACATATTAATAAACATATTGATAAAAAACTTAAAAGGGTGTACATCCTATTGCAACATAGCTTTTATTCCATTATGAACCACTTGGTCTCAAAATCTTTATTGAGACCCGAAGGCTCTAAGGTTTTATATGTAAATATAGTTTGCATTTCAATTTTTGCAAGTTTCTTATGTGGATCCCCACCTCTTTTATCAAATGCCACTTTTTTTAAGGCATAAAAGTTTTTAATATCACTGGGGTTAGAATTGTGAATTTTTTTAAAATGAGCTGATAAAGCATGGGTTTCCAAGCCTTTTTTAACATTACGAAGGTGTTCCCCCATCCTAATTTTTAGCGCTCTGCTAGTCCTACCAATATAAAATTTGTTACAACTGCATTCTATGCAGTATACAACATTTGCTGAGTGACATGTGATAAAATCCTTAATAATAAATTTTCTATTGTTGATAACAACTTCTTCCTTTTTGTTCCCAAATGTATTAGCAATATTCCTACATGCAATACATGAGCCGCACCTGTAGAATCCCCTAGATGTAATAATTGATTGTTCAGGAGTGGCATGAAAACTATGTACCAATCTTGACTGTATATTTGGTGCCTTCCTGTAAATACAGATAGGTTTTTCTGGTAACTCGGATCCGATCACAGAATCCTTTTTAAGGATTGACCAGTGTTTTCTCAAGATGTTATTCACCTTATGGTGCTGGGACGAGTAACCAGTAATAAATGCCCACTTAAATCTATCATTCTGTTCTACCTTCTCTTTATTTTTCCTTTTGGTAAGGGCAGTTCTATCTAGTTTAGAGACTCCTTCAAGAGATGATTTAAGTGTCTGTTCATCATAACCGGAGTCTTTGAAGCGATTTTCCATATCAGATGCTTGGGCTAGGAATGTCTGTTGGTCCGTGCAATTCCTTTTTAACCTTGTGAACTGGTTAGTCGGTTCACAAGGTTAAAAAGGAGATCGTCCAAGTAGGGGACTATGTTGACTCCCATTCTGCGTAATTGTAGCATCATCTCCGCCATAACTTTTGTGAATACCCTTGGAGCTGTGGAGAGACCAATGGGTAAGGCTTGAAACTGGATATGGTTGTCCAGTATAGCGAACTGGAGGTACGCCTGATGAGGAGGCCATATGGGAATGAGTAGGTAAGCATCCTTGATGTCCAGAGATACTAAGAATTCCCCTCCTCCAGACCGGAGACCACCGCCTGCAGGGATTCCATCTTGAATTTGAACACTCGTAGGTTTAGGTTCAGTGATTTTAGGTTCAAGATGGGCCGTACCGAACTGTCTGGTTTTGGTACCACAAAAAGACTGGAGTAAAAACCCCTGTTGTGCAACGGAGGAGGCAATGGGACAACAACCTTCGTTTGTAGCAGTCTTTGAATGACGTCTTGCGAGGTAACTCTTGCTATGGGTGAAGCTGGTAAGCTAGACTTGAAGAATCTGGGAGGGGGAAGTACCTGAAATTCCAACCGGTATCCTTGGAATATGAGGTCCCTCACCCAAGGATCCGGGCAGGACTGTGCCCACATGTGGGCGAAGTGCTGAAGGCGAGCACTTACCTGGAAGTCGCCCTGTTGCTGGGGTCAACCGTCACGCGGAGGGCTGCATGGATGAGGATCCGGAGGCCTGGTCCAGAGATCCAGCAGCCACTGGTTTACAGGACTTACCGCGAGTTCCTCTACCAGCATTGAAGGCACCTCTGGCTCTGCCTCTGAATCTGGCTACACGAAAGGACTGCAGAGAGGGCCCAGGGTAGGTACGTCTAGTAGGAGGTGTCGCAGATGGCAGGTAGGTAGGCTTACCTGCCGTGCTTGAGAGAACCACTTGTTCAGTTCTTCCCGAAACAAGGTCTCCTGTGTAAAAGGAAGATTCACCACACCTTTAATGGAATCAGCAACTGCTGACCATTGTCACAGCCACAGAGCTCTACGAGCTGAGACCGCCATAGCTGTGGTTCAGTCATTAATGAGACATAATTGTTTAATTGCCTCACTCCTAAAATTTGCAGCATCCTGTATATGTTGCAGCAGTGTAATGATGTCCTGCTGATGCAGGGAGTCAAAACCACTTATCGTATATACTCGAGTATAAGTCGACCCGAATATAAGCCGAGGCAGCTAATTTTACCACAAAAACCTGGGAAAACGTATTCACTCAAGTATAAGCCTAGGGTGGGAAATGCAGCTCTAGCCGTACACAGCCCTCATACTGCCAGATATGCCCCCACAGTGCCAGACATGCCCCCACAGTGCCAGACATGCCCTCACACTGCCAGATATGCCCTCAGTGCCACATATGCCCCCCCAAGTGCCAAATATGCTCCCCCAGTGCCAAGTACAACTTACCCTCCGCCGCTCCCGTGCTGTTTTGTGAAGGAGGGACACGCCGGGCACAGCGCGCGCCTCTCCTGTGTCCCTCCTGCATCTCCAGCGGCGGGTCTGTTAAATGAAGTGCCGGTTCGTGAGCCAATCGGAGGTCACGAACGGGTACTTCATGTAATAGACCCGCCGCTGCCGTCGGAGACGCAGGAGGGACACAGGAGAGGCGCGCGCTGTGCCCTCCGTGTCCCTCCTTCCCACTGAAGTGCTGAATAAGTCGGCTTATACTCGAGTATATACGGTATATTATTATAATATGTGTATAATATAATATATGTATTTCACAGACATATTGCTTGTACACACCTGCAGATCAGCAAAAGATATATTGGACAAACAACTGATTGGCATGATGCTGGGAACACACTGGCAGATATATTGCCTAATCAATTGATCGGCCAATATAGATTTTGCTGATCGGCAGGTGTGTACAAGCAATATGTCTGTGAAAGACGTCTTCCACAGATATATTGCATCTGCTGTGCAACACAACAGATGGCCATTATATCTGCAGATATATTGGTGCATCTTTCTGTGTGTATGAACAACCACCATCTGCAGATATAGCTGCAGATCGATTGAACTGCAGATATATCTGCCAGTGTGTACTCAGCCTAATGGTGCCCATACACCTGTGCGATGCCCCGCGACGCGACATCACGGAGCATCGCACCGGCAGTTCAGGTGCGATGAAATCGCGCTGAACTGCCAAAGTGATTACCATGCGATAGATCGCATGGTAATCACGTAATGGGCACGTCACCCCCGAGTGGGAGCGGCCTCTGGACGCTCCCTATGGGTGCATATCGTGCATCGCAGTGCGATGTATCGCATGTGTTTTTAAGAACACATGCGATCGCACTGCGATGCGATAAATATTAAGTGCAGCACATACTATCATTTGAGCAGCATGTACGCGCATTGCGTCGCCTGGTACCTTAACTGTGCATACAATCCTTCAATTTCTCTCACAGATGCGGTCGAAATCGAAGGATTGTATGCCATATCTCCAGCACCGTAACTACATGTGTGCCAGGTGTGCCTGGCACACAGCGCAGTTGCCCTGAGGGCGCAAAGGCCAGCGGCTTGCAATGAGTCAAATTGACTCATTACAAGCCACCTCTGCTGTGTGGGCCACGCTGGAGAAGCCGTAGGCAGGGGAGGAGAGCAGCAGCGCTGAAGGCAGGGGAGAAGGAGGAGGGAGGGGGACTGGAGCCGCAGCAGCGCTATGTAATTGGTAGAGGCGCCGCTGCAACAGTCCCCTCTCCTTCCGCATTGGCTGCCCGGCGCTGCTGTGAACGTTGGGATGCGCTTCCCTCATCCCAGCATTCACAGCGGCGGCGGCTAGCCAATGCGGAAGGAGAGGGGACTGCTGCAGCAGCGCCTCTACCAATTACATAGCGCTGCTGCGGCTCCAGTCCCCCTCCCTCCTCCTCCTCCTCCCCTGCCCGGGATTTGCCAGCGCCGAGGAGCCTGACTGCCAGCGGGGAGAGATGGTAAGTATCTGTCTGTCTGTGTGTGTGTCTCTCTCTCTCTCTATTCTGTCTGCCGCAATGTATAAAAAGGGGACGCTGTCTGCCGTAATGTGTAAAAAGGGGGACGCTGTCTGCCGTAATGTGTAAAAAGGGGGAAGCGGTCTGCCGTAATGTGTAAAAAGGGGGACGCTGTCTGCCGTAATGTGTAAAAATGGGGACGCTGTCTGCCGTAATGAGTAAAAAGGGGACGCTGTCTGCCGTAATGTGTAAAAAGGGGGACTGTCTGCCGTAATGTGTAAAAAGGGGGACTGTCTGCTGTAATGTGTAAAAAGGGGGACTGTCTGCCGTAATGTGTAAAAAGGGGCTCTACCTGGTGTAGTGGCACTACTGTGCAGCGTAACTTGAATAATGGAGACTACTGTGCACCGTAGTATGAATTGGTATTATTTTGTGGCCATATCCCTTTCCCATGAAGCCACGCCCCTATATATTTTTCCGTGCGCCTACGGCATGCACTGCCCCTATCTTGCATGGGGGGGCGCCAATGCCGTTTCTTGCACACAGCGCTAACATGCCTAGTTACAGCACTGCATATCTCACAAGTGTATGGGCCACTTTCACGGCTGGGGCCGGGCAGCAGGGCCACCTCCAGAGCAGCTCACAGACAGAGTGTGACTGTCTGTGTATAGGAGGCCGGGGCCGGGCAGCGGGACCACTGCCGCAGCAGCCCAGCCTCTTGGTCTCCGTCCAAACTCCACACCAGTGAGTGCCGTGTTGCCCGGTGTCCCTTCCCATCACACAGGCACTGGAGCTCCACCTTCACCTCTTCTAATTGGGTGGCCACTCGAGACTGACGTCCTGGCTATAGGAAGAATGAAGCCTCAGTCACTGTCACTGACTCTCACTGTTTTGTCAGGCAGCATTAATCAACCCCGCGCCCCCATGCCATGGCGGGGTCTGCAGGGGTGGTAGTTACGCCACTAGCTGTCAGTAAGAGAGAGTACAGAGCTGTTGGTTGCTTATCTGTCAGAAGTGTATATACCATGTGTAATGTGTGTGTTTAGTGTAATTAGCAAATTAACACATTGTGGCATTTTTTTCATCTGTGCAGGCAGCAGTGACCCCTTCGTGCAGCTAATGCTGGAACCTAAACATGTATTCCCAGCAGTGGAGCCACGTTCTACACAGGTCAAAAAGAATGAGCTGAACCCTCTGTACGATGAGACCTTCGACTTGTGAGTGACTTCAAAAACTTGTGTAGTTATAAGTTAATGAAATGCTGGGAGAGATGTGGACTCAACAGACAAGTGGGATCTTTTCATGAAGCAGTAAAGAGAGGAGATGAAGCCAATGGAGAAGTTGCCCATGGCAACCACTCAGCTGCTCTGTGTAATTTTATAGAATGTGCTTGATAAATGTTACTTCAATGCTGATTGGTTGCCATGGGCTACTTCTCCACTGTCTCACTTCTCCACTATTTTCACTGCTTCATGGATAGACCCCAATAATCCCTTTTGCAAAGTTTGTGCAAAAGTTGCATTCCTTGCATTTTGTTCTGTTATTGCCCTGTTAGATAATATAAGCATTGTATAAAAGGTATTGTACAATTATCATTTTGTAAAATGTATTACATGAAGTGTTCTCTCCTTCCATTAGCCTGGTGACCCTGGAGCAGTGTGATGTTCCCGGAGCATGTCTGCTGCTGACAGTATTTGATTACGATACTCTGCTGTCTAATGAGCTGGAGGGAGAGGCTTTCTTACCTCTTGCCGATGTGCCGGGGTTAAAAGAGGAGATCAGTGATACTGTCACCATCATCCCACAGACACGGCTGCCCCTGTCCCACCCAAAACTCAATGGTCAGTTCTCATCTTCTTCTTTTTTTCCCAACAACAATGTATGTATATTGATATTCTGGTTAAAAAATATCTGCTGAAAATTTCATGCTGAAACCTAGAAAAGAAGTTTCATGAACAGTAACTGAATGGCGCTCTGTCTGACACCTGACAGACTACTGTAATAAGCACTAACACTAAGCTGTGTCCACTTCAAATTACTGGCAATACAACCGGGAAACTGGCGCAAATGTGTTTTATTTCTATTATGCTAAATGCACATGTATAATCTTTGACCTACTTTTTTTTCACCCCTGCTCAGTATGGTGTGTGTGTGTGTGTGTGTGTGTGTGTGTGTGTGTGTGTGTGTGTGTGTGTGTGTGTGTGTGTGTGTGTGTGTGTGTGTGTGTACATATATATATAGAATCTATCATGATACTTTATTAATAGGTTTCTGGACGGGTACTTAGGTCAACAGTCTAAGTCGACCACTATTGGTCGACAGTAACTAGGTTGACAGGGTTTCTATGTTGACATGGTCTCTGTCGACAGGTCAAAAGGTCAACATGAGTTTCGTTAATTATTTTTTTTGTGTCGCTTTCTCCGTACAGTGACTGGAAACCCCAATTAGTGCACTGTGTCCCCTTGCAACGCTCGCTTTGCTCTCCATGCTTCGGGCAAGGTGCCTCGCTGCGCTCGGCACTGGTTACTGTTCCCAATCGTAGTCCACGTGGATCGTTAAGTACGTGAATTGTGGACTGCTCTGCAACTGCCACTGGAGAGGAGATATTTCTTTCCATCTCCAGAGAACATAAATATCACATTTTCCAGCTTTTATGAGATAATTATGTTTTATTAAATATCCCCCAGAGTGTGTACTTAGCCTTTCTTCGCTGATTTTTTTGTGAGAACTGTATAATTACAGCTGCTTTCTTTGTTTTCACATGGTAACATGCCTCCCTAATTACAGGATGACAGTGGGGATTACTATAGTGTGATACTATAGATAAGTAGATACAGTGCCGTACCTAGACATTTTAGCGCTGTGTGCAAGAAACCGCATCGGTGCCCCCCCCCCCCCTTAATGTAAACCGGCGGCAGTGCGCGGGCAAATAATATAGGGGCGTGGCTTCACAGGAAAGGGGTGTGGCCACAAAATAATACCAATTCATATAATGGTGCACAGTAGTCTCCATTATTCAAATTACGCTGCACAGTAACTCCGCTGCACCAGGTAGAGTCCCCTTCTTACACATTATGGCAGACAGCGTCCCCTTTTTACACATTACGGCAGACAGCGTCCCTGTTTTTACACATTACGGCAAACAGCGTCCCCTTTTTTACACATTACGGCAGACAGCGTTCCCATCTTACATATTACGGTAGACAGCATCCCCTTTTTACACATTACGGCAGACAGCGTCTACCTTTTACACGTTACGGCAGACAGCGTCCCCTTTTACACATTACAGCAGAAAGAGTCCACCTTTTACACGTTACGGCAGGATAGGTCCCCCTTTTACACATTATGGCAGGCAGAGTCCCCCTTTAACGCAGTACGGCAGGAAGAGTCTCCCTTACACCCCCCCTACCCTTAGAGTGTAGTGTAGTGAAGTGTACTGTGGTGTAGTGTAGTGTACTGTAGTGAAGTGTAGTGTAATATACTGTAGGGTATTGTACTGTAATATAGTGTAGTGTAATATAGTGTAGTGTAGTATAGTGTAGTGTCTGTGTAGTGCTGTTACCGGCTCCTGACTCCTCCTGTCCACTTCACAGAACTCAGCCGCAGCGCTGCCGGGACCTGAGCAGCAGCGGTGGCAGCTTAAGCTGTACACAGGCTGGTGGTGGGCTGCTTCACCGGGACACGGGTGTGTGGGTGGGGCGGCTTCAGCAGCAGGACACAGTCATGTGGGCGGCAGCGGCTTCAGCCAGATGCAGGCGGCGCCGTTGTCAGCAGGACGCAGGCGGCACCGCCACCTAAAACAGTGAATCTGCGGCCGTGCGGGTGTGATGCTCGATGGTGCGCCCTCAGTGCATTTTGCGCTGTGGGCAAGGCACCATCGGCACACACCTAGTTCCGGCTCTGAGTAGATATAAATGATTATACACAATACCCACCAGATCTCTGACTGCCATGGATATTTTGTGGCGCTAATTTAGCCCCATCATGGTAGTGGATTGATACGTGTCATCAACGACTCACAGGGAAGGAATGTCACAGAATGGTTTTATTGGGTTCTACTCAACATTTTGTTTACTCGGACCCATGTGTAAATACAAGCTGGACTGATGGGATACTGTTGCATTGTTAGTACTGGAAATCCATATTCACACAATGAACACCTCAGTGTAAATATTTGACCTATGTACTAAGGCTTGGGGAGATAAAGTGGAAGGTGATAAAGTACCAGCCAATCAGCTCCTAACTTCCATGTTGTAGGCTGTGTTTGAAAAATGACAGGATCTGGTTGGTTGGTTGGTTGGTTGGTACTTTATGTCTCTCCAAGACTTCATACATAGGCCACCAAGTTCCCTCAATTCACCACATTATGGTGCTGTCATCATAGAAGAGAAAAGGAAACGCCACAAATACGTGTAGGTGGTCAGTTCCTTCAAATTTATGTCATTTGCAATAAAATGGTCAAGCCACTACTACTACTACTACTACTACTACTACTACTACTACTACTACTATTACTACTACTACTACTACTACTATTACTACTACTACTATTACTACTACTGAGCTCACCAGCCTTAAAATAGGGCAATGCAGGCCAGGCTATGAAAAGCTTTATTCCAACATGCCAAAATCAACCCATTGACATATATTTTGAATTGTCCTTATTATAACAAGAGTAAGATACACTCCTTTAAGTTGGACACTGTGCTCCATCTATTTTAGGCTTCCCAATAGGGAGATGAAGTAAGTACTGTTCATACACTGGCTGGTATAAATGCATGCTGTGGAGCATCTCTGTGGCAGATATTTATAAAAGCTGCTGCTACCAAAACAAAATAGTGATGTACTAAAATAAAGGAAAATTAAAATGTGATCTGTTGCCATGTGCAACATCACGTTGTTCAATTGCACTAATTTCAATAAATCTCCTGCATAGACATACAAAAATAATGCAAAATATCCTTTAATTTCTGTGGGACATTTTTATTTTGATTAGATATAGACTAAAGGGGGGAACACACGGGGAGATGTGCCCCAGAGATGTGTGCTGAACGATCTAGCACAGAACGCTCAGCACAGCGCGATGTGTGCTGAGTGAGGGGGGCCTCTTATTTCACCCAGCGGTGAAGTGAGAGATCTAACTAGATCTGGCATGCATGCATGCATGCCAAATCTAGAGCCGGCAAAAGTGACGCGCGGGACCACGCATCGCTGTCGCCGGCACCCTACACACGGAACGACGTGTGCTTAATTTCTAAGCAGTCTAGTCAGACTGCTTAGAAATGTAGTGTGTACCCCCTTTAGCTTTGCTTTCATGCATTTAAATTAATTATTTATTCCTCTCCATGTGGCTCCCAAGAATACGTGATCAAAGATTTTTACTCTTACTAGTTTAGGGAGTTAAACAAATGGGATTTTCAGAATGCGCCCAACCATCTGATGTCATTATAAAATATATTTGTTATAGGTAGACAGGAGACATTAGCTGTGAACACAGTAGTGACAGCAAGGCAAACAAAACCAAATGCTTGCCTTCATGCACAAGAGCCCAGTCAGACAACTCAGCAAAAAGCAGACTTGCATCAGGACAACATTAGCAGTTGTTCTTCCTGTTTTTCCAAAGTTTGTTAATCATGAACATGTAAATCAGGGTAAAAACAAGACTTTGTCTCGTTCTCAGGGGACCGTATCCTGCAACTCCTGGACTGTCGTCGTTCAGAAAAGGAAGCCGCCACGTTTGTCAAACTTCGTAGGCAGATAGCTCGTCAGTCTAAGGAGTCTGAGCGGTGACCCTGGTGTGTGAGTTGCTGCATATAGCAATCTGATTTGCTAATGGGTCAGACCAGGAGAAGTTTTCTACTATATGGTCAATGAACTGAGGAGGTGTCGGCTGGGCATTATCAGGGTGCTGTGCAGAGCTTAAACTTATATACTTATGTAATTGTACTGGCGGACCAATGGCTGCTACTATCTTTTCTACCATGCAGATACCTGTATAGAATAGTCCTATTTAAACTTCCAATGCTTAATGCTGTCACTGTTCTGAGATTAGAGATATACCAATTATACAGGATTAAGGAGCCTGATCAAAGCCCTTATTCATGTGTTAACAACAGATTCCACATGATTAATGCAATTCTATATAACATCTTTATTTATTAAGGTAGTAACTAAGTTTTGAAATTTAACTTTCATTGCTACTGTTTTAGCCTATGCCAAAACAGCGGCTTATCAAAGAAGCGGTCTTGACATGAGACAGTGATAAATTGCACTGAACCATATTCTACAGCAAATAGCAGTCATAAAGAACCAATGATTCTATGGTAACAGCTGGTGACGTTTCTGTCAAATTATTTGGTTTAAGATTGTGTGACGTCATCATTACACCACACAGAGTTTCACCATGCAATCATACATTCAAAGGATTGTATCAAAAAGTCATAAGATCAATCCATGCAAACGTAGATTTGATATCACAGATAAATTGTCAGAATCATACAGTTATGACAGATGTTACAATCTGATTTGTATGAGGAAAATAAAGTACACTTTTATATTTATACTAAAACTGTATTATGTGTTACCCTCATGTGTTGAGTTCTGTACAATTTCATCAAAGTTAGTAAAAGTATATTAAACAGTGGCAAAAAGGTGAATGTTCACAATATAATTATTTAGATAAAGATGTAAAGTTAAGATGTAGATTGCAAAAGAGTAGCCCAAGAGTTAATGGTTTAAAGTTCACAAAGGATCAAACTTTTGGTCAAAAGTTTGCAGATAGTTGCCTGTGGAAGCGGTTGCTGTTGACACTGTGATGAGTTGATGTTCCTTCTCCAAGGGACATGATTGAGTTCCAGCTGATGAAAAAGATGGGGTACACAGGCTGGATGAAGGAAGCATGAAACTGATGAAGTAGTAACATATTGTCTGATACCTCATGGAAAGAAAGACTTCCTGCATCCCAGTCTAGAAAGATACCTAGTTTCTCCTGCTGTCCTGTGGCTACCAAAACTCTTTGACCATCATGCCAGGCATAACAGCGGGTACTGTTCCACTCTAAGCACCAAGACTGTGAGTTTCTTCCTGCTAAACAGTAGCTCTGGTGCCCTTTGCGGGAGATATCATGGTAGGTAACACCCAAATTCACACGATTTCCAGACAGGCATACTTCCCAGTAGTGACGCCCATGGGCCATTGGTTCCCTACCCAGCACTTGGGTGTAATGATTAAACCTTCCTGGGTGTTCTGGGTAAGCCTGAGGTTGAAGCTTGCATAGCACTCTGCGATTCCCTTGCATAAGACACAAGTTATGATGGGCAGTGTCTGGGTCCAGGCTGATATCACGGTAATCTGGATACAAGAAGGTCATAGGTAACATGTCAATTAAATTAATTCCAACAAGCAAGGGTGCTGGAGAAATCTGATACATAATGGGTGAGATGTGAAAAGATTCTTGTAATAAATGTCTTACACTGGAGAAACTCGTCTCTTACACGTGGGATCAACGGCAGCAGTGGGCTTCTCCATAATTTAGGTTGTAATATGGGACAGCTGCTATGTGTGGTCCACACTATAGAACAAAGTAAGTACATAAGTGAAGCAGGACAAATAACACTGCAGTTATAATATGGGCAAATGTGATATCCTTCTCGCCTTAACATACTCTGCAGTACCATCCTACTTGCCTCAATATACTCCATGGTACAATCCTTCTCTCCTCAACACACTTTGTTCTACCAATCTCCTTCTCTTCCTCTCCTCAATATAATTTTCTCTACTATTCTCCTTACCTCAACATACTCTGCTTTAACCATCCCCCTACCCCAACATGCTCTGTGATATCATCCTCCTCTTCTCAACATACTTTGCTCTACCGTCCGGTACGATCCTCCTCATCTCAACATAGTCTGCTTTATTATCCTCTCCAGCTCAAAATACTCTTTGGTACCATCCTTCTTGCCTTAACACACTCTGCGGTCATATCTATCTTGCCTCAACATACTCTGCTTTCCTATTCTCCTTACCCAGAGGCGTAGCGTGGAGACATGACACCCGGAGCAGGGTCATGTCACGGCGTGCCCCCCCTATTTTATATATATATGTATTTATTTTTCACACACAGGCACAGACATACATAAACACACACATATGCACCTAAATACACACAGATATACAGACATACACACAAACACCCATATACACAGACATACTGTATACAAAGAAATACATATACACACAGACATATGTATACACAAACACACATATGCACACATATAAACATAAAAACTCTAATTTACACACAAACACACACACACACACACACACACACACACACACACACACACACACACACACACACACACATATACATATACACCTAAACACACAGTATACACAGACATAAACACACACATATAGACACATCTATTCTCGCCCAGAAGGCAGCAGCTCCTCGTTCTAGTATGGAGGAGCGGAGCTTCTATGTGATTGACAGGCTGGGCCTCCGTGGACAGGAGGAAAGGACTGTGGGAAGGGGTGGCCACCACACTGCCTGCATGTTCCATATCACTGAATGCAGATACAGTACCTGACAGCCAGGAAGGTTCTTCTGACAAGTCTCCAAACCTTCCCTTTTCCCTAACAACACACCACACTAAACTGTTCTGGACTCTCTGCATTGCAATCAGTGACATGAAAGATGCAGGCAGTGTGGTGGCCACCCCTTCCCTCTCTTCTAGTCATCTCCTCCTAACAAAGTCCCGGCTCCCAGCTCTGTTACAGAGAGCCGGCGCCTTCCGTTCCCAGCGGCGCCTAGAGCTCGAGCTCCACTCGTTCCACCCTTGCTACGTCCCTGACTTACATCAACATACTCTGCTTTACCATCCTCCTTATCATCAACATGTTCTGTGGTACTATCCTCCTCACCTCAACATGCTTTCCTCTACCATCCAGAACATCCTCCTCTCCTTAGCATACTCTGTGGTATCATCCTTCTTGCCTCAACATACTCTGCTCTACTATCCTCTTTACCTCAACTTACTCTGCTCTGCCATCCACCTTAGCTCAATATGCTCTCTGTTACCATCCTCCTTAGCTCACCATGCTCTGAGTTACCATCTTTCTTGCCTCAAAATGCTCTGTGTTACCATCTTTCTTGCCTCAACATGCTCTGTGTTACCATCCTTCTCTCCTCAATGAAAACCGTTGTGCTATCCTCCTTATCTTAACGCATACATGAGTGTGCCTATGTGAAGGAAACTGGAGGCAGCTATAACATGCAGCAAGTTTTAAGATCATCAAAATTAATTGCATCACTGATTCCCAAACTGGGTCCTCAAGGAACCCTATCATTCCAGCTTTTAAGAATATCTATCAATGTTTAAGTACAGGTGACATAATTCGTTTTTCAGTCAATTTGTTTATACCATCTGTGCACAAGCAAGGATATCCTTGAAACCTGCATTGTTAGGGTGACTTGAGGACCCAGTTTGGGAAACCCTGAATGACATTAAATGAAAAATGACAATTTACTTGATGCACAATTCTAAATTAACTGTATTTAGCTTGGTAGACCTAATGGCACTTAAAACAACCCACAGTATTGGTCTTGCACACAACTAATACACAAATGTTAGTTAATCAGTAAAAAGCACACAAGGCATCAGGATGGTTTGGCACACCCCTGCCCAACCTCAGTCACACCAAGGTTCATTCCTCACCTTGCTGTACCAGCCTACCCATATGATCAGCACATAATTCCAGTAAACACTCCTTAAATTTCGAGACAGCTGCATATAGTCCTGACCACTTGTGATCCTGAATGGAGGTTTCTTCCTCCTGATATGACAAAATAAAGAATTAAAAGTTCATAAGATAAAAGTATAAGACCTAGCAACTGCATAATTTTTATGATGAAGAGCATGTAATGTATGTGGTATGCATGTGGTATCACACAACATAGGAAAGGGTTCTTCACTGTAAGGACAATGAAGATTTGGAACTCCCTGCCGGAGAAGATAATAATGGCAGACTCTGTAAATGCATTTAAAAACAGATTGGACAAATTTCTAACTGGAAAACGTATCCAGGACTATAGCATTTAACATAGTGTCATTAATATCAGGTAGTGGTAAGAATCATAGTTGTCAATTGGTACTAAACCATTACTTCAGCAGGTGCATTATAATAGGAACAGCTTAACACAGAATACAGGTTGAACCCAATGGGCATTTTGCCTCTTTCCAACCTCACTAACTATGTATAATATCTGACTCTGCAGAGACTACTGGCCTGCTTTAAAGTTGGGACCAGCACATCTTTAATGCTATTGAACAAAAAGAACCAGTTTCCATTTGTCACCTCCTAAATTACCGTCTAAGTAGCAGGAAAATGAAGGGGGCCCTGTAAGAGCATAGAAAAGCAACTAGCTATTGGCTTTTATAGGAAGGGCTGGTCACACTATAAGAGGAAGATATGCAATGTGGGAGTCACCTATTTAATTTTTTTTTGTGTGTTGATTCTGCTTTGGTCATCATCATCATCATCATCATCATATGTATTTACAGCAAACATTAAGCATGGGAAATAAATACACTCCTAAGAGGTATTTCTAGAGATACAGCCACCTCTAACTAGACTGCATTCCAAGGGTTGTGCTACAGTTGGGTCTGGGTGGCCTTACTTTACTGAACCCCCTTGATCTGCCTCTCCAAGCATGAGATATAAGCTCAACTTACATTCAACTCTAAAGTTGAGTATATACTTTGCAGATGCATGGTGTAAAGGAAGTGTATTTTTATGCAAAGCAAATGGATTTATGTCCAACTCTAAATCAGGCTCAATGTGTGTGTTTTAATCAGACTTAACATGTTCTAGCTGGAAATAAGGAACAGCACAAATAATACATATTGATATGTACAGCTGATCCCTACCGCTGTCACATGCTGGTCCTGCTGCTGATCTGGAACAACCTGGGCAGACTGCATTGCTGTCATGGTAAGCCCTTCCACCAGTTCATGGCTGTTTACATTCTTCAGCACTTGGCTTTCTGCCTGTTCCAGCATCTGCAGTAGCCGGAACCCTGAGGCCTGCAGGCTTCGCGCCATGTCTGAGAACCCCTGGCTTACTACTCTGCGCTGTTTGGCATATGAAACCTGTGGGGATGCAGAGTTATTGAACCAGCTCAAATACATTTGTCAACTTACATTATTTTCTTGAAAATTATTTAGATTGGGTGTCTTTTGTAATGTACATTGTCCTAGATTTCTGTCAGGGCATATAGATTTACAGATGGAAATGGTGCATTTATTATAGGAGCAGAAGTTTGCACAGATCTGGGAAAAAAAAGATTGTGGAGCAACATTGGTACAATGAGAAAGTCATGGAGAATCACTGTGGCGTTAAGCCATTTCCCCTCTGCAAAAGGGCTTGAATATGCCCCACCCGATCCTCCGTCAGCACCAGTTTGCGTGGCTGATTTCCACTACAAGGAAGAAAATGAGTGACCTTAAATACAGTTATCATTATATTACCACCAACACCCTTGGATATTGGGAAGAGCTCCAGGGACTGGTTGTTGTTTTAATAAGGGCAATAATTTATTTTGGTGGTCCAGCAGCGAACCAATATAAAGTGCCTTTAGAATACAGGTCTCAGACAAGCTAATTAATGAGTAGTTCAAGGTGGATAGGCTTCTGCTAGCCTATAAATCTGACCAAGAAAGAAGAACATATGCTTAGCTGGAATGTTAGGGTTAAATTTACTAAGATGGGATGTCCATAGCAACCAATCAATCAGATTCCAGGTATTATCTTGTAGAAGGTGCTAGATAAATGAGAAGTAGACTCTGATTGGTTGCTATGGGCAACATCCCATCTTAAATATAACTCCCATCTTAGTAAAATCACCCCTTAAGGGCCCTACACACTAGAACACATGACCAATGTGAAAGATGAACAATGTGGAAGATGAGCAATTTCCCTTGAACTTCCCAGAGCCCTGACAAATGAAATTGAGTGTCACACTAAGCAATTTTTCAAACAATTTGAAAGATGAAAGATATCTTTGAAATTGGCACCTTATTTACATATTTTAATATTGGGGAGGCATTTCTGGGTGTGTGGGCAGGGCTGCAGAAGGGGGAACCAATGAAGTTTTTTTTTGGGTGTCTATTGATTATTGTGGACCTGGCCCCCATAGGGAATAATATGGCCCTGTGCTGCCTGACCAAGTACTGGTTTGGCACTATGGCATGGGAACCTCGCATTGTGGGTCTTCCTGCCACAGTGCCATCAGCCCTGTGCTGATAGCAGAGATTTTGGGGAGACTCCAAGATCTAAGTCCCCAAGACTTGCTGCTACCAGTCTGGACTGACAGTTCTAGTGTTTAGACACACACTTTTTTTTAAAACATTTTAAAAAACACAAGTAAAAAGCAGCAAATCCACCAGAATAGGCCAGTGTCAGAGATGTGTGAGTCTGAAACCCAATGCACATTGGGCCTAATTCAGATCTGTTCGCTCGCTAGCGTTTTTTGCTGTGCAGCGATCAGGTAACTACTGTGCATGCGTATGCACCGCAATTGACAGGAAGAGGGCGTCTTTGGGTGGCAACTGACCATTTTCTGGGAGTGTTTGGAAAAACGCAGGCATGTCGAGGCGTTTGTAGGGCGGGTGTCTGACGTCAATTCTGGGCTCGACTAGGCTGAAGTGATCGCAGCGGCTGAGTAAGGTCAGAGCTACTCAGAAACTGCACACACTGTTTTTGTACTGTTCGGCTGCACATGCGTTCGCACACTGTCAAAGCTAAAATACACTCCCCTATAGGCGGCGTCTATCTGTTCACAGCGCTGCAAAAATAGCTAGTGAGCGAACAGATCTGAATTAGGTCCATTGTTGGCTATTACTTCTGGCAATTTGGAGGCCAAATCGCCAGAAAAATGCTGCAAATTCAGTTGTCACAAATTTACAGCCTATTGAATCCCCCCTGTCTCTAGCAAATGAGTACCTTTGTCTGAGTCACAATTAAACAAAGAAGCATGAAGCTACAGTGCCATATGCCTGATTATAGGAGAGTTTTGGTGCTACAATGCATCCAGGGCCGGTTCGAGCCCTCTGTGCGCCCCGGGCAGGAAATGGGGGCGTGGCTTAATACAGGGGCGTGGTCAGTTACGCCCCCTGTACAGTAGTAGCGCTGCTTAAATGCTGAGCGGTGCGCGATGACGTCATCGCGCACCGCTCAGCAAAGGTCCTCTCCACGAAGGGAAACTAGACGCGTAGCGTCTAGTTCCCTTCACAGGGGACACAGCCGTGGGACACAGCGGGCAGCGGAGGGCACAGCAGTGGCGGATCTTGCCATAGTGCGACGCCCTCCGGAAGGCGGCGCCCCGGGCCAAAGTCCTGCTTGCCCGTGGCAAGATCTGCTACTGAATGCATCATCATCAAGATCATTTTTAGCTTTTAACTTCATAAAGACAAAAAACGTTGATCCATGTAAATACATTTTTATATTCCTCTAATGCTACACTATGGGCCTGATTCTGAGTCCAAAGCAAGTCCACATGTTGACGGATCTCATGGATAACTGCAAACTGTGCATCCGACGCAGAAACAATGGCAGACTGCGCATGCCCATACTATGCATAATCGCACGGCAGAAACTTGCATCAGCATAAGTAAGCGGACTGCCACAGCCGAACAGAACCGGCTGTGGCAGTTCTCAGCACCTTATGGCTCATGCTCATGATGAAGTCTGGTGCCAATTACCTAAATTCTTCATAGTGGAAAAACCTCCTTTTATTGATCAGCTTTAAGTACAATATTAAATGCATAGCAGATAAAGGATCTATGGGGGTCATTCCGAGTTGATCGCTCGCTAGCAGTTTTTAGCAGCTGTGCAAACGCTATGCCACCGCCCTCTGGGAGTGTATTTTAGCTTGGCAGAAGTGCGAACGAAAGGATCGCAGAGCAGCTACAAAAAAAAATTGTGCAGTTTTGGAGTAGCTCCAGACCTACTCAGCACTTGCGATCAGTTCAGACCATTCAGTTCCGGATTTGACGTCACAAACACGCCCTGCGTTCGGCCAGCCACTCCTGTGTTTTTCCTGGCATGCCTGCGTTTTCTCTGACGTCCTAGTGGATGCTGGGACTCCGTAAGGACCATGGGGATATAGCGGCTCCGCAGGAGACAGGGCACAATAATAAAAGCTTTAGGATCAGGTGGTGTGCACTGGCTCCTCCCCCTATGACCCTCCTCCAAGCCTCAGTTAGATTTTTGTGCCCGACGAGAAGGGTGCAATCTAGGTGGCTCTCCTGAGCTGCTTAGAATAAAAGTTTAAGTTAGGTTTTTTATTTTCAGTGAGTCCTGCTGGCAACAGGCTCACTGCTACGAGGGACTTAGGGGAGAGAAGTAAACTCACCTGCGTGCAGGATGGATTTGCTTCTTAGGCTACTGGACACCATTAGCTCCAGAGGGATCGAACACAGGCCCAGCCATGGAGTCCGGTCCCGGAGCCGTGCCGCCGACCCCCCTTGCAGATGCCGAAGTTGAAGAGGTCCAGAGGTCCAGAAACAGGCGGCAGAAGACTTTCAGTCTTCATAAGGTAGCGCACAGCACTGCAGCTGTGCGCCATTGTTGTCAGCACACTTCACCAACAGTCACCAACTGTCACTGAGGGTGCAGGGCGCTGGGGGGGGCGCCCTGGGCAGCAATGTATAATACCTTTTTATGGCTAAAATACATCACATATAGCCCTTGAGGCTATATGGATGTATTTAACCCCTGCCAGATCTCACAAACTCCGGGAGAAGAGCCCGCCGAAAAGGGGGCGGGGCCTATTCTCCTCAGCACACGGCGCCATTTTCCTGCTCAGCTCTGCTGTGAGGAAGGCTCCCAGGCTCTCCCCTGCACTGCACTACAGAAACAGGGTTAAAACAGAGAGGGGGGGCACTTATTTGGCGATATGATTACATATATAAAAATGCTATAAGGGAAAACACTTGTATAAGGGGTTGTCCCTGTATAATTATAGCGTTTTTGGTGTGTGCTGGCAAACTCTCCCTCTGTCTCCCCAAAGGGCTAGTGGGGTCCTGTCCTCTATCAGAGCATTCCCTGTGTGTGTGATGTGTGTCGGTACGTGTGTGTCGACATGTAGGAGGACGATGTTGGTGAGGAGGCGGAGCAAATTGCCTGTATTGGTGATGTCACTCTCTAGGGAGTCGACACTGGAATGGATGGCTTATTTAGGAATTACGTGATAATGTCAACACGCTGCAAGGTCGGTTGACGACATGAGACGGCCGGCAAACAAATTAGTACCTGTCCAGGCGTCTCAGACACCGTCAGGGGCTTGTAAAAACGCCCATTTACCTCAGTCGGTCGACACAGACACAGACACGGACACTGACTCCAGTGTCGACGGTGAAGAAACAAACGTATTTTCCTTTAGGGCCACACGTTTCATGTTAAGGGCAATGAAGGAGGTGTTACATATTTCTGATACTACAAGTACCACAAATAAGGGTATTATGTAGGGTGTGAATAAACTACTTGTAGTTTTTCCTGAATCAGATAAATTAAATGAAGTGTGTGATGATACGTGGGTTTCCTCCGATAGAAAATTATTGGCGGTATACCCTTTCCCGCCAGAAGTTAGGGCGAGTTGGGAAACACACCTTAGGGTGGATAAGGCGTTCACACGCTTATAAAAACAAGGGGCGTTACCGTCTCCAGATACGGCAGCCCTCAAGGAGCCAGCTGATAGGAAGCTGAAAAATATCCTAAAAGTATATACACACATACTGGTGTTATACTACGACCAGCAATCGCCTCAGCCTGGATGTGCAGCGCTGAGGGGGCTTGGTCGGATTTCCTGACTGAAAATATTGATACCCTTGACAGGGACAAGATTTTATGGACTATAAATGCATTTCTATATATGCGAGATGCGCAGAGGGATATTTGCATTCTGGCATCAAGAGTAAATGTGATGTCCATATCTGCCAGACGAAGACACGACAGTGGTCAGGTGATGCAGATTCCAGACGGCACATGGAAGTATTGCCGTATAAAGGGGCGGTCCATCGGACCTGGTGGCCATGGCAACAGCTGAAAAATCCACCTTTTGTTACCCCAAGTCACATCTCAGCAGAAAAGGACACAGTCTTTTCAGTCTCAGTCCTTTCATCCCCATAAGGGCAGGCGGGCAAAAGGGCCAGTCATATCTGCCCAGGGGTAGAGGAAAGGGAAGAAGACTGCAGCAGGCAGCCCATTCCCAGGAACAGAAGCCCTCCACAGCTTCTGCCAAGTCCGCAGCATGACGCTGGGGCCGTACAAGCGGACTCAGGTGCGGTAGGGGGTCATCTCAAGAGTTTCAGCACGCAGGGGGCTCACTCACAAGTGGACTCCTGGATCCTACACGTAGTATCCCAGGTGTACATTGGAAATTCGAGACGTCTCCCCCTCACAAGTTCCTGAAGTCTGCTTTACCAACGTCTCCCTCCGACAGGGAGGCAGTATTGGGAACAATTCACAGGCTGTATTCCCAGCAGGTGATAATCAAAGTACCCCTTCTACAACAAGGGAAGGGGTATTATTCCACACTATATTGTGGTACTGAAGCCAGACGGCTCGGTGAGATCTGAAATATTTGAACACTTACATACAAGCGTTCAAATCAAGATGGAGTCACTCAGAGTAGTGATAGCGAACCAGGAAGAAGGGGACGATATGGTGTCACTGGATATCAGGGACGCTTACCTACATGTCCAAATTTGCCTTCTCACCAAGGGTACCTCAGGTTCGTGGTACAGAACTGTCACTATCAGTTCAGACGCTGCCGTTTGGATTGTCCACGGCACCCCGGGTCTTTACCAAGGTAATGGCCGAAATGATGATTCTTCTTAAAAGAAATATGGACGCTTTCCTGATAAGGGCAAGGTCCAGAGAACAGTTGGAGGTCGGAGTAGCACTATCTTAAGTAGTTCTACGACAGCACGAGTGGATTCTAAATATTCCAAAATCGCAGTTTTTTCCGACGACACGTCTACTGTTCCTAGGGATGATTCTGGACACAGTCCAGAAAAGGATGTTTTCTCCCGGAGAAGAAAGCCAGGGAGTTATCCGAGCTAGTCAGGAACCTCCTAAAACCAGGAAAAGTATCAGTGCATCATTGCACAAGGATCCTGTGAAAAATGGTGGTTTCTTACAAAGCGATCCCATTCGGTAGATTTCACGCAAGAACCTTTCCGTGGGATCTGCTGGAAAAATGGTCCGGATCGCATCTTCGGATGCATCAGCGGATAACCCTGTCTCCAAGGACAAGGGTGTTTCTTCTGCGGTGGCTGCAGAGTGCTCATCTATGAAAGGGCCGCAGATTCGGCATTCAGGACTGGGTCCTGGTGACCACGGATGCCAGCCTGAGTGGCTGGGGAGCAGTCACACAAGGAAAAAATTTCCAGAGAGTGTGATCAAGTCTGGAGACTTCTCTCCACATAAATATACTGGAGCTAAGGGCAATTTACAATGCTCTAAGCTTAGCAAGACCTCTGCTTCAAGGTCAGCCGGTATTGGTCCAGTGGGACAACATCACGGCAGTCGCCCACGTAAACAGACAGGGCGGCACAAGAAGCAGGAGGGAAATGGCAGAAACTACAAGGATTCTTCGCTGGGCGAAAAATCATGTGATAACACTCTCAGCAGTGTTCATTCCGGGAGTGGAAAACTGGGAAGCAGACTTCCTCAGCAGGCATGACCTCCACCCGGGAGAGTGGGGACTTCATCGGGAAGTCTTCCACATGATTGTAAACCGTTGGGAAAAACCAAAGGTGGACATGATGGCGTCCCGCCTGAACAAAAAACTAGACAGATATTGCGCCAGGTCAAGGGACCCTCAGGCAATAGCGGTGGACGCTCTGTTAACACTGTGGGTGTACCAGTCAGAGTATGTGTTCCCTCCTATGCCTCTCATACCAAAAGTACTGAGAATCATAAGAGGGAGATGAGTAAGAACGATACTCGTGGTTCCGGATTGGCCAAGAAGGACTTGGTACCCGAAACTTCAAGAGATGTTCACGGAAGACCCGTGGCCTCTACCTTTAAGAAAGGACCTGCTCCAGCAGGGGCCTTGTCTGTTCCAAGACTTACCGCGGCCGCGTTTGACGGCATGGCGGTTGAACGCCGGATCCTGAAAGGGCATTCCAGATGAAGTCATCCCTACCCTGGTCGAAGACAGGAAGGATGTAACCGCAAAACATTTTCACCGCATTTGGTGAAGATATGTTGCGTGGTGTGAGGCCAAGAAGGCCCCTACAGAGGAATTCCAACTGGGTCGTTTCCTACATTTCCTGAAAACAGGACTGTCTATGGGCCTAAAATTAGGGTCCATTAAGGTTCAAATTTCGGCCCTGTCGAATTTCTTCCAGAAAGAACTGGCTTTAGTGCCTGACGTTCAGATGTTTGTAAAAGGGGTACTGCATATACAGCCTCCTTTTGTGCCCCAGTGGCACCTTGGGATCTCAATGTTGTTTTGAGTTTCCTAAAGTCACATTGGTTTGAACCACTCACCACTGTGGACTTAAAATATCTCACATGGAAGGTGACGATGCTATTAGCCCTGGCTTCAGCCAGGCGTGTGTCAGAATTGGCGGCTTTATCATATATAAAGCCCTTACTTAATTTTTCATTCTGACAGGGCAGAATTGAGGACTCGTCCTCAATTTCTCCTTAAGGTGTTTTCTGTTTTTCACATGAACCAACCTATTGTGGTACCTGCGGGTACTAGGGACTTGGAGGACTCCAAGTTACTTGACGTTGTCAGGGCCCTGAAAAATATGTTTCCAGGACGGCTGGAGTCAGAAAATCTGACTCGCTGTTTAGCCTGTATGCACCCAACAAGATGGGTGCTCCTGCTTCTAAGCAGACGATTGCTCGCTGGATTTGTAATACAATTCAGTTTACACATTCTGTGGCAGGCCTGCCACAGCCAAAATCTGTAAAAGCCCATTCCAAAAGGAAGGGGGCTCATCTTGGGCGACTGCCCGAGGGGTCTCGGCTTTACAACTTTGCCGAGCAGTTACTTGGTCAGGGGCAAACACGTTTGCTAAATTCTACAAATTTGATACCCTGGCTGAGGAGGACATGGAGTTCTCTCATTCGGTGCTGCAGGGTCATCCGCACTCTCCCGCCCGTTTGGGAGCTTTGGTATAATCCCCATGGTCCTTACGGAGTCCCAGCATCCACTAGGACGTCAGAGAAAATAAGATTTTACTTACCGATAAATCTATTTCTCGTAGTCCGTAGTGGATGCTGGGCGCCCATCCCAAGTGCGGATTGTCTGCAATACTTGTACATAGTTATTGTTACAAAAATCGGGTTATTCTTGTTGTGAGCCGTCTTTTCAGAGGCTCCTTCGTTGTTATCATACTGTTAACTGGGTTCAGATCACAGGTTG
Organism: Pseudophryne corroboree; assembly: GCF_028390025.1. NCBI lineage: Eukaryota > Metazoa > Chordata > Amphibia > Anura > Myobatrachidae > Pseudophryne > Pseudophryne corroboree. The sequence goes on from NC_086446.1 coordinate 453,032,627, forward strand.
TACGGTGTGATTGGTGTGGCTGGTATGAGTCTTACCCGGGATTCAATATCCTTCCTTATTATGCACGCTCGTCCGGGCACAGTATCCTAACTGAGGCTTGGAGGAGGGTCATAGGGGGAGGAGCCAGTGCACACCACCTGATCCTAAAGCTTTTATTATTGTGCCCTGTCTCCTGCGGAGCCGCTATATCCCCATGGTCCTTACGGAGTCCCAGCATCCACTACGGACTACGAGAAATAGATTTATCGGTAAGTAAAATCTTATTTTTTCCACCACTCCCTGAAAATGGTCAGTTGACACCCAGAAACGCCCCCTTCATGTCAATCACTCGGCGGCTGCCATTGCGACTGAAAAGCTTTGCTAGACCTTGTGTAAAAATACATTGGCCAGTTGTGAAAGTATGTCGCGTGTGTGCACTGCGCCGCATGCGCAGAACTGACGCTTTTTCACTTAATCGCAGCGCAGCAAACATTTTCAGCTAGCGATCAACTCGGAATGACCCCCAATCTTTCCTGATAAGCAAATATCACACTGCATTAATTTGGAATAATATTGTTGTCTATTAGTAATCCTACTGCAAATTCAAGGTGCAGATTTGGTGTGGGCATATACAGAAGCCTCACCTGTAATTGTAAAAGGTCCTTCCATATTCTTTAGGTAAACATTACTTTATTCTACTTTATGGATTTTCCCAAAGTGTGTATGCTATGTATGTACTTTGGTTAAATTATATATTTCAACAACAGAATATTGTCAGAAATGCCATCCTCTGTACAACAAACCCCTCTGGATTACCCACACGTTTTAGGCAGACAGGAGCAGAACAAGGATTACTGGGCACATATGGCCTGATTCAGCAATGTACGCTGATGCTACCGAAGCTGCAATTTTTTTCACAGTTTGACCGCAACACCATCATGGCAGATGCGCAGCAAGACATATGCATCCGCAGTGGCAAAGAAATTACTCTGCTGCGTACAAAATCAACATTGTGTTTATCTCTGAATCAGACCTATAGATCAGATTAAAGGTAGATAGTTGGAATACTCACCTGAACACTGATGGCTTCCTGGCTATTTCTGCATATAGGTGGTAAATCAAATTTGTTACTAGTTTTGCTTTCAAGGCTTCCGTCAGGCAAGTTTTGATGACAGAGATCTTCAAATGGCATTCCCACAGTCTTGGCTTGGTTGCTGAGAGCTGTCATCCCCTCACTTGATTCTTGAAAGTTTGAGAAGTCTTCTACCATTTGTGACAGAATACTGTTCTTGCAGAGTCGTGGTGAAGAGTCTGGTCGAAAGGTGGAACGACACTGGGGGCAGGAGGTAGGCATTCCCTGTAGAGACCAGCATTGAGTAATACATGCCAAGCAGAAAGTGTGCCCACAGGGGATGGTGACAGGCTCTCGGAACAGGTCCAGGCAGACCGGGCAATACAAATATTCAGAACAGAGAAAAGCAGCAGTCGCCATCGCAGAACGTGAGCGTACAAACATAGAACTGGATGGGAAGTAGCAGGACAATGGCAGGATGTATTCTTAGCTATGCACCTTCCTCCAGCATAGCACACAGCTGCAAAGATGTGGCCAAGGAAAAACAGTACTGACAGATATACTACTTTGTTTTAATCACTTATCACACTTCTGTCTAATTTATGTATCTCTGCAATAAATAATCACCCTTGATATTAGGACGGCTTTCTGTGGATACAGCTGGACGTATATGTTTATTAGTTACAGAGACAGATAGAGCTTAATAAATTGTAAAACCTACATTTTATAGTCACATTAAGGGTCTGATTGTGAGTAGCACGCACTGCCAATGTCTGAAGCAGTGGAGGAATGTTTTTATACTGTGTATGAATGGAAGTAACACTGTCCATGCGTACTGATTGTTAGCGCACAGTCACAGTACTGATTCAGCTGCACAGTGTCTAAATGGATCAGAAATGTATTGGGCGCTCCTGGGCGGTAGCTAATCAGAAAGCACAGAGATGCTTATTCTTATGGGAGTGATAAGGGAGTGTCATGGCAGTGTCGCTGATAGTGGTTGGGTGCACAGACACTTCATTGCTCACATAGGAGGCCCTAATCAGCCAGAGAATCTGTACCTAGCATAGGGATGGTGAAAGTATCAATGGATGATGCCACCTAAAGATGCACATAGTGGACGCTTCAATCGTTGCACATTTGAACACAGGGCAGTACACCAGGAAAGGGCTTTGTAGCGGCATCAGCATAAAGTTGCAGACACTACAGCAGCAAAAGACACAGACAAAGATGTGGCTGCATCTGAATCAGGGCCTAAATCTATTTCTCAGAATCCAGCAGGGGACTCTTGTACGATGTAATACAGAGGATCCTACAGGACTCAACGCTTTGGCACCTGCTTTCTATACACTTTCTGCAGGGATTTTGTTATACCCTTTTCACACCAAAATCCCGGGTCCAATCTGGATAAAGTAAACACAGTTTCAAGCCGTGTCATAGCTGCTGAAACCGCTTTCTCACCGCACATTGGACCGAGTTATTCCTGCATCGCCATCTTCATACTGCACCCATGTCTTCTCTGCATGTCACTCCCTTGAGGCGGGCCTCTGCATACACAGCCAACCAGCAGCTTTTAGATGTAACCCGGGTCACACCTTTCACACTGCGGTTTATCTGGGTTGGTCCTGGGGCCCTGAACCTGGGTTGACCCATTCACACAAAGGCCCTCATTCCGAGTTGATCGCTCGCTAGCTGCTTTTAGCAGCAGTGCACACGCTAAGCCGCCGCCCTCTGGGAGTGTATCTTAGCTTAGCAGAAGTGCAAACGAAAGGTTAGCAGAACAGTGCTGACATTTTTTCAAGCAGTTTCAGAGTAGCTGCAGACCTACTCCTTCCTTGCGATCACTTCAGTCTGTTTAGTTCCTGTTTTGACGTCACAAACACGCCCTGCGTCCGGCCAGCCACTCCCCCGTTTCCCCAGGCACGCCTGCGTTTTTTTAGCACACTCCCAGAAAACGCTCAGTTACCTCCCAGAAACGCCCCATTCCTGTCAATCACTCACCGATCAACAGAGCGACTGAAAAGAGTCGCTCGGCCTTGTGTGAAACTGCATAGTTTTGTGTGAAAGTACGTAGCGCGTGCGCACTGCGGCCCATACGCATGCGCAGAAATGCAGATTTTTAGCCTGATCGCTGCGCTGCGAACAACGGCAGCTAGCAATCAACTCGGAATGACCCCCTAAGCCAGGACCCAGATATCCTGGGTCAGAGTCTTAAGGTGTATACACATGGTGAGATTTGGGCTAACCCTGATTCTCACTATGCGATAGGGGCTAGGTCGGAATCGCAAGCACATAATGACTGTCCTTGCGATACTTATGCGCTATTTTGGCTAAGTGTCAATTTTGACTATCATTTCTACGAGATAGTCAAAATTGACTTGCCTGCACAGTCTATCTAGGCTCAGGATCGCACTAACTTTTCTTACGCCTTTGACTATAAAGTCAAAATCGTAAGAAAAAAATCTCACCGTGTATATACACCACTAATTCTTATTCTAGCACACGGCTGGATCAAGGCTTCTGGGGGCCCCAGGGCAACAAACTTGTGGGGGCCCCTATAAATAAAATGTTCAACATAATATATATATATATATATAGCAAGCAGATTGACCCGGCACTCCATACGCTCCCCAGCGTTAAGGTATCTTTGCCCCCGTGCCTTCAGCTCCTGGATTTTGTAGATCCCTTTATATAGTGGTAACAACGAGCGCGGCACTGGGAGACGTAAACGGTGATGTGAAAAAATCAAATGCTTTTATTCAGACAATCTACGTTTCGGGGACGCAGCCCCTTCGTCAGGATGAATAAAGTGACAATAGACAGTGTTTAAATACATGTGCAATAAGAGGTTACTCACCGCCTCCAGCCGTCGCGCCGCCCGGGTGCCGGATCTGACGTCACTCCCTCCAACAGGAAGTGTCGCGTCACCGGTCCGTCAAGCCAGCGTTCTCGGGCTGTGGGATACATGCAACCATGGCAACGTAAACAACAAGTGAATCAACTCAAAACACGCTTAATATACAAAAAACTAAAGTGCAAATCAAACTTTTCAAATGGTCATTGTTGCATGTGTGTTATCCATTAATAAAAAGTATTAAAATCATTTAATAATAATGCTCATGAATCTAACAGTCCCTACCGCTATTAATAACTCAATACATTGCTATAATTATTTACTTTGGGCATATGAGCCGTTTCCATTTTTAAATATTTCCTACACATATATAAGTGTCACCATCATTGTAATATATTAGGACAGAGAGACGGCTAATGCTATCTTTATGCGCTGGGAAAGTGTCTATACCCCAAGAACGTCAACTATTCAACTTCATAGCCTGCAGAAGCAACCAGGAAAAATACGTCCACCTATGTCTGAACGTATGAGGCCACATCTGGAACTGCTTCTGCAGTTGTTTATAGGAAACATCTCAAGCTTAACATCTCATTTAATCCCTTGGGATATACTGTATTAAGGATAGTTTTTTGTATATTAAGCGTGTTTTGAGTTGATTCACTTGTTGTTTACGTTGCCATGGTTGCATGTATCCCACAGCCCGAGAACGCTGGCTTGACGGACCGGTGACGCGACACTTCCTGTTGGAGGGAGTGACGTCAGATCCGGCACCCGGGCGGCGCGACGGCTGGAGGCGGTGAGTAACCTCTTATTGCACATGTATTTAAACACTGTCTATTGTCACTTTATTCATCCTGACGAAGGGGCTGCGTCCCCGAAACGTAGATTGTCTGAATAAAAGCATTTGATTTTTTCACATCACCGTTTACGTCTCCCAGTGCCGCGCTCGTTGTTACCACTATATATATATATATATATATATATATATAAAATCTAGCCAGATGGTATAAATATGCCCTGCCATCCAGAATAATGTATATATATATATTCACTTTGCCTTGAAACCAAAAATTCCGAAAGGAAGATGTCCCAGCCTTCAGGTTAGATGCTGATGGCAAAAAATCTGACTTATATCCCGTTCAGATTGCAATTGCTGGGTTGCACTCGAGAATTGGATACGCGTCCTTCCCGGGTGCGACCCGGCATTGAAGCCTGAGAACATGCTTCCTGAACCAGCAATATGCCGGGTCAGGTTGCCATCAAGGGGTGGGGAACGCGGCGGTATCGGGGTCGAGTGCGGAGGCGGCGCTTGAGATGAGATCATCTCTGCACCACCTCTTCCTATGCTGTGAACGGGTACCAGGTGGTCCCAGGTAACCCGTTCACACTACGCCTTCTTCATTCCCGGGTTGAATTATTGGGTCAGGCGACCCTGGAATTCGGCAGTGACCTGTTCACACCACACAGCGATCAGTGTCGACCCGCAGCAAAATACCGGGTCGATACCGGGTTATTTGTGAAGTGTGAACGGGGTATTAGAAGCTGCCAGCGTAGCCACAATCTTATCCAATTCTGCGACAAACAGAATGTTTCCAGCGAAAGGCAGAACTTCCAACGCCTTTTTAGACTTTAATCCACCTTCCAGGAGCATAGCCAGAGCACCCGGCAAGCTACCACTAAAGACTCGTATCTCAGGATGCCTCTTCTAAATATCGGGCTGATTGCCTGTTGTTAGCAATAAGAGACAGCTGGTCTCTGGAACCATCGAACTTCGGACTGTCCCCCAGTGCATCAGCCCTATACTCCACAGTTTACGCCGCCCAGACTGAAGCTAGTGCCGGTCTAGTAGTAGCCCGGTCTAGTAATCTTCCTGTCTGTCGCATCCTTAAGGGAGGAAGCCGACATTATAGGTAATGTGGAGGAGCGCACCAGGCATGCTACATGAATATCCACTGAAAGGAGATTTTTCCATTTAGCACACTCTCCTTGTGGTAAGGGGTAACGAGAAGCCAATCTCTTAGACACCGGGAACTTCTTACTAGGAGCATTCCAAGCTTCCTGCATGAATTCAGCATGATACTCAGAGTGAGGAAACTCAGCCTTAACCACCCTTCTGACTCTTAAACAAAGACGTTTTAGGCACAGGTCCTGATTCTTCCTCCTCAAAAACCAAAACAGACTTAACTGCCCTTACAAGGGCTGTCACATCCACTGAGAAATAACAATCCTCACATGAGGAAAACCAAGGGAGAGAGGTGTCCAACTCTTCATCTGAGGATTCCACAGATTCTGACCGCTGTGTAGACTGTGATCAAACAGATCACTTATGCGCTGTACTCTTCTGAGTACGGTCTACTTGCAACAACTGAAGCGGCCGCCATGTGGTCTGAGTATGTAAATGGGTTCAATCCACCTTGGGGCCTGCAATGTATGAGGCAATTGCTGCGGGACCCCCATATTAGGCGGCAAAGCTGGAGGTGCCAAGAGGTCCGCTATGCGTGTTAACACCTGTCCCAAAGAAGCCACACACCGTGGTTCCTGCAGAGGGGCTGGTTGAGGCAGCCATTGTGGGTTTGGCACATAGAATTTAACACACAAACCGTCCTGCACAAGGTCCTATGGAGAAAATGCTGCTGCACAGGTCTTACATGAAACCAGCACAGATGTATTATCCTTTTTGTTATCTTTGCCTTTGGAGGACATTGTAACTGGATAACTAGAAGCTAAGCCCACACAATGTACAGCTTTAGCAATTGCAAATGTGACCACCTTCACAAAACAAAGTAATTGTGAAGTACCACAGCCCTGAACACCTGTCTTCAGGGCTTTTAAAAAAGAAAATTTATAGGGATAGATATAACTGACAGATAGAAACGCAGTCAGACAGCAGAGCTGGCATAAGCTAGCACAATGCAAGTAAATAACAATTGCAATGTGCACTGAAGTCAACTACTCACACAGCAGTGGTAGGTAGGACTAGTGCATGTATAACCTGGCATTCCCAGAGCCCTACAGCATACCTGTCTTCATTTGAAATATGGCTCAGAGACTGTAAGGCTACGGCCACACATAGCTGCCAAGCAGATCCCGCTTGGCCAGGAGGTTTTTTGTGTGTTCACATGGATCCTATTCTGCGGGATCCCGCAGAATAGGATCCGGCCAGTGACACACGGGATTTCAATAGCACACAGGGCAGCACAGCATAGCATTGAAATGTATGTGTTCACCTTGAAATCCCATCGTCCTGCCATCCGGCTCAACCGCAGCATGCTGTGGTTGGATCCGGTCGCGGCAGGATTGCCGCACATGTGCGGGCGCCTGCATAGGCGCCCATGTGCAGTCTCCTTGCAGCCAAGCAGGTCCCGCTGAATAGGACCCGCTTGGCTGCTCTGTGTGGCCGTAGCCTAAAGCTGGGCATGCACTATACAATTATCTGGCAGATAATCTGCCAGATCTGGCTTGTTGGAATGAAAATCTGGTAATGGATGAGAGCAAATCACTGGAAAATGGGCAAAACCTGTCATTCACGCACGGCTTTAACCAATTTGCATGAACAAAAGTTTTTGTCCATTTCCCGGTGTTTGGAAGCAAATGGTTGATTGTCTTTTGCTCTCATCCATTACCGGATTGTCATTCCAACCAGCCAGATTCCACAGCTGGGTTTCTCGTTTCTGGGCTGCCCCTCCCCCACGTGCTTTTCATGTAAAGCTGGGCATACACTATACAATTATCTGTCAGATTCAGCTGTGGAATCTGGATCTGGACTGGGGGAAGGGCCGCTGGGAAAGTGCTTACCTCCCATGGCTAACATCAAATACCAGGTACTCAGGCCTCCATTATCCCCAGTGCAGGTATATATATATGCCCTGGTGGTCTAGTGTAACCCAGAGCTGCAGTCAGGGTTCACATCAGTGCCTGAGGTCTGTCTCCCAGGGACCGGAGGCATGGACTGCGTATATCTCTGGTCCCACAAACGTCCACCATTTCTCCCGCTACAGTTCGAGGCCCTGGACGCTGTACTAGCATGGCGACCAGGAAGAAACCCAGCTGGAATAGTCAGTCTCTCAGCCTCACTGACGTTTTAGCACCAGCGGGGGATTGTTGGAGCGGCAGCGCTGGCACAAACAGACTCCCAGCGCTTGCTCATTCATTCACGCTTAGTAATAAAAAAAATAAAAAATAAAAAACTTTTTTCTTTCAGCTGTGTGAACGGTGCTCTGACTTCTGCCAACACCAACACTAAAACTGGCATCCATGGGCCAGGAGCGGGGTATATGAGGAGGAGGGATGGAACATCCCAGGAGCTAAAAGCTTTACTGTGTGGTGCCCAGTCGACTCCTACCACCTACACACCAATGGCCCTCATTCCGAGTTGTTCGCTCGCTAGCTACTTTTAGCAGAAATGCAAACACAAAGCCGCCGCCCTCTGTGAGTGTATCTTAGCATAGCAGAATTGCTAACGAAAGATTAGCAATTGCTAACGAAAGATTAGCAATTCTGTTAATATTAGCAGAATTGCTAACGAAAGCAATTTCCTTGCAGTTTCTGAGTAGCTCCAGACCTACTCCTAGATTGCGATCACCTCAGTCCGTTTAGCTCCTGGTTTGACGTTACAAACACGCCCAGCGTCTGAACAGCCACTCCTCTGTTTCTCCAGACACTCCTGCGTTTTTACCTGGCACGCCTGCGTTTTTTAGCACACTCCCTGAAAACAGCCAGTTTCCGCCCAGAAACTCCCACTTTCTGTCAATCAGCAGAGCGATTGAAAAGCTTTGTTCGCCTGTGAGTAAAATAGCATAGTTTTGTGTAAATTTGCTTAGCGCGTGCGCCCTGAGATGCATACGCATAACTGCCGGATTTTAGCCTATTAGCAATTCTGCTAAAATTAGCAGCGAGCGAACAACTCGGAATGAGGGCCAATGTAAGGACTGAAGATCACTATGGATCCTGATGAAGAAAAAACGGATATCAACCAAGTCATGCAATTAAAGCCAAGGTATTGTAATGCATTCAACAGCAAATTCAGTTCCCAAGGAACTACTGGGGAATTATACTGTAATCGCAACTACATCACACCCTGTAAGAACGTCTGCACTTTAGAAATAAATGCATATTTTATGGTAAAAGACAGATGGGTAGATGCATCATCGCTTGGAGGGGTTCAGTATGATTTACCGACGGACACAATACCGATGGTCATAATCCCGGCAGCCATTGACCTACAGTCATAACACAGACACAGTCAAAATACAGATATTCATTATGTCAGCATGTTCAAAATGCCGACATAGTAAGAATACTGACATTTGAAATGCTGACATGAGTTTTTCTGTTTGTTTTGTGTCATACATAGGTCGACAGACTTAAGCATCTGAACTACAGTATCAGAGAACCCCTTATATTCATCCAACAGACAGACTATTAAAATCCAGATGATAAAATGGTTCCCAAGTTACAAGTTCCTTCCTTTGAGGAAGAAGTCCTAATGGACCCATCAACATCCTGTGGACATCTGTGTGGTAGCTGTTCCTGAACTAGAACATTTAGTACCGCCCTTAGTTCTAGGACATTGATTGGACCCCGAATGATATTGTTGTCCCTCAGCCACCCGTAGATGCAGACAATTGAGTGGATAATAGGAGTTTGGTACTTATCAATAAATTATTTTCTCCGAATCCATAGGGGACACTGGAGCACAGACAATGGGGTATATACGGGTGTATCAGTGGAACCTAGCACTTTAATTTTTTTCAGGAAGTGTAGTTGGCTCCTCCCCATCTATATCCCTCCAAGCCCAGTTTATATAAACCAAGCCGAGAGGAGACAGAGAGCAGAGACAACAGAGGAAGGAGAGAAAGGAAGAAGGAGGAACCAACTAAGCAAAAAGTCCAAAGACTGAACAAGAAAAACTGCAATGACCAAGATGCAGCAGACAAAGAAAAAGTAACTGCAATGACTAGGGAATATGATCGTAAGGAACAGTGTCAGGAGGGCGTCCAGTGTCCCCTATGGAATTGAAGGAAAGGATTTATCAGTAAGTACCAAAATCCTATTTTCTCCTTCATCCACTAGGGTACACTGGAGCACAGGCAATGGGTACGTCCCAAAGTTGACCTCCGGGTGGGAAGGCGCAAGGAAAGCGCAGAACTCTACAACTAAACTAAACAGTGGTAGCAAAGATAGAGACAGTGGTCATCAAGAAAACCATACGCTAGACCCTAACCGACAGACAGGAAAATATCCACCACCCCTGAGAACAGGGTGAGTCGAACAACCACAGGCTGACTGCAAGAAGATACTGAAAGATCTAGTACCAAGCTCAGGAATCAAACCGGAGCTTGAAAGAGTAATGCTATGGTTTAAGGGATATGTTGAAAAATCAGGGACAATTGAACACCTAGGAAAGTCGGCTGCGTAGGAGAGTCTGCTGTATAAGCACAGAATTCCACTGTCTGTGTGCGCTTTCGCACAGTCAAAATAACATGAAGTTCTCACTCTGGCCCAAAACCTGCAGCCGCAGAGGTAATTGAAAACTCCCTGAGCGAGCGATTGTGGCACACAAGAGTGGACTAAGCAAAAAACACCCGGTGGAACACTAGCAAAAAAAAGTCCTTGAAGGAAATCCCAGCTAGAACATAAGGCTAGATATAGAAACCCTCCCAGGGGATCACAACTTCCTGATAGGAGAAATAAGGAGGTAACAAGGAGATGAGGGGGCCTGCAACTCTTACCCATACATCAGTAAACCCTGGTCTTGGACTTCTGTTCTACCAGTGAGGTAAGAGTAGAGGAAAGAATCCTGGAAGAGCATCCTCCAACAATGACAAGTGGCAAAATGACATGCCAAGAGTAGCATGTAGAGTAGTAGAAACCACGACCTACAGAACAAAAACCCTGTTACATAAAAACAAGACAACAGAGGGAACACAGAAGAGCCCCTTCGATAATATTGTTGTCTTTTCTACCCTTGGTGTGTCATTTCTCACTCTAGTGCAAAGTACTAGTAATCCAATTTCTCTACAGCAGGGCTGGCCAAACCGGTCCTCGAGATCTACCAACAGTTCATGTTTTCCAGGCCTCCTGGAGATCTGTAGAATTGTCAGTTAGGAATGAATGCAGCACATCTTAATTAGTAATGACTACACCTGTGCACCAGCTAGGTGGTCTGGAAAATGTGTACTGTTGGTAGATCTCGAGGACTGGTTTGGCCAGCCCTGCTCTACAGGATACCAGAGAATAGAGAAAAACTGGGGAACTGACCAACAGATGGTACTGTTACCATAATCGTCTTCTATGGTGAGCCTAGCTATATGTAAACTGTAATGGCCATTATGTGGGACACCAGTAGAGTTCTGTCCACTTCCCTTAAGAAAAAATAGGATTTTAATACCTACCGGTAAATCCTTTTCTCATAGTTGAACAGGTAACTATAGAACAAGAACCTGCAGAAAAGTCCTCAAACTGAGGCGGGCACCCAATATCCCTTATGGACTACGAGAAAAGGTATTAAAATCCTATTTTCTCTAGCATCCATAAGGGATATTGGGGAAAACAAGTACGATGGGGACGTCCCAAAGCTTCCAGAACGGGTGGGAACGTGCGGAGACTGCTGCAGCACCGCCTGCCCAAACTGGGTATCCTCTTTGGACAGGGTAACAAACTTGTAGAACTTAACAAAAGTGTTCTTCCCCGACCATGTAGCAGCTCGGCATAGTTGCAAGGCCGAGACTCCACGGGCAGCCGCCCAGGAAGAGCCCACTGATCTAGCAAAGTGGGCCTTTAGAGACTTAGGAACAGGTAAGGCTGCCGACACATAGGCCTGTTGGATAGTAAGCCTAATCCAATGAGCAATGGCCTGCTTTGTAGCAGGGCAACCCTTCTGTGCATCATAGAGCACGAACAAAGAATCCGTCTTTCTGACCCGAGCTGTACGATTGACATATATCTTCAAGGCGCGTACAGAATCCAATGCCTCCGGAGGAGCAGAAGCGTCAAAACTGGATGGAACCACAATAGGTTGCTTCAAATGGAACGCAGAGACAACTTTGGCAGGAACTGCTGTCTAGCCGGGAGCTCCGCTCTGTCCTCGTAAAAGACCAAGTACGGACTTTTACACGATAAGGCCCCCAATTCTGAAACACGTCGAGCAGAACCAGGGCCAATAACATCACCGTTTTCCACGTGAGGTACTTGTCTTCTACCGTCGTCAGAGGTTCAAACCAGGAGGACTGTAGAAATGTCAACACTACATCCAAATCCCAGGTTGCCGTAGGCGGCACAAAAGGAGGTTGTATGTGGAGTACCCCTTGCAAGAAGGTCTGAACTTCTGGCAACACTGCCAATTTCTTCTGAAAGAAAATGGAGACAGCTGAAATCTGGACCTTAATGGAACCCAGACGTAAGCCCTTATCCACACCAGCCTGCAAGAAACGTAGGAAACGTCCCAAGTGCAGGCGGATATGTGCGTTCCTCGCACCAAGAGACATATCTCCTCCAGATATGATGAAAGTGTTTTGGCGTCACAGGTTTCCTGGCCTGAACCATGGTTGCAATAACTTTCTTGGAAAGGCCCTTGTGAGATGGGATCTTCCGCTCAACCTACATGCCGACAAACGAAGTCGCCGTAAGTCCGGGTAGATGAACAGTCCTTGTTGATGATCTCTGCTGAGTGGTAGAGACCAAGGGTCTTCAACTGACATGTCCAGAAGATCCGCGTACCACGCCCTTCAAGGCCAATCCAGGGCAATTAGAACTGCCTGGACACCTTGATTCCTGATTCGCTTTAGCACTCTTGGGAGCAATGGGATCGTAGGAAACAAGTAGACCAGCCAGTATGGCCAAGGCGATGCCAGTGTGTCCTCTGCCCTCGCCTGAGGGTCCCTGGTCCACGAGTAATACCAGGGAAGTTTCTTGTTGAGATGATAAGCCATCATGTCTATTTGTGGTCAACCCCACCGGTGGATGAGCTGCTGGGACACCAGATGGTGGAGCCCCCACTCCCCTGGGTGGAGATCATGATGACTCAGGAAGTCCGCCTCCCGGATTGAAGATTGCTGACATGGCTCTTGCATTTCTTTCCACCCAGAGGAGTATCTTTTACACACCTCACTTGCAGGCTCTGCTTTTTGTCCCTCCTTGTCGATTGATATATGAGGAGAGACTTGAAGTAGAGCATTGTAGATCGCCCGAAGTTCCAGAATGTTGATTGGAAGGAGGCTTTCTTGGGCTGACCACCTGCCCTGGAACTGTGATCCTTGGGTGACAGCTCCCCATCCTCTCAGACTCGCATACGTCGTGAGGAGGGTCCAATCCTGAATCCCGAAACTCCTTCCCTCCAGGAGATTGGAGGACTGTAGCCACCACAGGAGGGAAAACCTAGCCTGAGGTGACAGCTGAATCACCCGATGCATCTGGAGATGCAATCCGGAACACTTGCTCAGGAGATCCATGGAACTTCCCATACTGGATTGCCTCGTATGAGGCGACCATCTTTCCCAACAATTGTATGCAGAGATGTACGGACACTCGAGTAGGTCGGAGCACAATGCGGACCATCTCCCGAAGTGTTTTCGCCTTGTCCTCTGGTAGAAACACCTTCTGGGCCACAGTATCCAGCAACATCCCCTGGAACAGAAGCCTCTGAGTTGGCTCCAGGTGGGACTTCTGCAAGTTGAGGATCAGAAGACGGATGGTGCGGTCGATATCGAGCAACAAAACCTTCCTGGATCTTGCCTTTAGCAGAAGATCGTCCAGATAAGGAACCACATTGATCCGCTGGACCCGAAGTTGAAGCATCATCTCCACCATCACCTTCATGAATACCCTCGGGGCTTTTGACAGGTGGAAGGGCAGTGCCTGGAATTGGAAGTGATCGTCCAGCAGGGCAAACCGCAGGTACACCTGATGAGGAGGCCAAATCGGAATATGGAGATAGGCGTCCTTGACATCCAAGGAGACCATAAATTCCTGTTCTTCCAGGCCCGCAATCACTGCTCTCAGGGAGTCCATTTTGAATTTGAACACCCTCAAATAAGGATTCATGGATTTCAGATTCAGAATGGGTCTGACCGAGCCGTCTGGCTTCGGCACCACAAACAGGTTTGAATAAAACCCCTTGCCGCATTGCGGGAGTGGTACTGGAACAATGACGCGGGACTGGACCAACTTTTGGATAGCCTGTTGCAATGTAACTTGCATATCCTCCGAACCTGGTAAGCTTGATTTGAAAAATCGTTGTTGGGGGCGGGGGGGGGGGGGGGGGGGTAAAACTGTCAAACTCCAGCTTGTAGCCTTGAGAAACAAGCTCCCGGACCCAGGAATCCTGGCAGGAGGTCTCCCAGATGCGGCTGAAGTGACGCAGTCGAGCTCCCACCTCAAGATCCCCCCGGGGTGGGTGGGCACCGTCATGCTGAGGCTTTAGTGGAAGCAGAACTGGTGGACTGTTCCTGAGGACTGGTACTTGCAGGTTTTCTGGACTTACCTCTGTGCCTCTAGCCACATTGCAGCCACCTCTGGCCTTTGATCAAAATGTGTGGGACAGAAAGGACTGCACAGACGGTCCCAGATAGAAACGTCTCGCCGGTGGGGCCCCAGAGGGGAGAAACATGGATTTCCCGGCAGTAACCTTGGAAATCCAGGCATCAAACTCAACCCCAAAAAGCCCTTCCCCCGAAAAGGGGAGGGACTTCACATTACGTTTGGATTCCGCGCCCGCAATCCACTGACGCAACAAGGCCCTGTGCGCCGACACCGCCATGGCGTCCGAGAATTTATGTTCCCCAGAAAACAACGAAAAAGGTACGGAGTACCTCCTGGCGCCAATTGAATGCTCAGTAATTAAATAGTAATCTGTCTGCAGCTCTCATGAGTTAAAGGGACCACTCCGCCCTTCACAACCAAGCTCTACTAGAAAAAAGAAAACTAGAAAGCGCTGACAGACTAATATTATTAAAATAGATTTGATTTTTACTATTATAATAAAATATATGCATCTAAAAAATACATAAAACGACTGTTTATGAACCACTTATACTGGCTAAAAATAAAAAAACAGCAATCAATAATTTCCAATTATACCCTGTCTTAACACACTATTTTATTGCCATCGAGTTGTATATTTCCTCCCAAGACACTGTATATAAGTGATTATACAAGAAAAAAATCAATATTTATAGGTACAGGCAGCAATATCAATAAGCTCAATATAACACGATGTTATTTACACTGATTAGCAACATAATGTGCAAGTGTTCCTCAAATTGATATACTGTTGCAATGATGTTTCCTGTATCATTATCATTTATGTTCCCCATCTCCTTGAGGGAATCACAGAGGACACGGGCAGTGTCCTGAATGTGTTTCAGGAGGGTAACCATGGTAACTTATGGCATATATCCCAAGAGGTCCCCCTGAATTTGCATGGCCCAAGAATGAATGGCATGGGTCATCCAGCAACCCGCAATGACCGGTCTTTGTGAAAGGCCGACTGCAGTGTATATAGACTTTAGGGTAGTCTCTATCTTTCTATCCCCAGGGTCCTTCATAGTAAAGGAGCCCGGGTCGGGCAGCACTGCCTTTTTAGACAGGCAAGAGACTGAGACATCCACCCCAGGGTGTTCCTCCCAAAATTTTCTACCATGCGGTGCAAATGGGAAAGTGTGCAAAAACTTTTTTTTTTGTCTGGATTTTTCCAGGCCTGTTTGAATAAGTCATCTAACTATGGAGATTCAGAGAAAGGGACATTGGGCTTGTTTTGTACAAAGAAAAACGACTGTTGTGAAGTAGCGTCCTCTAGAGGGAGCAGCAACACATCCCTCATAGCCAAAATGAGGGGTTCAACACACTGATTAGAATTGAGATCCCCACTAACAGGATCCAGGTCATCCCCATCATCCTGGATATCATCATCTCTATCAGAGAGCAGAGCAGGTAAACTACGCTTCTGGGGTCCTGCATGAGAGAGGAGGGGAGGGGTGGGGGTGGGGGGGGGGGGGGCGGCTGTGCATCAGCCCTAGCAGCTAAATCTGCAACAGCTTGTTGTAGTAGCTGAGTTTTTTGCACATTAGCAGTGACTGAGCTGGGATGACATATCTGACATCACAGTCTTAAGAGACCCTAACCAATGATGCTCTGTGCCCTCTCCCCAAACCTCCTCACTAATCTGTGAAGATTGACTACATTGCTCACAGGAATTATTAGATAATGGAGATAATCTGGTGTGACAGATACTGCACAATTTCTGCTTTCCCATATTTCACAGTAACTACAAAAACATACACAAACACACAGACAGTTATAATCGAAGCCTGCCCTACTGTATGTGAGAGAAGACACAGAGAGAGGGAGAAATACCAGCACACCCTGAGCTGCACATACCCAGTGAGACTGTCAGCTCTGTGATCACAGTAACACTAATAAATGCAGTCCTAAATAGGCTCAGAATAGTGTACACAAGCGGCTCTCCCCCTTAGCTACACCCTGTACCAGTTTCCAGCGTGTCTGTGAGGCAGGAAGCGCTGAGTGTGTGCTGTTGATGGCTGCTGTAAGCAGAGGAAGGCGCCAAAACGCCACTGGTCCCGCTCTGATGAAGCTCCGCCCACTCCAATGGCGCAGAGCTGTACATATTTATACTGGCAAAGTCTCCAAATAAGCTTAAAACCTCACACAAGTGCTTAACCTTATCTGCAAATGACCAAGAGTCCATAGACACCCTGTAGAGGAACTGACCTGTTTTGAACGCGTCAGACTGAAGCACCATCAGGCCATAGAGTTTAAAGTCTTGGCGCAGTTGTTCAAGACCCGACGATTTACATCCTGATCACTAGCCTGGAACTACTGTAGTAGAAAGGGCATCCTGTGTAGAGAAACTGCCAGAAGTGTTAGTGCATCATAAAAGAGGTGTTAGTGGAGAGATGTATGGTTATAGAATAGATCACCTTCTAAGCTTCCCAGAATAACAATAGCCCACATAGCTAGCTAGAATAATGTCATCTACGCACATGACAGGAGAAAAGGACCTCTCAGTCTAAACATAACTGGATCACAGAACAAACCCAGGGATACAGCTCTGTAACCAGAATTACCAGGGCCGGTGCTAGGTTTCTTAGCACCCTAGGCAAAACTTCAGCCTACTGCCCCCCCTCCCCCCCCTCCCCCATACTTATTTTTCAGGCAGGCACTGCCGTCAGTGCCGAGGCTGTGTAGTGCTGTCATCCTGGAATGCTGTGTGCGTGTGTCTGGTACCTGCAGTCACTACTGGTGTCCTGCATGGGAGACAATGGCATACATACAGTCCATGGCCCCCTGTTAATATTAATCGTTTCTAGAGTCGGTAGTGCTCCCACCAGACCAGGCTCCAGCCACAGGGGAGGATGCACTCGGTGTGACCAGTACAGTCACAATCACACTAACCTGAGTCCATATGGTTCTGCTCAGGGACTCTCTGCTGTTAGTGGATCTCCTGTTGGGATAAGCTGGTGAAGCTGTAACACAGGATCTGGTCACATGAAGGGGGAGAGGGACACAAGACCTTGGGGCATGAGCGGGGTGGTGGGAGAGGGAAGAGGGACACAGGGCCTGGGGGAATGACACGGGACATGCGGACATGAGGGCATTTTAGCGCTGTGTGCAAGATAGGGCATCAGCCCCTCCCCATTTATGCAGAACAGGTGCAGTGCGTGCCTTAGGCGTGCGCAAAGAATATAATGGTATGGCTTCATGGGGAAGGGGTGTGGCCACACAGTAATACCAATACATATTATAGTAGTCGCCATCATTTAAATTACGACACACAGTAGCGCCACTACACCAGGTAGAGCCCCTTTTACACATTATGGCAGACAGCGTCCCCTTTTTTACACATTACGGCAGACAGCGTCCCTTTTTATACACATTACGGCAGACAGCGTCCCCTTTTTTACACATTACGGCAGACAGCGTCCCCTTTTTTACACATTACGGCAGACAGCATCCCCTTTTTTACACATTACGGCAGACAGCGTCCCCCTTATTACACATTACGGCAGACAGCGTCCCCTTTTTTTTTACACATTACGGCATGAGGAGGGAGGAGAGGCATGGGGAGGAAGAGGCGAGGGAAGGGGAGGGGACGAGACATGGGGAGGGAAGAGGCATGTAAGAGAGAAAGCGAGGGGGGAGAAATGTTGAGAGAGAGACATGGCAGCCTCATACTTACCAGGCTCCTCTTCTGCAGCTAGCAGCCCGGCGACCTCCTGAGCAGGTCCCGAGCTGTAAGACAGTGCTGAGCTTCAGTACCTTCCAGGGGTTAAGTGCATATGATCAGCACCGCGGGGTGCTTGATTGTGTGCCCCGCATATCCAGCCTGGTAAGCAGCAGTCCGCGCTGCTTCCAGGTATCGGGGCCCGGTTCTGACTCTTGACGCTGGGGAGGAGAGAGGGATGCGGCAGGAGGGACGTGGCGGGTATACATGGGAGGATGCAGGGGAGAGGATGCTGGCACCTAGCCGCACCACAGGCAGCAACAAACAGCCCTGCCAGCGGGCAGCACAACGCACTGCTAGCACACACATAGTTACGGCCCAGCGTGAGGGCGATGGGGAGTTGGGAGGAGGGACACAGGACACGAGGGGGTGTGGCACAGGACCTCGGCACATGAGGGGGGATGAGGGTTACACTATACATGAGGGGGAAAGGCGAGGAGAGACACAAGACCTGGGGACATGAGGGGGGGGGGGGTGACATAGAACTTAGGAGGATGACAAAGGACCTGTGCATATGAGGAGGAGAGGGTGACATGGGAATTGGGGGGGGGGGGGTGGGCACAAGACCTGGAGGAATGAGGGACACAAGACCTGGGGACATGACCTGGGGGCATGAGGGACACAGGATTTAGGGGATTGACACAGGGCCATGGCACATGAGGGGGAAGGTGGGGACATGAGGGGGGTGGAGAGGGGGAGTTGGGACACAGGACCTGGGGACATGAGGGGGGGAGAGGGTGTCAAAGGACATGGGGATATGAGGGGGTGGAGAGGGGAAGGGGGGACACATGACCAGGGGACTTGAGGGGGGGGGGGGGACACAGGACCTGGGCACCTGAGGGGGGAGGGGGTGTCACGGGACATGAGGTGGTGGGGAGGGGGGACACAGGACCTGGGGACTTGAGGGGCGGTGACAGAGGACCTGGGCATTGGAGGGGGGAAGGGGGTGTCACAGACATGGGGACATGAGGGGGGTGGAGAGGGTGATTAGGGACACATGACCTGGGGACTTTAAGGGGGGGGGACAGGACCTGGGCACCTGAGGGGAGAAGGGGGTGTCACAGGACATGGGGACATGAGAGGGGGAAGGGGCGTGACACTAGACATAAGAGGGGAGAAGGGACACAGGAGCTGGGCACATGAGGGGGGACGGGGTGCCACGGGACATGAGGGACAGGAGAAACACATGACCTGGGCACTTGAGGGGGGAGGGGGTGCCACGGGACATGAGGGGGAGGAGAAACACATGACCTGGGCACTTGAGGGGGGAGGGGTTACCACGGGACATGAGGGGGAGGAGGGACACATGACCTGGGTACATGAGAGGGGGGGGGGAGAGCATCACAGATCATAGGGACACGATGGGGTGGAGAGGGGGAGGAGGAACACAAGTTGTCACACAACCTGGGGACATGAGGGGGGGGGGGTAACACAGGACTTGGGGAGAAGTCCTGTGTTACCGAACCGCTGCAGCGGTCTTGCGCTGTACGAGCCGGGGGGGGGGGGGGGGGGGCTGCAGCTGGGCGGCTGCGGCTGGGCGGCGGGCGGGCAGCAGCGACGGTATCTTCCCTCACCTCGGATTAGTTTCTTCTCCGCCCGGCGGCGAGATCTCAGCAAACTTGCGCCTCTCCAGGAGCTGACGTCGATGGGCGGGTACAGAAGCTCTCCCCTCCTTTCTCTTTGGTGCCTGTGACTGAGGCTGTCAGCGCTGCACCCTCTCTCCCTGGTGCTGATTTGTAGTCTGGGAGTCACTGACTCCCTGATAAGCTGTGTGGACTGTGGTCACATACACTGCTCTGAGTCCTGCCGCCAATAGAAAGCTGCTTTTTCAGATATTTTTTTTCTTCTAGGCCGCCCTCAGGTACCGCCGCCCATAGGCAGCTGCCTAAAGCTGCCTAGTGGAAGCGCCGGCCCTGAGAATTACCACTAGTGTATACTGAGTCTGAATATATCTAGATATATAGGACCAATGCAGCATACAGCCAGTGCTAAACGCCTTTATACCACTGCCCTATGGAAGTGCATATGTGAAGCTGGGATATTCACGTGAAACATCCCATACCACCATATAATTACTAACACTGAAACGAATGTAGGAAGATAGTGACCCTCCTCTAAGGGGGGACAGAGAGTAACAGAAGCGTCATAAACAGTGTATGACAGAATAGTAATCATACCTGAAAGACCAAACCTATGGAAATTTAGAGTAAAAAAAACCTCTTGAATTTTTTACCACATAGTAACATACACCTACCTCCAGGAAGTGTGAATGTAAGCGCCTCTATTATCTCTTTAATCTTCCTGATGTAAACTGGGAGGTGTCTGTTGCTAGTTCCACTAGAAGTAGAGACATTTTAAACTCCCTTCAGGGAGCTTCCCTCCACCAACTGGTGAGGGAGCCCACTCGGAAAGACACAATATTAGACTTAATACTTACAAATGGAGACAGAATATCGGACATAAAAGTGGGTGAAAACCTGGGATACAGTGATCATCAAGCAGTATGGTTCAGCATAAAGACAGAGACAGACTCATCCCATACAAAAACAAAGGTGTTCGATTTTCAGAAAGCTGATTTTGTAGGGATGGGAAAATAGGATTTTAATTACCTACCGGTAAATCCTTTTCTCATAGTCCGTAGAGGATGCTGGGGTCCATATTAGTACCATGGGGTATAGACGGGTCCACCAGAAGCCATTGGCACTTTAAGAGTTTAATAGTGTGGGCTGGTTCCTCCCTCTATACCCCTCCTACCAGACTCAGTCTAGAAACTGTGCCCGAGGAGACAGCATACTTCGAGAGAAGGCATTACACAAATAGTGGCGAGATTCATACCAACTCACACAACAGGCAAATCCGGCTAACATGCCGGAACAACTCAGCAACAGCTGAAAAAGTAAAAAACGCAGAACTTACCTAGGAACCAGGCAGTACTGAACTATAAAACCAATGCAGGAAAACGCAGCGCTGGGAGGGCGCCCAGCATCCTCTACGGACTACGAGAAAAGAATTTACCGGTAGGTAATTAAAATCCTATTTTCTCTTATGTCCTAGAGGATGCTGGGGTCCACATTAGTACCATGGGGATGTACCAAAGCTCCCAGTACGGGAGGGTGAGCGCAGAGGCTCCTGCAACACTGCTTGACCAAACTTGAGGTCATCAGAGGCCAAAGTGTCGAACTTGTAAAACTTGGCAAACATGTTCGACCCAGACCAAGTAGCTGCTCGCCAGAGTTGTACCGCCGAGACACCCCGGGCAGCCGCCCAGGAAGAGCCCACTTTACGAGTAGAGAGTGGGCCTTTACAGATTTTGGACATGGCAATCCTGCAGTGGAATAAGCATGCTGGATAGTGAACCTGATCCTGCGTGAAATCGACTGCTTAGAAGCAGGACACCCAATTGTCTTGGGATCATAGAGGACAAACAGAGAGTCACTTTTCCTATGACGAGCCGTCCTCTGCACATAAATCTTCAAAGTCCTCACTACATCCAAGGTCTTTGAAGCAATTGAGGAGTCAGTAGCCACTGGCACCACAATAGGTTGGTTGATATGGAAAGCCGATACAACCTTAGGTAGGAACTGTGGACGAGTCCTAAGTTCCGCCCTGTCTTCATGGAAGATCAGATAGGGGCTTTTACAAGATAAAGCCCCCAATTCCGACACACGTCGTGCAGAAGCCAAAGGCCAACAAAGTGACAGCCTTCCACGTGAGAAACTTGAGATCAGCCTCCAGCAGAGACTCAAACCAAGCAGATTGCAGGAACTGCAACACCACATCAAGATCCCAGGGTGCCATTGGCGCCACAAAGGAAGGCTGGATGTGCAGAACCCCTTTCAAAAAGGTCTAAACCTCAGGGAGGACAGCCAATTGTTTTTGGAAGAAAATGGACAAAGCAGAGATCTGGACCTTGATGGAGCCCAATCTCAGTCCCATATCCACCCCTGCTTGCAGGAAAAGGAGAAAACGTCCAAGTTGAAACTCCACCGCAGGAAACTTCTTGGATTCACACTAAGAAACATATATTTTCCAAATGCGATGGTAATGTTTAGACGTTACCCCCTTCCTAGCCTGTATCAGGGTAGGAATGACCTCACTCGGGATACCCTTCCGAGCTAAGATCTGGCGTTCAACCGCCATGCTGTCAAACGTAGCCGTGGTAAGTCTTGATAAGCGAACGGCCCCTGCAGTAGCAGATCCTCCCAAAGAGGTAACGGCCTTGGATCTTCCAGCAGGAGATCCAGTAGGTCAGAGTACCAAGCCCTCCTTGGCCAGTCCGGAGCAATGAGGATTGCTAGAACCTTTGTTCTTCTTACCAGTTGAAGAACCTTTGGTATCAGAGGAAGAGGGAACACATACACTGACTTCAACACCCACGGTGTTAACAGTCCGTCCACCGCCACTGCCTGTGGGCCTCTCGACCTGGAACAGTACCTCTGCAACTTTTTGTTGAGGCGGGAGGCCATCATGTCTATGTGAGGAACCCCCCACCAAGCGGTTACCTCCTCCAACACCTCCAGATAGAGGCCCCACTCTCCTGGATGGAGATCGTGTCTGCTGAGGAAGTCTGCTTCCCAGTTGTCTACACCCGGAATGAAGATTACTGACATCTCCAGCGCGTGCCTTTCTGCCCAGAGGAGGATTTTTGACACCTCTGACATGGCAGCCCTGCTCTTTGTTCTGCCTTGTCGATTTATGTAGGCCACTGTGGTCACGTTGTTCGACTGCACCTGAACAGCCCGATCCTGTAGAAGGTGTGCTGCTTGCAGAAGGCCATTGTACACGGCTCTTAGCTCCAGAATGTTTATCGGGAGTAGGGATTCTTGATCCGACCACCGTCCTTGGAAGGTTTCCTCCTGAGCGACAGCTCCCCAACCTCTTAGACTTGCATCTGTGGTTAGAAGGATCCAGTCCTGAACTCCGAACCTTCGGCCTTCCAGAAGGTGAGGCAGTTGTATCCACCAGAGGAGCGAAATCCTGGCTTTCGGAGACAGGCGGATCCTCTGGTGCATGTGTAGGTGAGATCCCGACCACTGGTCCAAGAGATCCAGCTGAAAGGATCGAGCATGAAACCTTCCGTATTGAAGAGCCTCGTAGGAGGCAACCATCTTCCCCAGAAGGCGGATGCACTGATGAACCAAGACCCGGGTAGGCTTTAAGACATCCTGGACCATTGACTGAATCACCAGTGCTTTCTCCACCGGCAGAAACACCCTCTGCACTTCCGTGTCTAGGATCATTCCCAGGAAAGACAGCCTCCTTGTCGGCTCCAGATGAGACTTCGGAAGGTTCAGGATCCAACTGTGCTCCTTGAGCAGATGTGTCGTGAGAGCAATGGATCACAACAACTTCTCCCTGGACGACGCCTTGATCAGGAGATCGTCCAGATAAGGAATTATGTTCACCCCTTGCTTGCGCAGGAGAACCATCATTTCCGCCATCACCTTGGTGAATACCCTCGGAGCTGTGGAGAGGCCAAACGGCAGCGCCTGAAACTGATAGTGATCGTCCAACAGTGCAAACCGGAGATATGCCTAATGCGGAGACCAGATGGGAATATGGAGGTACGCATCCTTGATGTCCAGGGACACTAGGAACTCTCCCTCCGTCAGACCTGAGATGACAGCTCTCAGAGACTCCATTTCGAATTTGAACTCCCTGAGGTAGGGGTTCAAAGATTTTAAGTTCAGAATTGGCCGCACCGAACCATCCGGCTTCGGTACCATGAAAAGGTTCGAATAGTAACCTTTGTTCCACTGATGAGGTGGAACAGGAACAATGACCCTGGACACCACCAATATTTGGATAGCATCCAGAAGAATTGTTCTGTCTGCCAGCAGAGCTGGCAAGCCTGACTTGAAGAATCGGTGAGGCGGGAGATCTTGAAATGCCAGCCTGTACCCCCTGGACACTATATCCAGTACCCAAGGGTCCAGGCCAGACGACACCCAGACGTGGCTGAAATGCCGGAGTCTTGCCCCCACCTGACCTTCCTCCAGGCCTAGCTGTCCCCCGTCATGCGGAGGACTTTGGGGTATCAGAAGCAGGCTTCTGGGTTTGGAAACCAGCGGGAGTAGGCTTCTTTCCTTTAGCACGACCACCTCTGAAGAAGGTGTTCGAAGGTTTGTTCTCTCTAGGTCTCGCGGGCCGAAAAAGACTGTGACGTGGCTGGTGTAAAAGGCTTCTTCGTAGACGGTGCAGCTGAGGGGAGAAAAGGAGACTTACCCGCTGTAGCCGTGGCAATCCACGCATCTAGCGCCTCCCCAAAGAGAGCCTGACCTGTATAAGGTAGACCCTCCACACTTTTCCTGGATTCCGCGTCCGCAGACCATTGGCGCAGCCGGAGACCTCTGCGAGCCGAGACGGACATGGAGGAGATCCCCACAGCCATGGAACCCAGGTCCTTCATGGAATCTACCAGGAACCCTGCAGAATCCTGAATATGGTGTAAAAATAAATCAACGTCACCTTTATCCATCGTAGTCGATTCCTCCTGCAGAGAGATTGACCACCTGGCAATAGCTTTTGCAATCCAAGCACAGGCTATAGTAGGTCGCAGTATGGCCCCTGAAGCCGTGTAAATGGATTGTAGCGTAGCATCCACCTTGCGATCTGCCGGGTCTTTCAACGCGTTAGATCCAGAGACTGGTAATACCACCTGTTTGGACAGCCTAGAAACAGAGGAGTCGACTATCGGCGAAGACTCCCACGTTTTTCTATCTTCTTCTGGGAAGGGAAAAGCAACTAAGACCCTCTTAGGAATCTGGAATTTCTTTTCCGGAGTTTCCCAGGCTTTTTCAAAGATAGCATTCAATTCTTTGGATGCCGGGAAGGTTAGGGGGGCTTTTTACTGTCTGTGAAAAAGGCCTCCTTCACCTGCTCAGGGGCTGTGTCAGCAATGTGTAACACATCCCTCACAGCTTCAATCATCAACTGCACCCCCTTAGCAAATGATGCTGTCCCCCTCGACACATCCCCGTGACCGTCTGCAGTGTCAGAATCGGTGTCCGTGTCATCCTGCATAAGGTTGGCAAGTGCATGTTTGTGAGAATGTACCGCAGGGGACCCCGGGGAAGCAGTATCAGACCATACAACCATAGAGGATTGCAGAACTTGAGTGGCATGCTCAGTTCTAGCAACTCTATCAGAAATCTGAGAAATAGTCCCCCTCAGAGAGACTAACCATTCTGGCTCTCTAGCTGGGATCTGCGCTACAACAGTGCAATCCTGATTACATGTTATGCAGTCTTCCTGGGAAGATAAATCCTTTGCAGCATATGAAACAGTGTCCCTAGACATGTTGTCACATACACACCAAACACCCCACAAACACACAGGGTACTGGGTAGACAGAGTTTCCCCCCCCCAAGAATGGCAGAGACACACAGAGATAGGAGCCAACCCACACACAGCGCTATTATAGGTATAGGAAGACCCCAACCAGCGCTGACTGTGTCCCTTAATAGGTGACACAGCCTTTACACATTCTCCCCTCCCTTCTACAACCCCCTGGTACCGTACAGATAGCTGGAGGTGCTCTGGAGGGACCTGTTCATCCACTGGCATTGAGCTGCAGGCAGGAAAATGGCGCTGAACGCTGCTGGGTCCACTCTGAGGAGAAGCTCCGCCTCTTCAATGGCGCTGTCTTCCCGCTCTTGAAGATTATACTGGCCTGAGGATTTGTTTGCTGGCTGAGATCCGCGGACCCCTGTTATGAGCCACGGCAGTGGCTCATTCCTGCTTTGCATTTTGGTTATGTATTTTATGTTATACTTCTGTTTCTGTTCCCCGTGGGTGTCATGGGGTTTTCGGAGCCCACCCTTAAGGAGAGGGTACTGTTATGAACCACAGGTAGTGGTTCATTCCTATTTTATGTTTATAGTTCTCTTGCAGGCCAGGATTTCCCTTTTCTCTGTTTAGAAGATTCTTGTTTGTTGCCGGTGGTGAGTCTGTGTAATTGCAGCCTGTTTCCATGTGTTTGGCCTCACCTGTCTGCTAATTGCATCTTGTCAGTTTGGAGTCATGCAACAGGGCAGCTGCACGACATAATTAATTAGGGCTCTCTGTTATATTCTGGCTGAGTGCAATACACAGACGCTGGTGATAGTTCTTGAGTTCTGAGCTAGTTCCTGCCAGTTCCTGAGTGTCGGTTCCAGTGTCTGATCCCATGTCCTGCCGTGAAGCGTTCCTGTCCAGAAGGCCTGTGGCTTTGTCTGTGCCTGGTCGAGTATCTGGCTTCTTGGTGTCCACCTGTCTGTCGTTTGGGATTCTGCCTGTCCTCCGGTTCTGAGAGCCTGTGTCGGCTACATTGGGGGTTCCTGTCCGTTTGCCAGTATTTGTACCGGTTCCGTGAGTAGCTGCTTTGCCGCATCCGTCGGCCTAGGCCGCTGTATTCCTTGGTTATATCTGTTACTGGTGTTTTCTGCATATACTGTCACCGCCGGTACACAACAGTATAGTGTCGGCGTGTGGACAGCATTTCCTTTGTTCTTTTCCTTTAGCGGCGTGCCGCACATGTATTTAGTTTTAGGGTTGTTAGTAGCCCCTAGCCTTCTGTTTGCTTTAGTTAGAGGTCCCCTTGTTATTATCCTGTCTAGGTTCACGCCTTGTCTCACTCTAAGACCTGGGGCATCGGAGTTGGGCAGTCCTAATCCGCCCTTCAAGCGCGGCTGCCGTGGGCCCAAGAAACCATAGTCATGCAGGCGTGAACTGACCACACGGGTGAAACAATGGAGGTAGGCTGCTAGGGGCTATTTCCATACCACACCTTATTTCAGCGTCACGTTCTGGTGCTCTGGACTCACTACGCAACATCTCTCTTGTTCTGAGCACCAGGAACGTAACAACCCCGACAGGCTGGAAATGGTCAGTGTAGGGTTGTGTGCTGGCTCAGGGCGCCCCTCACAGCGCCGCACCGCAGTACCGCTGAGCCGTCCGGGAGCGCGGTTAATACCGCGCTCCTACGCTCAAAGCCGCCCTCTTCACACTGATCCCCCCGCTTGTAAGGGGGGACAGTGACTCACTCACTCACCACTTTCAGCTCTGTAAGGGGGTGGCGGCTGGCTGCCGGGGTGAGTGTTCCCCTGTGGCGGGGCGCGATCTGTCCCCTCTGGAGCTCAATGTCCAGTCAGTGGAGTCAGTGACTCAAGACCCCGCAGGGCGGACACTGCTCCCCCCCCCCCCTCAGTCCCTCGATGCAGGCAGGCTGTTGCCAGCAGCCACCTGTAAAGAAATAAACTCTAAGAAAAACTTTTACCAAGAAAGCTCTGTAGAGCTCCCCTAGCTGTGACCGGCTCCTCCGGCCACATTTTCTAAACTGAGTCTGGTGGGAGGGGCATAGAGGGAGGAGCCAGCCCACACTATTAAACTCAAAGTGCCAATGGCTCCTGGTGGACCCGTCTATACCCCATGGTACTAATATGGACCCCAGCATCCTCTAGGACGTAAGAGAAAATGTGTAAGCGATTCTTTGGCAGAGTGGAGGAACTTGGAAGGAGTGCAGGAGAGGTGGGAAACATTAAAAAGTGCAATATTAAAAGCAACAGACCTTTGTATCAAAAGTGTTAGGAAAATCAAGGAAAAGGAAGCCAGTGTGTCTTTTTTCTTAACAATTTGACAGTTCAAACACAGAGAAATCAGCACTTCAGGTATACCAACAACTTTCTTATCAGTCAACACTGGTGTAGACAACATCTCTCGCACTGACGTTATGTGACATGCTAGAGGTAAACAAAATGTTCCATAGCGAAGACTTCTGTCATATCATTTTATACATACTTTTTTCCCCACTGTGTGTTAGTACAAATAGGGACTAAAAATACAAATATTAATGTGGTTATGCCATCATTGTACAAATAATCTCTGATCTAGGCTGCCATAGCATTACACAATCATCCATTTACAGCCTAAACAACTTTCAGATGCTCAATCGCAGTTGATTACCATTATGAACAGTACAGACCACTGAACAGTACGGCCAATGCTGTAATTTACAATTTAATTGATAGAACTTTAAGCAATTCATGGTTTAGGTGATTGAGGGCAGGAAACAATACTTTGTTCTGTGAAATGTGATTTCAGAGATGTTAATCTCAGACAAATCACACAACACAGAATAAATAGCACAGTTTATCATGCATTTGATCTCACAAGATTTATCTTCAGAGACTAAAACCGGACACACATAGGACACAAAAGTGCACTTAGATCAGATTTGGGCTTGCAATTGCTACAGTTGTAAACAGCTGGGTGGGCACAACAGAATGTGTTTCTCGGAAAATGACTTTGAGAATTAAAAGATTAAAAGGTAGCAAAGGCAATGCTAGATAAATGGAGCAATACATACATTTCTGTATTATAGCATATGTGTAGTACAGTATATACAACAATTTGCTGGGTGGTCTTCAGTATGCCGGCGGTCGGGCTCCCGGCGACCAGCATACCGGCGCCGGGAGCCCGACAGCCGGCATACCGACACTTATTCTCCCTCGTGGGGGTCCACGACCCCCCTGGAGGGAGAATAAAATAGTGTAGCGCGCCACCGTGCCCGTAGCGTGGCGAGCCCGCAAGGGGCTCATTTGCGCTCGACACACTGTCGGTAAGCCGGCGGCCGGCCTCCTGGCGCCGGTATGCTGGTCGCCGGCAGATCGTAGTGAACCCAAAAAATCTAAATCAATTGCTGTTATCCTTTTTGTTGAACGTTAATATCATTTTAGTATTTTCCACTGTTTCTGTAGTTCTAGATCTTACATGAGTATACTAGCATAAAAGCTAGCTGATTGTTATGAAATGATATGCAGTGTCTCCAAACTATACATATAGTTGCTTTGACATTAGTTTTGCCAGTACTATATTAGTGAAAATGGCTTTACATTAAATCTAATTGGACATTGCTATTTACAGCATTAAGTAAAATGACATTGTTTTGAATATATCTACAGAAAGCACAAGGAAATACTTCACTCGTACATCCATAAGATGCAATCATGTAAATAAAATAAAAAAAGCATTCCGCCAGATAAAAGGTTATCTTAGATAAAAATAAACAAGTGAGTAGTTGTGTGCTTTGGTAATTAACTTACATGTTTGTTAAGTGTCAGTGGCAAATGGGATTATACAGATTTGGAAGTATAATAGAAATTACTCCAAAAAAAAAAAGTTCACACATACAAAATAGTGTATTTCTACAAATAAGATACACCCTACAGTGGCACGAAAACGTTTTGCCCCCTTTCTGTTTTCTTCTATTGTGGCATATTTGTAACACTTGTTTCATATATTCAAACAAAACTGAATATAAGACAAAGATAACCTGAGTAAACACAAAGTACAGTGAAATGAAAATGTAATTTATTGAACAAAAAGAGTTACTCAACATCGGTATCACCCATGTGAAAAATAGGAATTTAATTCCTACCGGTAATTCCTTTTCTCGTAGTCCGTAGTGGATACTGGGGATCTGTACTTGAGTACCATGGGTTATAGATCAGGTCCACTGGAGCTTGGCACTTTAAAACCTTTAGTGTGTGTATGTGTGTGCTGGCCCCTCCCCTATTTGTCCCTCCTACCAGACTCAGTCTAGGAAAACTGTGCCCGAGGAGTCGGACATACCACGAGAGAAGGAATAACAACAACAGCGGTGAGGCAACAAGCCAACACACAACCAAAAAGGAGGGATCTAACCAGAACAGAGGATAGCAACACCAACCCAACCAGGATAACACAGCCATCCCAACCACATAACTGGACCGCAATGGCGGGCCAACAAAAAACGTACTCAGGTAAGCAGGAATCGACTACGAGAAAAGGAATTATCGGTAGGTATTAAATTCCTATTTTCTCTAACGTCCTAGTGTATACTGGGGATCTGTACTTTAGTACCATGGGGAAATCCCAAAGCTCCCGAACGGGTTGGAGTGCTGAGACCCCTGTAAAGCCGCCTGACCAAACTGAAGGTCTTCCTTGGCCAAGGTGTCGAACCAATAGAATATCACAAAAGTGTTCGAACCAGACCAAGTAGCAGCTCGGCACAACTGTAAGGCCGAGACACCCCGGGCAGCCGCCCAGGAAGAGCCACAGACCTCGTTGAGTGGGCCTGAATGGACGTCGGCAAAGGCAGAGCCGCCGAAGTATAGGCCTGTTGAATGGCCAACCTGAGCTAATGAGCAATGGATTGCTTGGAAGCCGGACGACCAATCTTGGTGACATCATAAAGGACAAACAGTGAGTCAGATTTCCGATGACGAGCAGTCCTTTTGACATAGATCTTCAGAGCCCTCACCACATCCAAGGACTCTGGCCCAATGGAAGTGTCAAACAACACCGGAACCACAATGGGTTGATTGACATGAAAAGCTGAAACCACTTTTGGCAAAAACGGAGGACGGGTCCTGAGTTCCGCCCTGTCTTCATGAAAAAACAAATAAGGGCTCTTACAGGATAAGGCCCCCAATTCAGAGACACGTCTTGCAGACGCCAAAGCTGAAAGCATCACCGTTTTCCAGGGGAGAAATTTCAACTCCACCCTATGTAAGGGTTCAAACCAGTCCGATTGAAGAAAGAAGAGGACCACATTGAGATCCCACGGAGCCATGGGAGGCACGTAGGGCGGTTGCATATGAAGCACTCCTTTTAGGAAAGTTTGTACTTCAAGCACCATGGCAAGTTGTTTCCGGGAGAAAATAGAGAGCGCCGAAATCTGGACTTTGAGCCTAAACGTAGGCCCATATCCACTCCCGCTTGCAGGAAAAATAGAAAACGACCGATTCTAAATTCCACGGGAGACACCTTCCTACTTTCACACCAGGAAACATACTTTTTCCAGATACAATGATAATGTTTTGACGTCACCATCTTCCTGACACTAGTGTGCCCTGAGCAGTCTCCAGGTGTGCCGCCATAGAAGCACAGCCAGGCCTGTCAGTGTTTTGACGCTGAGGCCCTGGAACGATCAATATTGGTGGGTTGAGTGGTTGGAGAGCCAGTTCTAATTTTGGGCCCGGGCAGTGTTGGGCTCTTCTGGCTTTCTCAGATGTGGCTCAGGTGTTACCTATGGAGAATCTGTGACATGATATCCTAGGACACGCAACTGCACCATGCATCACCATCATATTTGAATGTGCCTTGGCAATATTTAAATCTTGTTCAGTGTGTCGCGAGTTGTAAAAGGTTGAAAATCTCTGGGATAGACGAACGGACCTTGTTGAAGATCCTCTTGGAGTGGCAGAGGCCAGGGATCCTCCAGAGCCATGGTTAAGAGGTCCGAGTACCACGGCCGTCGAGGCCAATCCAGGGCAATTAGAATTGCTAGAACGCTTTCCCTTCTTAGTCTTTTTAGAACCCTTGGGATTAGCGTTAAGAGGAGGGAACAGGTACACAAACTGGTATGGCCAAGGCGTCATCAGAGCATCCACTGCTTCAGCCTGTGGATCCCTCATCCTGTAACAACAATAGCATAGCTTCTAGTTGAGACGAGAAGCAATCATGTCTATCTGACCACCGGTGAATCAATTGTTGAAACACCTGGGGATTCCCCCGGATGGTGGTCGTGTCTGAAGAGGAAGTCCGCTTCCTAGTTGTCCACTCCTGGAATGAATATGGCTGAGATAGCCCTTGCGTTGGCCTCTGTCCAGAGTAGAATTT
The DNA here is from genome assembly GCF_028390025.1 of Pseudophryne corroboree. Taxonomy (NCBI): domain Eukaryota; kingdom Metazoa; phylum Chordata; class Amphibia; order Anura; family Myobatrachidae; genus Pseudophryne; species Pseudophryne corroboree. Next base: position 453,064,409 of record NC_086446.1, read on the forward strand.
TTGACACTTCTCGCATCGCTGCTCTGCTTCTTGTTCCCCCTTGCCGGTTTATGTACGCCACCGCCGTGGCGTTGTCCGATTGAACCTAGATCGCCCGATCCCTCAGGAGATGGGAAGCTTGCAGAAGGGCATTATAAATTGCCCTGAGTTCCAGGATGTTTAATGTATATCGGCAGAGTAGATTCCTGAACTGACCATAACCCCTGGAACTGGGCCCTTTGGGTCACAGCCAACCCAACCCCGGAGGCTGGCATCCACTGTCAGTAGAATCCACGAGTGGATATTGAAATTCCTGATTCCTACCAGGTGAGGAACTTGTAGCCACCTTAATAGAGAAATCCGACCAAGTAGGGGACTATGTTCACTCCCATCATGCGCAGTTGCAGCATCATCTCCATGAATTTGGTGAAGACCCTCCGAGCTGTGGATAGGCCAAAGGGTAAGGACTGAAACTGGAAATGGTTGTCCAATATGGCGAGCCTGATGTAAGCCTGATGAGGGGGTCACATGGAAACGTGTAGGCAAGCATTCTTGACATCCAGGGATACCAAAAATTCCCCCTCCTCCGGACCGGACACCACTGCCCCCAGGGATTCCATCTTGGATTTGAACACCTGCAGATACGGTTTGAGAGACAAAAAGACTGGAGTAAAAACCCCCATTTGTGTAAAGAAGGAGGTACTGGGACCACCACCCCTGTCTGCAAAAGTTTTTGAATAGCCTCTTGCAAGGTATCCCTTGCTGCAGGTAAAACTGTTAAGCCCGTGTCAAAGTCAGAAAAATATCTCTATACACACTGCCATATTTGCACCTCATACACGTCCGCGCTGCGCATGCGTACGCTCTCCCGTGCGTGCGCATACTCACAGTCGCGGGCACCCGCAGCTGCACGGTATGCGTATTTACGGTAGAGTTTATGTGATCGTAGCGTGCGACTCAATCGTTACATATTTTAACTATATAATGTATTTTGTAGATCATGGTCCCTTTGATAGATTCTGAAAGTTTAGTTAATATAGCATGTTCCTGGACAGAGGGATCCCTCTTTGTATTGTACGAAGGGTCTAACAGGAGTCATACAGTGGTGTTTAGTACCCATCGGAAGAGTATTTAATTAGCAATATTCCGGTGTTGGTTTGGAGCGGATTAATCGCTCGTGCGAATAGTTATGGACATAAGAAGTTTATGTCCATTTACTATTATTTGCTCTTACTTAGCCATGCGGCGGGAAACCCAGTTTCCCTCCCACCTGAGCTGTTGGAAATCGTCACAGCCCACCTGTATGAATCAACCTATGACCTTTTGTTATAGTGCGAGGAGGAATTCCTGTGTCCAATGAACAATGAGATTGTAGGGACCATTGAATTGTATTGTGTGTGGGGCATAAATAGACAAGCCGATCACATCCAACTCACTCTTCAACGGTTATCATTGCTGAAAATCGGGAGCTGGATGTCCAGAGGCGCATGCGATCGTTTCCCCTTGTGCGTAAGTGTTTCTCCGCAATCATATTGTTCTTACTGTTATTGTGAGCCATTTCTCTCTATTTCTCTCTCTTCTCTTTCTCTCTTATTTTCCCTTAAAACATAATTGTATTGTATTGTATTTCCTGTGTAGTTATCTGGTTAGGTAGTCTATGTTATATTGTAGTGTATGACTTGTATTGTGTTAATTCTTTTGCAAGTATATCATTCATAATATATATATATTAGGCGTTGGACCCTAAGCCCAGGTATCTGTGTATTTCTTATAGTGTTTAGTATTCTCAGAGCGTCGGTGACGCTCGAACAGCATTTGAGTTAATAAGGTTACACTAGGTTGCATCTACACCCTATTTCTACACTAAGGTTTTACTGCATAATATACTGTTTATGGTTTAGATAAAGGTTTAACATTGTGAGCGTCAGCGCCGCTGGTGATCTCCTCGTGGTCCCGAGCGTCCGCTACGCTATAGCGAATCATTACGTTAGACGGCAGCCAATAGCGTGCCTGCCTGTGATCTCTTGGCTGTGAGCGAACGTGACGCTTGAGCGTCTCGACTACGGCTAAGCGATTGCTGCGCAACGAGCGTACCCTTACGGTACTCCATACGTGAATAGCGTACAGTGTTCTTAGACCTCATAAAGGGTTTTATATAAGATAAATATTTAGCTTTATCAATTGGCGGCTCGCCCGTCCTTCACATATCTGCACTAGGTAATTTCAGCAGACATTATCCAGCAGCAAAGGGCGGGAGGTCATATTCCTCGTAGTGCTGTTTGGATAAGCGTCTGCTTCACTTAGTAAAGGGTGCTGAAGGAATCCGGGACCGGAGGTAAGAACAAAACGATAGTGTCTTTTGAAAACTGTTTATTTCTGTCTTGCGTACACACGCATGCATATCTGCATTTCTTTTCATTCGTGTATTTTCATATATCACTCTCCTGTTTGCCATTGTATAATTGATAAACGTACTAAGAGAGATTTGCCGCTATTTCATAGTTAAAAAGAAAAGGTAATACAGTTAAGGTATAGAAATACACACAGCTCTACCTAAAGGTAAAAGGAGAGATTGGTGTGGTGTGCGGTAGATGATCGAGGATCATCTACATTGATAAAACGTGTTAGTTGTGTTACGGTGGACAAAGACTGGTGTACACGTGTCTCTAACAAAGGGAGACTCGCGTACGCAAAGGGCCGACGCACGCAGCGTAAATTACGCAACGGAGCGTCTGGGTACGCCCACGTAACTCAAGTCACACGATAGTGTTGATTTTTAAGTAACGCAACAGGCGATAAATAGCGCAACAAGCGATAAATAGCGCAACAGGCGATAAGTAGCGCAAATCTATTTTAAATTCGAAATTTAAATTAATAGATCCTTCTCCTAATTTGTAACACATCTGGTCTAAAGAGAAATTTCTGCGCAGAAATAGAAATAGAAACAAAAGTGTATATGTGGTGAGTGAGTGTTTGTTTTTACAATTTTGAGGATTGAACCAAAAGAAATCATCGAGTTCTCGTGAGGTACATACGTGTAAGTGACATGCACGGTGGCTAGGGAGGCATCCTTGGTTAAACATAAAATTTGAGCATTAGAGTATAGCAGACCAGGAGGTCATACTGTAGCAGACCAGGAGGTCATAACAGACCAGGAGGTCTAGGTACAGCAGACAAGGAAGTCCGCTATAGAGTCCACAGGCACAACACAAAAAAAAAAGGGTTGGTGCAACACCCATATAGGCCATACAAGCTCTTGCTGAAGGAATTCGCAGCCGCAATTTTCGATTCCGCTGGTCGCTCCGTACATAAGATTAGTTGCTTATGTGCTGAACGATTGTACCGCACGTAATTGTGTGCATTAGTAAACCTGACCGGTACTATTTGTGTACGAAGGTCATAAACGCTATTTGTACATTCTAACGTGATTTGTGTAATTTTTTATTTTTTCAAAAAGGGAAGTTCGCTGGTCACTCAGGAACTATCTGACAACCACACCTTTACTGGAAAGGGTTAATGCTCTGCGGATCACACTCACATGTTCCAGTAAACAAAGGTTAATAGGGGCCCTGGGTCGAGTACGCCAGCACTATATCAGTGTGATCAGGTCGTATTGGTCGGCGTGGGCGAGTGAGTGAGGTGCTCGGTAAACTTCACCGTCAACCTATCGTGAATATCTTGGTTTTTTGTAAGGTTCCGTAACACCTGCAAATTATGGGGGCCAGTTGTTCAGGAAGGGGGCGATCAACCTCGGTTCGGGTTGATTCTATAAACCGACCAGTCGGGTCGGCAAGGTACGTAATGTGTGAAAAGTACGGAAGTCACACAGAAGCTTTATGTGATGAATGGGAGAGAATGACAGTACATGACGGGGAGAAATTCCCAAGAGTAGGTAGCTTCAGCACAGAAGTGTTAACGAATTTAAGGAGAAGGATATGTCTCATTAAATCAGCAAAGAGACGAATCAAGCATTATGATTATTTGCAGTTGTGGCAACAGGAGGGTGACATACAGAGAGGATTGGCTCAGGCGGCGGGATCTGGCTCGATCAGGAAACTGATAGCCACGGCCCCACCGCCACCATACATATCAGGAGAGAAATTGGTTGCGGAGAATGACGCACTAAGGTGTAACAAACAAACACTTAGCAACTGTGTAAATGTTAAAGATAATGTTAACCAATTAACCAATGCAAGTATTAACCCGTGCAAGTTGTACCCTGTTTTGAACTTTCCCCAGGAGTGTGATCAAGAGGACGAATCGGCAACAATATCAGCGCTCTCTCTAGCAGCCACCATATCAGAAACAACAGTAGGCACGGCCCAACCCATAAGATTAGTAACAAAGCCCCCTAGCGGAGGGACAGGTGAGGTCGTATCAACGGGTAAGTACGGCACCATACACTATGCTGAAACTATTTCACCACAAACTGCAGAATCTACACAGAATGATGTTGTTAGAATTAATCCTGTTAAGGTAATAGTAGTGCCAAATGGGAAAACGGACACTTCAGGAGTCACTCCTGTTAGGAATATCGCCATGTATAGCCCGTTTACCCGAATGGAATTAAGGACCATAGTGTCTGAATTCCCAGACCCTAGAAAAGATTTAGTTGCTAGCCAAAAATACATCAGAGACCTAGGAAACACTTTAGAGCCCAATAATAAAGATTGGCAAGTACTGCTAAGAGCTTGTTTACCCTCCAATGTCGACGCAACTCAATTTTTAGCTGACTGTGGATTAGATCAGGATGTACCTCTTACAGATGTGTACAACAAAGATAATGTAAAAAGAATAAGTTTACAGTTAAAGGAGTATTTCCCAGCGGTAGTTAAATGGAACAAGATATTCTCCATTAAACAAAAGGAGTCAGAAACAGCTGCAGAGTATTTTCACAGAGCATTATCAGAGATGGCAAAATACACAGGCATAGAGGACATTAAAACAAACATAAACCATCGAGAAGTAGCAGTATCGGTACTGATGGATGGTTTAAAAGAGTCATTAAAGACTAGGGTACAGACCACACAACCATGTTGGCGAGGTCTGTCTGTGGCTACTTTGAGAGAGGCTGCTATTGATCACGACCGGAATATCACCAGACACAGGGAGTCACAAGGTGATAAGTTAATGTCAGTAAGTATACAGGCCCTGACCACAAAACAGCCTGTGTTAATATCACCAAACCCTGTGGGTAAGTCAAATGTGGTAACATGTTATTTTTGTCACAAACAAGGACACTTTGCACGAGACTGTAGATCGAGAAATGTACAAAAATCTTATCAACCCCCTAGACAACGACACGACACACGACATTGGGATCAGGGTCCACAGAGACGGAGTTATGAGCCACATACAGGGGAAACAAAAAGATACCCCCCGAACAGAGACTGGCACGCCTCTGGTAGTTCCCAGCTAACTCCCTCACAAGTAGTTGCTGCCAGCGGGATTCAGGGAGGTCACCATACCCAATAGGGGTATGGCCATACCTGTAATCTGCAGCCAGTAAAATTGATTGCAAGCCTTGGAAGTGAACCCGAAGTTGCAATTAATGTAGCTGGTAAATCATTAAACTTTCTTGTAGATACGGGGGCAGCCAAATCAGTGATAAATTCGACAGTGGGCATGAGAACCACTGGTAGGACAATTCCAGCCATGGGAGTAACAGGAGTAGTCCAGCATTACCCTGTTAGCAAACCAGCCGAGATTACAATAGGGCCTTTACATACCAAGCATTCCTTTTTGCTGGCTGCATCGGCACCGACTAATCTCCTGGGAAGAGACTTATTGTGTAAAATGGGGTGCGTCATTTATTGTACTCCTGAAGGTGTATTCTTGGACATACCTGAGAATCACGCTCAGGAAGTGCGAGACATGTTAGACTCCCCATCAAAATTAATGACACATACCATTATGACAAATAAGATTCCATCCCAGGTAGAAGAAATTACATCCCAGATACCAGAGTCACTTTGGACTAAAGATGGACAGGACACTGGATTGATGGCAAACGTAGCTCCGGTAGTTGTACAAGTAAAAGATGGTAGGATAGCTCCAAAAATCCCACAGTACCCTCTGAAGCCAGAGGTGGAGTTAGGAGTTTACCCAGTAATAGAGCGCTTGCTACAACAGGGCATTCTGGTAAGAACGTCCAGCACTGCCAATAGTCCCATCTTCCCTGTGAAAAAGAGTGGGGGGAGGGGTTACCGGCTAGTGCAGGATCTAAGGGGGATTAACAAAATAGTTGAGAGTCAGTTCCCCGTAGTGCCAAATCCAGCTGTCATCCTAATGCAAATCCCTCCCACTGCAAAATTTTTCACTGTTATTGACCTCTGCTCCGCTTTCTTTTCGGTACCTCTGCACCCTGACAGCCAATATTTGTTTGCATTTACATACAGAGGAGTCCAATACACATGGACTCGATTACCACAAGGATTCATAGATAGTCCAAGTATATTTTCCCAGGCTTTGCATGATTGTTTACAGTCTTTCCAACCAGAGAGTGGATCAGTATTAATACAGTACGTGGATGATCTACTACTGTGTTCTGATTCATTGGAAGCATCCCTGAAGGATACGAAACAGCTCTTGTTTCATCTTTCAGACACAGGACACAAGGTTTCCAAAGACAAGTTGCAATTATGCCAAACTAAGGTAAAATATTTGGGACACTGTCTAACACAAGGACTGAGACACCTGACCGCTGATAGAATTCAAGCAATTAGAGACATGACTCTGCCACAAACCCAGCAACAGATCAGAACGTTTTTAGGAATGTGTGGGTATTGCCGTAACTGGATCCCAGGATTTTCCATTCTAGCGTTACCTTTGCAGGAGATGGTCTCCTCAAACAAACCTGATCGGATTTCGCATACAGACGAGTCTGAGACGGCATTTGAGAGACTTAAACAGTGCCTAACGCAGGCACCAGCATTAGGTATGCCAGACTATGGGAAACCCTTTGAGCTGTACGGAACAGAAAGTGCTGGTTGCGCGGCAGGCGTACTAACCCAAAAGCACGGTGATGCCAGCAGGCCAGTAGCATATTACAGCGCTCAGCTAGACACGGTAGCGCGATCCCTCCCCACATGCTTGCGAAGCGTTGCTGCGATAGCATTGCTAGTAACGAAAAGCGAAGATGTAGTGCTAGGTCACAACCTCACAATTCATACACCACATGCAGTGTCAGCCTTGCTGAATTCTGCCCAAACCAGGCACGTCTCATCAGCGCGGTTTACAAGATGGGAATTGGCACTAATGGCCCCCGTAAACATCACCATAAGGAGATGCAGTGCATTAAATCCTGCAACATATCTCCCAGGTGTGCCTGGACAGGCACAAAGGGTGGAGGATGAGAGTGGTGGGGAAGGAGGATTTAATACAAAGGAAGACACACATGATTGTATGGAATATTTGACCCAAAATTTTACCGCAAGGCCTGACATCAGTGACAACCCACTGGAAGATGTAGAACTTACGTTCTACACGGACGGTAGTTGTCATAGACAGTCAGACTCGGGAGACTTGTGTACTGGATACGCAGTCGTAGATGACCAAGGCACCATAGAAGCGGAACCGCTAGGCCCACCTCACTCAGCCCAGGTTGCTGAACTGGTCGCCCTAACCAGAGCATGTGAATTGGCTAAGGGCAAATCAGCCAATATCTACACCGACTCTAGATACGCATTCGGGGTAGTCCATGATTTCGGAGCCCTATGGCGCCTCAGAAATTTCATGACGGCAGCTGGTACACCGATAGCGCATGCAGCTCACATAAAAAGGCTTCTAACAGCGATACAGGAACCCGACAGAGTGGCTGTTATCAAATGTAAAGCACACACATATAGCCAAGACCCAGTATCACTTGGTAACAGCCGAGCAGACGAAGCTGCTAAGTTAGCAGCTGGTACCCCCAGACAGACAGACACCACACAACTGATGGTATTTAATACCATCAACACACAGAAGTTGTGTGAGATGCAAAATTTGTGTTCCACACAGGAAAAGGCAGTCTGGAAGGCAAAAGGATATGGCCAGGAGTCCTCAGGACTCTGGACGGATGGACACGGTAAACCAGTGGCCCCCAGAGCATACCTTCCATGTTTAGCTGAGGCAGCTCACGGGCTGACTCATCTGGGCAAGGAAGGGATGTGCAAGTTGGTAAGAGCATATTGGTGTGCCCCAGGATTTTCATCTCATGCGAGTAAAAGAGCAATGTCATGCCTTACCTGTTTGAGAAAGAACATCGGAAAGGCAATACCTACAGAACCATCTCATATCCCACCTGCCGGCGGCCCTTTCCAGGTAATACAGATTGACTTTATTCAATTACCCCCTTGTCGAAATTTGAAATATGTACTTGTTTGTATAGATGTTTTCTCAAATTGGGTCGAAGCATTTCCGGCGGCCACAAATACCGCTATGTTTACTGATAAGAAAATTGTGCAGGAATTTGTATGTAGATACAGTATCCCTAGAATAATTGAGAGCGATAGGGGTACCCATTTTACAGGTGATGTCTTTCAAGGAATGTGTAAGTTGATGGGAATTGATAGCAAGCTGCACACTCCATACCGTCCACAGGCGAGTGCGAAAGTGGAAAGAGTGAACAGCACTATTAAAAAAAAACTGAGTAAAGTGATGGCAGACACAGGATTGACATGGCCAGAAGCTTTACCCATTGTACTGTACAGCATCAGAACCACTCCCAGGTCCCCTCTTAATCTGTCTCCCTTTGAAATCTTGTTTGGTCGACAACCGCATGTTATGATTAACCCTCAGGATGATTTGAAGTGTAACAATGAAGTGACTGTAAAATACTTGATTAACATGAGTAAACAGTTAAGGAATCAAAATGATAATCTGAAGTTGGTGATTCCTGATTTACCAGATAGTAATTGTCATGACATTGAACCTGGGGATTATGTAATGATACGGAATTTTCTACGCTCAGGTTGCCTTATTGACAGATGGGAAGGACCATACCAGGTCTTATTGACTAGCACTACAGCATTGAAGGTTGCTGAGAGAGAGACTTGGGTTCATTCGTCCCACTGTAAGAAGGTTGCTGATCCAGAGAGGTCCCGTGATAAGGAACAGACGGTAGAGGTTGTATCACTGGAGTGTCTGTTCCAGGAGGATTGAGGCGGCACCTGAGCATTGAAAATCACAAGACCAAAAGCAGTTGTCGATCCCCTGTTCCCTTTTATTGTTTTTCTCCAACTTCCCATCCCCTCTCCCTCAAATTATTTTTCCCCCCTTCTCATTCTTCTCCGTTTCCTCCTACAAGATGGACTTGCCCCAAGAGACTGTGATCCGGATTTTCCTGTTGACCATGATGTTGACCAGAGCAGTCTGTTCCGGCGAGAGTACCATGGAGGTCGAGAGAGGTTCTGGAATGGGTTCTGATGATAAAGATGGAGGCGTAATTTTCCAAGAACAACTTAACCAACAAGTAAAGGCGAGTATCAGAAAACGATCCGATAGCATTGACAATAGAAGGAATTGTGAAGGATTGTTAGCTGAAGAAAACTGTATCTGTAGGCTCTGTGACAACGTAGTGGAGGATGGGTGCATTAAGAAATGCCAATCCAGTTTTAATATCCATATGGACCGGCATCCATTGAGTGACTATCACTCCTTAGTGGGTAGTGTGTTAAATAAAACAGATTGTTGGGTATGCTCTCAAGTACCTCAAGGTCATAGCAAATCAGGGCTAGTACCATTTCCTTTAACGTTAGGGGAGGTACTTGAGTTAAGTGGTGGGAGACCGGTGGACAGGAGGTTTAATATCTCCAGCCCTCCTAGTTTGAAGCTCCACCAATACCATGTGGATAGGTCCCTATTATGTTTTAACATCTCCAATCCCCGAAAGCCAGGAAATTGGGAAGTATCATGGAGTAACCAAACCATGACCTTTTCGCATAGAGCAGATAGAATGCCTACAGATACAGAGCTTATACGCCACATAGCCAGTAGAGGAAAATCTTTCCGATATAGGTATACCTTAGGAAATAGGATTACGAGAGTTGGAGAGGTATCACCAGGATACTGTGCACATATCGTACAACCTGATACGTGTACTAAGCAGATGGAAGAATTAGGGTTAGGAGATTTCACATGGAAGGTGTGTAATATGGTTATGTCCTACTCCGTCCCATATGTTCTCCCCGATGATGCATATTTCATATGCGGGAGAAAGGCGTATAAGTGGCTTGCCCCAAACTCTGAAGGATTGTGTTATATTGGAAAAGTACTGCCTGAAGTAATGACTGTATCACATGACAAAATGAAAGACATACACCGTGTTGCCCAAACTCCTTATACTCACACCCATTACGAGCACGTAGTTAAACGGCACCTGATAGAAAGAACAGAGCATCCGGCCTCTGACATGATCCATGAATCCACCGGGATTCAGTTTCTAATCGCGTTAGACATCACTCGCACCGCCAGAGGAGTGTTGAATTATAAATACATATCTGCGCTTGCAAATTTGTTAGATAATATCACTGAAATGTATGATGACACGTTTAGGTATACTGGAAGAGAACTTCAAGCTTATAAAACAGAACTGGTACAGCATAGAATGGTTCTTAATTACCTCACAGCAGTAACAGGCGGATATTGTGTCACACTGGCAACACAATACGGCGTGAAATGTTGCACATATATTACGAATAGCACCGAGGACCCGGTCGAGGTCATAGACCAAAAGATGGACGATATTCTCCAACTGAAGTGGGAATTTCGCAGGAGACACAATCTCACTCTCGCTGCTGTAGGTAATGAGCTGACTGGTTGGGTGTCATGGTTGAACCCACGAAATTGGTTCTCTGGTTTAGGAGACTGGGCTCAAGGAGTCATAATGGATGTTGGGAAGTTTCTTCTATGTATCTTAGGTGTTGTCATATCAATTGGTTTGATATTTAGATGCGGTCAGGCTTTAATGAAGTGCAATCGTCGTACTAGGGTAATGAGTCTGAGGAGTGAGGAAACTGTAATTCCAATGGATTTGATTTATGACCCAAATGTAGAAACAATGATGTGATGAAAATGCGATTTCTACGGTCCGTTTCTTTCACCTGTTTTTCCGTTTCCTCCAAGGTAAAAAGACCCACTTGGACGAGGAATTTGATGAGCCGATATACAGACAACAGATGGATTAAAGAAGCTTTGACAACCTGATACACAGATTTTTGATGAACTTTGCCATAGATCCCCAGTTTCCCTAGAAATTTTAAAATTACGCTAGCCCAACACTTTTGTAAATCTATGGACATTGACAAAGCTTTTGCTCGCACCTTATGGGCAAAAGCACAAAGAAGACTGCATTCAACAGACACCGAACAAGACTTCAACCGACAAATGTTCATTTACCTGACATAGAATACCACTGCATTTACCGTAATTATGTCTTTTCTTCATCTCTACAACCTTCAGGTAATTACACACATAGTATAGGGAATACAGGCACAGATATCAGCAATCACATATTCCCCCATTCATGTATCATCAACTAAAATGTGCTCCCCCATTTTGTTACAACCAAAAGCCGAAAAGAGCTCGGTAAAGTTTGACAGCCCATCCACAGACCCGTACCACGGGATAAGAAGGAATTCAAATGTATACTTCGCAATGCCTCGAAGCTTGATGTACAACACGTACGGCACGATGATACATGACCCCCCAAACATGGATTCATACACACATGCTTCTACTATCTCACTAGGTCATACCCTCTTCACACCTTCTCCACTCTCCTCCCTTACCCAACCATGGAAATGTATTAACCCCTGACATATATTTTTCTCTTTTTGAAATGTTTTAGAAGGTGGCAGTTATTATTGACTGCCAAAGGGTGGACTGTCAAAGTCAGAAAAATATCTCTATACACACTGCCATATTTGCACCTCATACACGTCCGCGCTGCGCATGCATACGCTCTCCCGTGCGTGCGCATACTCACAGTCGCGGGCACCCGCAGGCGCACGGTATGCGTATTTACGGTAGAGTTTATGTGATCGTAGCGTGCGACTCAATCGTTACATATTTTAACTATATAATGTATTTTGTAGATCATGGTCCCTTTGATAGATTCTGAAAGTTTAGTTAATATAGCATGTTCCTGGACAGAGGGATCCCTCTTTGTATTGTACGAAGGGTCTAACAGGAGTCATACAGTGGTGTTTAGTACCCATCGGAAGAGTATTTAATTAGCAATATTCCGGTGTTGGTTTGGAGCGGATTAATCGCTCGTGCGAATAGTTATGGACATAAGAAGTTTATGTCCATTTACTATTATTTGCTCTTACTTAGCCATGCGGCGGGAAACCCAGTTTCCCTCCCACCTGAGCTGTTGGAAATCGTCACAGCCCACCTGTATGAATCAACCTATGACCTTTTGTTATAGTGCGAGGAGGAATTCCTGTGTCCAATGAACAATGAGATTGTAGGGACCATAGAATTGTATTGTGTGTGGGGCATAAATAGACAAGCCGATCACATCCAACTCACTCTTCAACGGTTATCATTGCTGAAAATCGGGAGCTGGATGTCCAGAGGCGCATGCGATCGTTTCCCCTTGTGCGTAAGTGTTTCTCCGCAATCATATTGTTCTTACTGTTATTGTGAGCCATTTCTCTCTATTTCTCTCTCTTCTCCTCTTTCTCTCTTATTTTCCCTTAAAACATAATTGTATTGTATTGTATTTCCTGTGTAGTTATCTGGTTAGGTAGTCTATGTTATATTGTAGTGTATGACTTGTATTGTGTTAATTCTTTTGCAAGTATATCATTCATAATATATATATATTAGGCGTTGGACCCTAAGCCCAGGTATCTGTGTATTTCTTATAGTGTTTAGTATTCTCAGAGCGTCGGTGACGCTCGAACAGCATTTGAGTTAATAAGGTTACACTAGGTTGCATCTACACCCTATTTCTACACTAAGGTTTTACTGCATAATATACTGTTTATGGTTTAGATAAAGGTTTAACATTGTGAGCGTCAGCGCCGCTGGTGATCTCCTCGTGGTCCCGAGCGTCCGCTACGCTATAGCGAATCATTACGTTAGACGGCAGCCAATAGCGTGCCTGCCTGTGATCTCTTGGCTGTGAGCGAACGTGACGCTTGAGCGTCTCGACTACGGCTAAGCGATTGCTACGCAACGAGCGTACCCTTACGGTACTCCATACGTGAATAGCGTACAGTGTTCTTAGACCTCATAAAGGGTTTTATATAAGATAAATATTTAGCTTTATCACCCGATTTGAAAAATCTGTGAGGAGGGTGTGCTTGAAATTCCAGCCGGTATCCCTGGGAAATTAAGTCCCTCACCCAAGGATCCGGGCAGGACTCCGCCCACACGTAGGCGATGTGTTGAAGGCGACCACCCACCTGAAAGTCGCCTTGCCGCTGGGGCCAACCGTCACGCGGAAGGTTTAGCGGCAGGGGATCCGGTGGTCTGGTCCAGGGAGGCAGCAGCTGCAGGTTTACGGGGCTTACCACGAGATCCTCTCTGATTGGTGGAGATGCCCCGGCCCCTGCCTCTGAACCTTGCCACACGAAAGGGCTGCAAGGAGAGTCCTGTGTAAGAACGTCTAGCAGGAGGCACAGCCGACGGCAGATAGGTAGACTTACCCACCGTTGCCTGGGAGATCCATTTATTTAATTTGCGCGACATGCCGCCAAAACTGCACCGGGGACCCGCTAACCGGGACCCCGGTGTAACACTCACCACACCTTGATCTTCGGCATCTGTTAGAGGGTGGCGGCTAGCTGCCAGCGTGGGCACACATACTAACAATGTGTGATCAGCGCCTCAGGAGCTCAGTGTCCTGTCAGCTGGGATTACGAACCATTAACCCTCAGGAGGTTGGTTCGGTCCACCCTCTAAGTCTCACGAAGCAGGTAGCCTGGTTGCCAACTAGGGTTAGGTAAGTATTATGTGAGGAACTGCGACACTCTTTTTATACAACTTCTATATGCCGGTTGCTGCTATTGAACAATTAGTGGGTGTACTATAATCACCCACTCTAGGAAATAAAGGATAACATTGAATGTTCAGCGCACACCTAGCCTATAGTATACAGTAACAGGATATCTAATTATAGTACTGTGTTATGTTCAAATAAATAATCAGTAACAGGATATGTAATTATATTACTATTGTAAATAAACAATCACCATGAATAGAGTCAAATCCAGAATTATTTATTTAAAAATACTGATAAAGATATTTATAAAAATAAGTATATATTTCATATATTTATACCATGTGTTCTGAAGTTCCTAATACCGGTATACAAAAAACAAACATACAGCACAAATACAAACATACAGACACTTCACCTGTGTATTGTTGGTTGTTGTTTTCGGTTACACGACGGTTGTGTATCGGTTATGTTCAGCTTGTTGCTGTTTTTTTCGTTCATGCTGTTATCTGGTATTCCTGCTAATCCAGTTGTACGGTGTGTTTGTGGTGTGAGCTGGTATGTATCTCACCCTTAGTTTAACAAAAATCCCTTTCCTCGAAATGTCCGTCTCCCCTGAGCACAGTTCCTATAACTGAGGTCTGGAGGAGGGGCATAGAGGGAGGAGCCAGATCACACCCAGTAAAAGTCTTATAGTGTGCCCATGTCTCCTGCGGATCCCATCTATATCCCATGGTCCTTTTGGAGTCCCCAGCATCCTCTAAGGACTAGGAGAAAAGGATTTACCGGTAGGTATTAAAATCCTATTAGATCCGTTTAATCTCTGAATCAAAGAGGTTTAGTGTCACAGTCCTTGCAGGGTTAAATGCCTTGCTTCTAATCCATTCAGTCTCTGAATTGTTAATACAGTCTCTACAGGGTTAAATACCTTGTTTCTATTGGGTACAGTCAGTATTGTAAGAAGTACCTTTCATTCCATCGCCTTCCAATACATTGCCGTGATCAGTGGTTTTTGCATTTAGGGAATCTCTCCTTACTCACTGGTCTCAGTTGGCGATGTAGTGGTGCTTGCTGTGGTCTGCCGGCAGACACACGCTGCTCCGTGTTCCTGTGATGACCGGACTCCAAGCAGGGATCGATCTCTCCACAATCAACACGTTTCACCTAGCGCTAGGCTTCGTCAGGATGGCTGGATAATCGATCCACAGCTCACAATTATATTAAGGATTCAACACATGTAATTAACATGATCAATAATATAGAGTGGGAAGAGGACCTCTTACTAGCTACCTGTGATATTAAATC
Organism: Pseudophryne corroboree; assembly: GCF_028390025.1. Lineage (NCBI taxonomy): Eukaryota > Metazoa > Chordata > Amphibia > Anura > Myobatrachidae > Pseudophryne > Pseudophryne corroboree. Next base: position 453,079,626 of record NC_086446.1, read on the forward strand.
TACCTGTATACACCATGAGACAGGATGTGAATATGTGGAGAAAAGACTTGAAGAGGATACAAACTTGAAAAAGGAGCAATAGATTTCTTAGTGGAATCTATGAAGTTTATCTATGAAGTTTATATTACAACATAATTACTTCCAGTTTGGGGATGATTATTATGTCCAAATTAAGGGAAAAGCGATGGGCAGCAAATTTGCGACCTCTTTTACGCTAACTTATTTGTAGGCCTATGGGAGAGTAAGAGGATATGGAGCAACGCGTCCCTGATGAATAACTTGAAACTTTGGGTGAGGTTCATAGACGATATCATCATTGTATGGAAAGGAAAGAAAGAAGATCTTGAAATATTCCTGAAACAGTTAAACACGAATACAGTTAACTTAGAATTCACGTTTACCATCAGTTAGGAAACCATCAACTTCTTAGACTTAACCATCTTTACAAGCAATAATAAACTGGAAACCAAAACTTATATCAAACCAACAGACTGTAATAGCTACCTTAATGCAACAAGTAATCATCATCAAAAATGGATCAGGAGTATTCCAGGAGTATTCCAGTTTAGAAGAATAAGAAGAAATTGATCACGGGAAGTCGACTTCAAAACACAAGCGAACAGCATGATGGAGAACTTTATAGAAAAGAAATACAATCAAGTACACCTCAAGAATGAAAGAGAAAGAATAAGTGAACTAGAAAGAAAGGATCTATTGAAATACAAGACCAAGGAGACGGAAGAACGGAAGGACGTCCTATTCATATCAGACTATACAACACAGAGTAAATTACTTTAAAAGAGTTTAAAGCAACACTGGCATATATTACAAACGGATGAAGATTTAAAGCAGGCATGTCCAAACTGCGGCTCTCCAGTTGTTGAGAAACTACACATCCCAGCATGTCCTGACACAGCTTTAGCATTCTCTGACCGCAAAACTGTGTCAGGGCTTGCTGGGATATGTAGTTTCACAACAGCTGGAGGGCCTCAGTTTGGACATGCCTGATTTAAAGGATTTACTACCAGAACATCCACGAATACTCTGATTAAAAGTCACCTTCCTTCGAACATGGTAGAACAAAAAAAAGAGATTAATGGTTTCTCACGATGTGGCCTTTGCACAGCATTAAAAAAGACAAGACAGAACTCAACCAGAATTATAAAGGAAGTCAACTCTTTTGTTAACAAAAGAACTATAGCTATCAAAGGAAGATTGAGTTGTCATGCTATGGGAGTAATATATATGCTATGGTGCCCATGTGGCCAATATGTAGGCAAAACTAAGGGAAAACTCCATGTAAGTATACAAGAACACTTATGTAATATAAAAAATGGTAAGGACAACCACATTATACCTATCCATTTTAAGGAAACACACAATTCAAATCCCAGTCTTTTACAGTTTGTCGGATTGAAACAAATTACAAGACCATGGAGAGTAGGGAATATTGAAGATCTCCTGTCTAGAGAAGAAACAAGGATGATTTACGAACTAGGCACTTTAGCCTCAAGAGGTCTTAACATTGATAAAGAAATAGCATCCTTTTTGAAATAAACAAATAAGAAAAACATTAGTAGGTATAGAGCCATATTTTGACATACATACCATATTCACCTATACACTATATAATCACTGCGAAAGCCACCATAACAAATCACAAGTGATCCAGTATGTTCTGAAAATTCTGCATATAATATTGTATATTCATATGAATATCTTTTGGTACACCAAAATCCATACTACAATTAGGTATAAGGTATATGCACCCCTGTATAAGAACATACAGTATTATCGATCCAGCGCTATAGAGTCTACGGTGCCACAGCATTTACATTTAACTACCATCACAATCAGCCGTCTAGCAAGATGTACGGATATATTTTACATATATTCTAACATACTATAGAATCTGTTTATAGGTCTAAATGTTTGGGTTTGGTGTCTTTGTGTTGTTGTTTTGTGTGTTCATTGTGGAGTATTTAAGTGTGGGCAATATTGCGCTTCATATAAGGAACAGTATCCACTGCAGCCATCTTGGTTAAGGGAGGAAGAGAGGTAACACCGCCATGGCTTTAAATATAATGGTGAGCTGGAGATCGATTATCCATCCATCCTGAAGAAGCCTAGCACTAGGCGAAACTCGTCGATTGTGGAGAGATCGATCCCTGCTTGGAGTCCGGTCATCACAGGAACACGGAGCAGCGGGTGTCTGCCGGCAGACCACAGCAAGCACTACATCGCCAACTGAGACCAGTGAGTAAGGAGAGATTCCCTAAATGCAAAAACCACTGATCACGGCAATGTATTGGAAGGCAATGGAATGAAAGGTACTTCTTTCAATACTGACTGTACCCAATAGAAACAAGGTGTTTTACCCTGTAGAGTCTGTATTAACAATTCAGAGACTGAACGGATTAGAAGCAAGGCATTTAACCCTGCAAGGACTGACACTAAACCTCTTTGATTCAGAGATTAAACGGATCTAATAATAGGATTTTAATACCTACCGGTAAATCCTTTTCTCCTAGTCCTTAGAGGATGCTGGGGACTCCAAAAGGACCATGGGGGTATAGATGGGATCCGCAGGAGACATGGGCACACTATAAGACTTTTACAGGGTGTGAACTGGCTCCTCCCTCTATGCCCCTCCTCCAGACCTCAGTTATAGGAACTGTGCTCAGGGGAGACGGACATTTCGAGGAAAGGGATTTTTGTTAAACTAAGGGTGAGATACATACCAGCTCACACCACAAACACACCGTATAACTGGATTAGCAGGAATACCAGATAACAGCATGAACGAAAAAAACAGCAACAAGCTGAACATAACCGATACACAACCGTCGTGTAACCGAAAACAACAACCAACAATACAACTGCAAGTAACAGTACGCACTGGGATGGGCGCCCAGCATCCTGTACGGACCAGAAGAAAAGGATTTACCGGTAGGTATTAAAATCCTATTTTCTCTTATGTCCTAGAGGATGCTGGGGACTCCAAAAGGACCATGGGGTCTATACCAAAGCTCCAGACCGGGCGGGAGAGTGCGGATGACTCTGCAGCACCGATTGAGCAAACATGAGGTCCTCATCAGCCAGGGTATCAAACTTGTAGAACTTAGCAAAAGTGTTTGAACCCGACCACGTAGCTGCTTGGCAAAGTTGAAGTGCCGAGACCCCTCGGGCAGCCGCCCAAGATGAGCCCACCTTCCTGGTAGAATGGGTCTTTACTGACTTCGGCAACGGCAGCCCAACCCAACCGAAGAATGAGCGTGCTGAATCGTATTACAAATCCAGCGTGCAATAGTCTGCTTGGAAGCAGGATTTCCAATCTTGTTGGAAGCATACAGGACAAACAGAGCCTCCGTTTTCCTAACAAGAGCCGTTCTGGCGACATAAATTTTTAAAGCTCTTACGACATCAAGAGATTTTGGCACCGCCACAGCATCCGTAGCCACAGGTACCACAATAGGTTGATTTATGTTAAACGGAGAAACCACCTTCGGCAGAAATTGTTGACGAGTCCTCAATTCCGCTCTATACACATGAAAAATCAAATATGGGCTCATGTGAGACAAAGCCGCCAATTCTGACACTCGTCTGGCAGACGCCAAGGCCAAAAGCATGACCACTTTCCAAGTGAGAAACTTTAACTCAACCTTTCGCAAAGGTTCAAACCAGTGAGACATAAGAAATTGTAACACCACTTCAAGATCCCACGGTGCCACGGGTGGCACAAACGGAGGATGGATATGCAGCACTGCCTTCACGAAAGTCTGAACTTCAGGAAGGGTGGCCAATTCTTTTTGAAAGAAAATAGATAAAGCCGAAATCTGCACTTTGATGGAACCCAATTTCAGGCCTGCATCCACACCTGTCTGCAAAAAATGGAGGAAATGACCCAGCTGAAACTCCTCCGCAGGAGCTGTTTTGGCTTCACACCACGACACATATTTTCTCCAAATACGGTGATAATGCTTCGCCGTGACCTCCTTTCTAGCCTTAAGGAGAGTGGGGATGACTTCCCCGGGAATACCTTTACGAGCTAGGATTTGGCGTTCAACCTCCACGCCGTCAAACGCAGCCGCGGTAAGTCCGGAAATACGCATGGCCCCTGCAGTAACAGGTCCTCTCTGAGAGGAAGCGGCCAAGGATCTTCTATGAGCAATTCCAGAAGATACGGATACCAGGCCCTCCGTGGCCAATCTGGAACGACGAGTATTGCCTGAACCCTTGTTCGTCTTATGATCCTCAACACTCTTGGAATGAGAGGAAGTGGAGGGAACACATACACCGACTAAAACACCCACGGAGTTACCAGGGCGTCCACTGCACTGGCTTGGGGGTCCCTTGACCTGGAACAATACCTTGGAAGCTTCTTGTTGAGGCGAGACGCCATCATGTCTATTTGAGGAATTCCCCAAAGCCTTGTCACTTCTGCAAATACCTCTTGATGAAGGGCCCACTCTCCTGGATGGAGATCGTGTCTGCTGAGGAAGTCTGCTTCCCAGTTGTCCACGCCCGGAAGGAAGACTGCTGAAAGAGCGCTCACGTGTTGTTCCGGCCAGCGGAGAACTCTTGTGGCCTCCGCCATTGACGCTCTGCTCTTTGTTCCGCCCTGGCGGTTTACGTACGCCACCGCTGTTATGTTGTCCGACTGAATCAGGACAGGTAGACCTTGAAGAAGGTTCTTCGCTTGCAGAAGGCCGTTGTAAATGGCTCTTGTCTCCACATAAATGTTCTGGAGTTAAGATTCCTGGCTTGAAGATTTTCCCTGAAAACTTCTTCCTTGTGTGACTGCACCCCAGCCTCGGAGACTTGCATCTGTGGTCAGCAGAACCCAATCCTGGATTCCGAACCTGCGTCCCTCTAGAAGGTGAGAACTTTGCAGCCACCACAGGAGAGAAATTCTGGTCCTGGAAGATAGACTTATTTTCCGGTGCATGTGCAGGTGAGACCCGGACCATTTGTTCAGCAGATCCCACTGAAACACCCAGGCATGAAACCTGCCAAACGGAATGGCTTCGTAAGCCGCAACCAACTTCCCTAGCACTCGAGTGCATTGATGAATCGACACTCTTGCCGGTTTCAGAATCTCCTTGACCATGGTCTGGATTTTCAGAGCTTTTTCTGCCAGAAGAAACACTCTCTGTAGTTCCGTGTCTAGGATCATGCCCAAGAAGGGCAGCCGAGTTGTCGGGATCAACTGAGACTTTGGCAAATTTAGAATCCAACCATGGTGTTGCAGAACAGTCAGGGAAAATGCCACATTTCTTAGCAACTGCTCTCTTGATCTCGCCTTTATCAGGAGATCGTCCAAGTACGGGATAATTGTGACACCGGGATCAACTGAGACTTTGGCAAATTTAGAATCCAACCATGATGTTGCAGAACAGTCAGGGAAAATGCCACATTTCTTAGCAACTGCTCTCTTGATCTCGCCTTTATCAGGAGATCGTCCAAGTACGGGATAATTGTGACACCGGGATCAACTGAGACTTTGGCAAATTTAGAATCCAACCATGATGTTGCAGAACAGTCAGGGAAAATGCCACATTTCTTAGCAACTGCTCTCTTGATCTCGCCTTTATCAGGAGATCGTCCAAGTACGGGATAATTGTGACACCCTGCTTGCGTAGGAGTACCATCATTTCCGCCATCACTTTGGTGAAGAACCTCGGGGCCGTGGAAAGCCCAAACGGCAACGTCTGAAATTGGTAATGACAATCCTGCACCGCAAATCTCAGGAAGGCCTGATGAAGGGGATATATCGGGACGTGTAAGTAGACATCTTTTATGTCGACTGACGTCATAAAATCCCCCCCTTCTAGGCTGGAGATCACAGCTCAAAGAGATTCAATCTTGAACTTGAAAGTTTTCAAGTACGGATTGAGGGATTTTAGGTTCAGGATCGGTCTGACCGAGCCGTCCGGCTTTGGCACGACAAAGAGGCTCGAATAGAACCCCCCCCCCCCCCCCCGTTGGGACGGGGGAACCGGGACAATGACCTTCTGTTGACACAGCTTTTGTATTGCAGCATTTACTACTTCCCTTTCTGGAATAGAAACTGACAAGGCTGATTTGAAAAATCGGTGGGGGGGGGATCTCCTGAAACTACAGTTTGTACCCCTGGGACACTATGTCTAAGACCCAAGGATCTAGGCCCAATTGAAACCAGACCTGACTGAAGATTCGGAGACGGGCCCCCACCGGCACGGACTCCGGTAGGGGAGCCCCAGCGTCATGCGGTGGAAGTGGCAGAGGCGGGGGAGGACTTTTGGTCCTGGGCGCCAGACACAGCAGGCGACCTTTTTCCCCTTCCTCTACCTTTTGAAGCGAGGAGGGACGAGCCCCTTCCTTTTTTGTATTTATTAGGCCAAAAGGACTGCATCTGATAATGGGGCGCCTTTTTCTGTTGTGCGGGAACATAAGGAAGAAAAGATGACTTACCCGCAGTAGTGGTAGACACCAGGGGGTACATTTACTAAGGTGGGAGTTTTTTAGAACTGGTGATGTTGCCTATAGTACCAATCAGATTCTATCTATTATCTTCTAGAAGTAGCTTGATAAATGTTAAGTAGAATCTGATTGGTTGCTATGGGCAACATCACTAGTTCTAAAAAACTCCCACCTTAGTAAATTTACCCCCAGGTCAGCAAGGCCGTCACCAAACAAGACACTACCTTTATAAGGGAGAGCTTCCATAGCTTTCTTTGAATCGGCATCAGCATTCCATTGATGAATCCACAGCGCCCTCCTGGCTGAGACCGCCATGGCATTGGCCCTTGATCCCAAGAGGCCAATATCCCTCGCCGCATCCTTTAGGTAAGCTGCAGCGTCCCTGATATAACCAAGAGTCAAAAGAATGTTATCCTTATCAAGGGTATCCATGTCAGATGCCAAATTATCAGCCCACTTAGCAATAGCACTACTCACCCACGCCGACGCCACGGCAGGCCTGAGGAGTGCACTCGTAGTGACATAAATGGCCTTTAATGTCGTTTCCTGCTTGCGTCCCGCAGGATCCTTGAGGGCAGCCGTGTCAGGAGACGGAAGCGCCACTTTTTTGGACAGTCGGGACAGAGCCTTGTCCACATTGGGAGACGACTCCCATTTCTCCCTGTCGTCAGAGGGGAAAGGATATGCCATAAAAATTCTCTTAGGAATCTGCCACCTTTTGTCGGGCGACTCCCAAGCCTTTTCACAAAGAGCGTTCAGTTCATGAGAGGGGGGAAACTTCACCTCAGGCTTTTCACCTTTAAATAAACAAACCCTTGTAACTGGAACAGGAGGTTCCTCAGAGATTTGTAAAACATCTTTAATAGCCACAACCATGTACTGAATACTCTTTACCAATTTGGATGTAAAGTGGCTTCACTAAAGTTGACACTGGAATCAGAGTCCGTGTCGGTATCCGTATCTGCCATCTGGGTAAAGGAACGTTTCTGTGACCCTGAGGGGGTCTGGACCTGAGACAAGGCGTCCTCCATGGATTTTCTCCACGTTTGTGTCTGAGAATCAGATTTATCCAGCCTCTTAGATAATAACGCCACATTTGCATTCAGTGTACTCAACATATTCACCCAATCAGCAGTCGGCTTAGCCGACAGAGCCACTCCCAAATCCTTCTCTGTGCCCCCAGTAACTTCCTCCAGGGAGAAGCACTCAGCCTCAGACATGTCGACACACGGTACCGACACACACGCACTCACACTCGCAAAAGGGGACAGACCCACAGGGAAGCCTGTAGAGAGAACACAGAGGGAGTATGCCAGCTCACACCCCAGCGCCCATATACTACTAAAAACAATAATATATGATAATTTGCGCTGAATTATATAGCACCAATTAACTGTGCCCCCCCCCCCCCCCTACCCGTTTTGCTCCCAGTACTTGTAAGGAGAGTGGAGGTCCGGGCCAGCGTCTCTGCATGTACTGTGACGAGATAAAATGGCGCTGGTAAGCTGTGCAGCTAAGCCCCGCCCCTTCCCGGTGCGCTGTAGTCCCGCTTGCATTTAAAATTATTATACTGGTAGGGGTCTCATACATAGTGCCCAGGCACCTAATAATAAGAATTTACTTACCGATAATTCTATTTCTCGGAGTCCGTAGTGGATGCTGGGGTTCCTGAAAGGACCATGGGGAATAGCGGCTCCGCAGGAGACAGGGCACAAAAAGTAAAGCTTTTCCAGATCAGGTGGTGTGCACTGGCTCCTCCCCCTATGACCCTCCTCCAGACTCCAGTTAGGTACTGTGCCCGGACGAGCGTGCACAATAAGGGAGGATTTTGAATCCCGGGTAAGACTCATACCAGCCACACCAATCACACCGTACAACCTGTGATCTAAACCCAGTTAACAGTATGATAACAAAAGGAGCCTCTGAAAGACGGCTTCCTACAACAATAACCCGATTTTTGTAACAATAACTATGTACAAGTATTGCAGAATAATCCGCACTTGGGATGGGCGCCCAGCATCCACTACGGACTCCGAGAAATAGAATTATCGGTAAGTAAATTCTTATTTTCTCTATCGTCCTAGTGGATGCTGGGGTTCCTGAAAGGACCATGGGGATTATACCAAAGCTCCCAAACGGGCGGGAGAGTGCGGATGACTCTGCAGCACCGAATGAGAGAACTCCAGGTCCTCTTTTGCCAGGGTATCAAATTTGTAAAATTTTACAAACGTGTTCTCCCCCGACCATGTAGCTGCTCGGCAGAGTTGTAATGCCGAGACCCCTCGGGCAGCCGCCCAAGATGAGCCCACCTTCCTTGTGGAATGGGCATTTACATATTTTTTGCTGTGGCAAGCCTGCCACAGAATGTGCAAGCTGAATTGTACTACAAATCCAACGAGCAATAGTCTGCTTAGAAGCAGGAGCACCCAGCTTGTTGGGTGCATACAGGATAAACAGCAAGTCAGATTTCCTGACTCCAGCCGACCTGGAAACTATATTTTCAGGGCCCTGACAACATCCAGCAACTTGGAGTCCTCCAAGTCCCTAGTAGCCGCAGGCACCACAATAAGCTGGTTCAGGTGAAACGCTGACACCACCTTAGGGAGAAACTGGGGACGAGTCCACAGCTTTGCTCTGTCCGAATGGACAATCAGATATGGCTTTGTGAGATAAAGCCGCCAATTCTGACACTCGCCTGGCCGAGGCCAGGACCAACAGCATGGTCACTTTCCATGTGAGATATATCAAATCCACAGATTTGAGTTGTTTAAAACAATGTGATTTTAGGAATCCCAAACTACGTTGAGATCGCCCAGTGCCACTGGAGACATCAAAAAGGGGTTGTATATGCAGTACACCCTTAACAACTTCTGGACTTCAGGAACTGAAGCCAATTTCTTTCTGGAAGAAAATCGACCGGTCGAAATTTGAACCTTAATGGACCCCAATTTGAGACCCATATACACTCCTGCTTGCAGGAAATGTAGGAATTAACCTAGTTGAAATTCTTCCGTGGAGCCTTCCTGGCCTCACACCATGGAACATATTTTCACCTAAGCGGTGATAATGTTGTGCGGTCACCTCCTTCCTGGCTCTGACCAGGGTAGGGATGACCTCTTCCGGAATGCCTTTTTCCCTTAGGATCTGGCGTTCACCCGCCCTGGCGTCAACGCAGCTGCGGTAAGTCATGGAACAGACATGATTCTTGCTGAATCAAGATCCTTTCTAGTATCTCTTGAAGTTCCGGGTACCAAGTTCTTCTTGGCCCAAACCGGAACCACGAGTATAGTTCTTACTCCTCTCCTTCCTATCATTCTCCATACACTGGGTATGAAAGGCAGAGGAGGGAACACATACACCGACTGGTACACCCACGGTGTTACCAGAGCGTCCCAGCTATTGCCTGAGGGTCTCTAGACCTGGCGCTTCATGTGGGACGCCATCATAACCACCTTTGGTCTTTCCCAACGGTTTACAAACATGTGGAAACTTCCAGATGAAGTTCCCACTTTTCCGGGTGGAATTCATTTATGCTGAGGAAATCTTCCTAGTTGTCCACTCCCGGAATGAACACTGCTGACAGTGTTATCACATGATCTTTCGCCCAGCGAAGAATCCTTGCTGTCATTGCCCTCCTGCTTCTTGTGCCGCCCCGTCTGTTTACGTGGGCGACTGCCATGATGATGTCCTACTGGATCAGCACCGGTTGACTTTGAAGCAGAGGTCTTCCTAGGCTCAGAGCATCGTAAATTGCCCTTAGCTCCAGTATATTCATGTGGAGAGAAATCTCCAGACTTGACCACACTTCCTTGGAAATTTCTTCCTTGTGTGTCTGTTCCCCAGCCTCTCAGGCTGGCATCCGTGGTCACCAGAACACAGTCCTGAATGCTGAATGTGCTGCCCTCTATAAGATGAGCACTCTGCAGCCCCCACAGAAGAGACACCCTTGTCCTTGGAGACAGGGTTATCCGCTGATGCATCTGAAGATGCGATCCGGACCATTCGTCCAGCAAATCCCCCTGAAAAGTTTTTGCGTGAGATCTGCCGAATGGAATCGCTTCGTAAGAAGCCACCATTTTTCCCAGGACTTCTGTGCATTGATGCACTGATACTTGGCCTGGATTTAGGAGGTTTCTGACTAGGTCGGATAACTCCCTGGCTTTCCCCTCCAGGAGAAATACCTCTTTCTGGACTATGCCCAGAATCATTCCTAGGAACAGCAGACGTATCATCGGAAAACAGCTGCGATTTTTGGAATATTTAGAATCCACTCGTGCTGTCGTAGAACTACTTTAGATAGTTCTTTTCCGACCTCCAACTGTTCTCTGGAAACTTGTCCCTTTCAGGATATCGTCCAAGTAAGGGATAATTTAGATGCCTTTCTTCTTTTAAGAATCATCTTTTCGGCCATTACCTTGGTAAAGGCCCGGGGTGCCGTGGATAATTCAACGGCAGCGTCTGAAACTGATATTGACAGTTCTGTATCACGAACCAGAGGTACCCTTGTTGAGAAGGGCAAATTTGGACATGGAGGTAATCCTTGATGTCCAGGGACACCATATAGTCCCCTTTTTTCCGGTTCTCTATCACTGCTCTGAGTGACTCCATCTTGATTTGAACCTTTTTATGTAAGTGTTCAAAGATTTCAGATTTAGACTATGTCTCACCAAGCCGTCTGGCTTCAGTACCACCATATAGTGTGGAGGACTAATACCCTTTTCCTTGTTGTAGGAGGGGTACTTTGATTATCACCTGCTGGAAATACAGCTTGTGAATTTTTTCCCAATACTGCCTCCTTGTCGGAGGGAGCCGTTGGTAAAGCAGGCTTCAGGAACCTGCGAGGAAAAAATGTCTCGACTCTCCAATCTGTACCCCTGGGATAATACTTGTATGATCTAGGGGTCAACTTGCGAGTGATCCCACTGCGCGCTGAGACTCTTGAGACTACCCCCCCACTGGTGGAGGGCTTCTTTTCCTGGGAAGGGGCTGCCTGCTGCAGTCTACTTCCCTTTCCTCTATGTCTGGGCAGATATGACTGGCCTTTTGCCCGCTTGCCCACATGGGAACGGAAGGATTGAGGCTGAAAAGACAGTGTCTTTTTCTGCTGAGATGTAACTTGGGGTAAAAAGGTTGGATTTCCCAGCTGTGGCCGTGGCCCCCAGGTCCGACGGACCGACCCCAAATAACTCCTTCCCTTTATACGGCAATACTTCCATGTGCCGTATGGGATCTGTATCACCTGACCACTGTCGTGTCCATGACATCTTCTGGGAGATATGGACAACGCACTTATCTTGATGCCAGAGTGCAAATATCCCTCTGTGCATCTCGCATACATATATATAGAATGCATCCTATTAAATGCCCTATATCAATAAAATATTTTTAGTCAGGGAATTCGACCAAGCCAACCCAGCACTGCATCTCCAGGCTGATGGCGATCGCTGGTCGCAGTATAACCACCGTCTGTGTGTATATACTTTTTAGGATATTTTTCCAGCTGCCTATCAGCTGGCTCCTTGAGGGCGGCCGTATTTGGAGACGGTAACGCCACTTGATAAGCGTGTGAGCGCCTTATCCACCCTAATGGGTGTTTCCCAACGCGCCCTAACTTCTGGCGGGAAAAGGTATAACGCCAATATTTGCTATCGGGGTAAACCCACGCATCATCACACACTTCATTTTATTTTATCTGATTCAGGAAAAACTACAGGTAGTTTTTTCACTTCCACATAATACCCTTTTTTGTGGTACTTGTAGTATCAGAAATATGTAACAGCTCCTTCATTGCCCTTAACGTGTGGCCCTAATGAGGAATACGTTTGTTTATTCACCGTCGACACTGGATTCAGTGTCCGTGTCTGTGTCTGTGTCGACCGACTGAGGTAAATGGGCGTTTTTTATAAAAAAACCCTGACGGTGTTTCTGAGACGCCTGGACCGTTACTAATTGTTTGTCGGCCGTCTCATGTCGTCAACCGACCTTGCAGCGTGTTGACATTCTCACGTAATTCCCTAAATAAGCCATCCATTCCGGTGTCGACTCCCTAGAGAGTGACATCACCATTACAGGCAATTTCTCCGCCTCCTCCAGCATCGTCCTCATACATGTCGACACACACGTACCGACACACAGCACACACACCTGGAATGCTCTGACAGAGGACAGGACCCCACTAGCCCTTTGGAGAGACAGAGGGAGAGTTTGCCAGCACACACCAAAAAACGCTATAATTACATAGGGACAACCTTATATAAGTGTTTCTCCCTAATAGCATCTTTATATATATATTTATATCGCCAATTTGTGCCCCCCCTCTCTGTTTAAACCCTGTTTCTGTAGTGCAGTGCAGGGGAGAGCCTGGGAGCCTTCTCTCCAGCCTTTCTGTGAGAGAAAAAATGGCGCTGTGTGCTGAGGAGATAGGCCCCGCCCCTTTTACGGCGGGCTCGTCTCCCGCTCTTTAGTGAAGTTTGGCAGGGGTTAAATATCTCCATATAGCCTCTGGGGGCTATATGTGAGGTATTTTTAGCCAGTATATAGGTTTACATTTGCCTCCCAGGGCGCCCCCCCCCAGCGCCCTGCACCCTCAGTGACAGCGTGTGAAGTGTGCTGAGAGGAAAATGGCGCACAGCTGCAGTGCTGTGCGCTACCTTTAGAAGACTGTCAGAGTCTTCAGCCGCCGATTCTGGACCTCTTCTAACTTCAGCATCTGCAAGGGGGCCGGCGGCGCGGCTCCGGTGACCATCCAGGCTGTACCTGTGATCGTCCCTCTGGAGCTAATGTCCAGTAGCCAAGAAGCCAATCCATCCTGCACGCAGGTGAGTTCACTTCTTCTCCCCTCAGTCCCTCGTTGCAGTGATCCTGTTGCCAGCAGGACTCACTGTAAAATAAAAAACCTAAGCTAAACTTTCTCTAAGCAGCTCTTTAGGAGAGCCACCTAGATTGCACCCTTCTCGGCCGGGCACAAAAATCTAACTGGAGTCTGGAGGAGGGTCATAGGGGGAGGAGCCAGTGCACACCACCTGATCTGGAAAAGCTTTACTTTTTGTGCCCTGTCTCCTGCGGAGCCGCTATTCCCCATGGTCCTTTCAGGAACCCCAGCATCCACTAGGACGATAGAGAAATGTGTTTTGCCAGTTAAACAACCTCAGTAACTTGCTGCCCAACCTCAGTAACTTGCACCCTGTGAGTGCCGTTGGTGTGTGTGTGGGAGCACGGAGCGCAGCGTGACCGCTGCGCTGTACCTCCATTACTGAAGTCTTCTGCCTTCTGCATACTCACCCGGCTTCTTTCTTCTGGCTTCTGTGAGGGGGGTAACGGCGCGGCTCCGGGAACAAGCAGCTAGGCGCACCAAGTGATCGAACCCTCTGGAGCTAATGGTGTCCAGTAGCCTTAGAAGCAGAGCCCTTAACTCAGCAGAAGTAGGTCTGACTTCTTTCCCCTCAGTCCCACGAAGCAGAGAGCCTGTAGCCAGCAGGTCTCTCTGAAAATAAAAAACCTAACAAAGTCTTTTTCAGAGAAACTCAGTAGAGCTCTCCTAGTGTGTGTCCAGTCTCTCCTGGGCACAGAATCTAACTGAGGTCTGGAGGAGGGGCATAGAGGGAGGAGCCAGTTCACACCCAGTAAAAGTCTTATAGTGTGCCCATGTCTCCTGCGGATCCCGTCTATACCCCATGGTCCTTTTGGAGTCCCCAGCATCCTCGAAGACGTAAGAGAAAATTATTCTAACCTAGTGGGGTAAACCGCTAAAAGTGTACCCACAGGTGAAGTGTTTATATGTTTGTATTTGTGCTGTATGTTTGTTTTTTGTATACCGGTATTAGGAACTTCAGAACACATAGTATAAATATATACTTATTTTTATAAATATCTTTATCAATATTTTTAAATAAATAATTCTGGATTTTACTCTATTCATGGTGATTGTTTATTTGCAACACAGTAATATAATTACATATCCTGTTACTGATTATTTATTTGAACATATCACTGTACAATAATACAATAATTAGATATCCTGTTACTGTATACTATAGGCTAGGTGTGCGCTGAACATTCCATGTAATGCCAACCAGGGCAACCTGAAAGTACCTAACTAAAATAAAAAAAATAAGAATTTACTCACCGGTAATTCTATTTCTCGTAGTCCGTAGTGGATGCTGGGAACTCCGTAAGGACCATGGGGAATAGACGGGCTCCGCAGGAGACTGGGCACTCTAAAGAAAAGATTAGGTACTATCTGGTGTGCACTGGCTCCTCCCTCTATGCCCCTCCTCCAGACCTCAGTTAGGGAAACTGTGCCCGGAAGAGCTGACATTACAAGGAAAGGAAATTTTGAATCCAGGGTAAGACTCATACCAGCCACACCAATCACACCGTACAACTTGTGATACCTTTACCCAGTTAACAGTATGAACAACAACTGAGCCTCACTCAACGGATGGCTCATAACAATAACCCTTAGTTAAGCAATAACTATATACACGTATTGCAGAAAGTCCGCACTTGGGACGGGCGCCCAGCATCCACTACGGACTACGAGAAATAGAATTACCGGTGAGTAAATTCTTATTTTCTCTGACGTCCTAGTGGATGCTGGGAACTCCGTAAGGACCATGGGGATTATACCAAAGCTCCCAAACGGGCGGGAGAGTGCGGATGACTCTGCAGCACCGAATGAGCAAACACAAGGTCCTCCTCAGCCAGGGTATCAAACTTGTAGAACTTTGCAAATGTGTTTGAACCCGACCAAGTAGCCGCTCGGCAAAGCTGTAAAGCCGAGACCCCTCGGGCAGCCGCCCAAGAAGAGCCCACCTTCCTTGTGGAATGGGCTTTTACTGATTTTGGATGCCGCAATCCAGCCGCAGAATGAGCCTGCTGAATCGTGCTACAGATCCAGCGAGCAATAGTTTGCTTTGAAGCAGGAGCACCCAGCTTGTTGGGGGCATGCAAGATAAACAGCGAGTCAGTCTTCCTGACTCCAGCCGTTCTGGAAACATATATTTTCAAAGCCCTGACTACGTCCAGCAACTTGGAGTCCTCCAAGTCCCGAGTAGCCGCAGGCACCACAATAGGTTGGTTCAAATGAAACGAGGACACCACCTTTGGGAGAAATTGGGGACGAGTCCTCAATTCTGCCCTGTCCATATGGAAGATCAGATATGGGCTTTTACATGACAAAGCCGCCAACTCTGACACACGCCTAGCCGATGCTAAGGCCAACAGCATGACCACTTTCCACGTGAGATACTTCAGTTCCACGGTCTTAAGTGGCTCAAACCAGTGGGATTTCAGGAAATCCAACACAACGTTAAGATCCCAGGGTGCCACTGGTGGCACAAAAGGGGGCTGAATATGCAGCACTCCCTTAACAAATGTCTGAACCTCAGGCAGTGAAGCCAGTTCTTTTTGAAAGAAAATGGAAAGGGCCGAAATCTGGACCTTTATGGACCCCAATTTTAGGCCCATAGTCACCCCTGACTGTAGGAAGTGCAGGAAACGACCCAGTTGGAATTCCTCTGTAGGGGCCTTCCTGGCCTCACACCAAGCAACATATTTTCGCCATATACGTCTTTCCTAGCCTTTATCAGCGTAGGAATAACTTCATCCGGAATGCCTTTTTCCACTAGGATCCGGCGTTCAACCGCCATGCTGTCAAACGCAGCTGCGGTAAGTCTTGGAACAGACAGGGCCCTTGTTGCAGCAGGTCCTGTCTGAGAGGCAGAGGCCATGAGTCCTCTGTGCGCATTTCTTGCAGTTCCGGGTACCAAGTCCTTCTTGGCCAGTCTGGAACAATGAGTATTGTTCTTATTCCTCTCTTTCTTACTATTCTCAGTACTTTTGGTATGAGAGGAAGAGGAGGAAACACATATACCGACTGGTACACCCACGGTGTCACTAGGGCGTCCACAGCTATCGCCTGAGGGTCCCTTGACCTGGCGCAATATCTTTTTAGCTTTTTGTTGAGGCGGGACGCCATCATGTCCACTTGTGGCAGTTCCCATCGGTTTGCAATCAGTTGGAAGACTTCTTGATGAAGTCCCCACTCTCCCGGGTGGAGGTCGTGTCTGCTGAGGAAGTCTGCTTCCCAGTTGTCCACTCCCGGAATGAACACTGCTGACAGTGCTTGCACGTGATTCTCCGCCCATCGAAGAATCTTTGTGGCTTCCGCCCATGCCATCCTGCTTCTTGTGCCGCCCTGGCGGTTTACATGGGCGACCGCCGTGATGTTGTCTGACTGAATCAGCACTGGCCGGTTTCGAAGCAGGGGCTCTGCTTGACTCAGGGCGTTGTAAATGGCCCTTAATTCCAGTATATTTATGTGTAGAGAAGTCTCCAGACTTGACCACAGCCCTTGGAAGTTTCTTCCCTGAGTGACTGCCCCCCATCCTCGGAGGCTTGCATCCGTGGTCACCAGGACCCAGTCCTGTATGCCGAACCTGCGGCCCTCGAGAAGGTGAGCACTCTGCAGCCACCACAGAAGAGACACCCTGGCCCTTGGGGACAGGGTGATCAGCCGATGCATCTGAAGATGCGTTCCGGACCACTTGTCCAACAGATCCCACTGAAAGATCCTCGCATGGAACCTGCCGAAGGGAATGGCTTCGTATGAAGCCACCATCTTTCCCAGGACTCGCGTGCAGTGATGCACCGATACCTGTTTTGGTTTCAGGAGGTCCCTGACCAGAGATGCTAATTCCTGGGCCTTCTCCACCGGGAGAAACACCTTCTTCTGTTCTGTGTCCAGAATCATGCCCAGGAAAAGCAGACGCGTCGTAGGAATCAGCTGCGACTTTGGAACATTCAGAATCCAGCCGTGCTGTTGCAACACTTCCTGAGAGAGTGCTACGCTGATCAACAACTGCTCCCTGGACCTCGCCTTTATAAGGAGATCGTCCAAGTACGGGATAATTATAACTCCCTTCTGCCGAAGGAGTATCATCATTTCGGCTATTACCTTGGTAAATATTCTCGGTGTCGTGGACAGGCCAAACGGCAACGTCTGGAACTGGTAATGACAGTCCTGTACCACAAATCTGAGGTACTCCTGGTGTGGTGGGTAAATGGGGACATGCAAGTAAGCATCTTTGATGTCCAGCGACACCATAAAATCCCCCTCTTCCAGGCTTGCAATAACCGCTCTGAGCGATTCCATTTTGAACTTGAATTTCTTTATATAAGTGTTCAAGGACTTTAAATTCAGAATGGGTCTCACCGAACCGTCCGGTTTCGGTACCACAAACATTGTGGAATAGTAACCCCTACCCTGTCGAAGGAGGGGGACCCTGACAATCACTTGCTGGAGGTACAGCTTGTGAATTGCCGCCAGCACTACCTCCCTTTCCATGGGGGAAGCTGGCAAGGCTGATTTGAGGTAACGGCGGGGGGGAGTCGCTTCGAATTCCAGCTTGTATCCCTGAGATACAATTTGTATAGCCCAGAGATCCACCTGTGAGCGAACCCACTGGCTGCTGAAGTTTCAGAGACGCGCTCCCACCGCACCTGCCTCCGCCTGTGGAGCCCCAACGTCATGCGGTGGACTTAGTGGAAGCAGGGGAGGACTTTTGTTCCTGGGAACTGGCTGCATGGTGCAGCTTCTTACCTCTACCCCTGCCTCTGGCAAGAAAGGATGCACCCCTGACCCTCTTGCCTTTTTGGGAACGAAAGGACTGCATTTGATAATACGGTGCTTTCTTAGGCTGTGAGGAAACCTGAGGCAAGAAAGTGGACTTTCCAGCTGTCGCTGTAGACACGAGGTCCGACAGACCGTCCCCAAACAATTCCTCACCCTTATAAGGCAAAACCTCCATGTGTTTTTTAGAATCAGCATCTCCTGTCCATTGCCGAGTCCATAAGACCCTCCTGGCAGAAATGGACATAGCATTAATTCTAGAGCCCAGCAGGCAAATGTCCCTCTGAGCCTCTCGCATATATAAGACGACGTCTTTGATATGGCCCAGGGTTAGCAAAAGAGTATCTCTGTCGAGGGAATCTATGTCGTCTAACAGAGTATCTGTCCACGCTGCTACAGCACTACACATCCAGGCTGAAGCAATAGCAGGTCTCAGTAGAGTACCAGAGTGTGTATACACTGACTTCAGGATAGCTTCCTGCTTTCTATCCGCAGGCTCCTTTAGGGCGGCCGTATCCTGAGACGGCAGGGCCACCTTTTTAGATAAGCGTGTCAGCGCCTTGTCCACCCTAGGGGATGTTTCCCAACGTAACCTGTCCGTTGGCGGGAAAGGGTACGCCATCAGTAACCTCTTAGAAATCACTAATTTCTTATCAGGGGAACTCCACGCTTCTTCACACAATTCATTTAATTCATCAGATGGGGGAAAAGTCACTGGCTGCTTTTTCTCCCCAAACATATAAACCCTCTTGGTATTAACCGGATTACTCTCAGAAATGTGTAATACATCTTTCATTGCAATAATCATGTATCGGATGGCCTTGGTCATTTTAGACTGTAAATATGCCTCATCATCGTCGACACTGGAGTTGGACTCCGTGTCGACATCTGTGTCAACCATCTGAGATAGAGGGCGTTTATGAGCCCCTGACGGTTTCTGAGTCTCCTGGGCAGGCGCGGGCTGAGACCCCGGCTGTCCCAAGGCTGCAGCGTCATCAAACCTTTTATGTAAGGAGTTTACATTGTCATTTAAGACCTTCCACATATCCATTCAATCAGGTGTCGGCCCCGACGGGGGCGATACCAAACTTATCTGCCCTTGCTCCGCCTCCACATAACCTTCCTCATCAAACATGTCGACACAGCCGTACCGACACACCGCACACACACACAGGGAATGCTCAGACTGAGGACAGGACCCCACAAAGTCCTTTGGGGAGACAGAGAGAGAGTATGCCAGCACACACCACAGCGCTATATAACACAGGGATTCTCACTGCTAATAAGGGATATACCTAATAGCTGCTTTTTTTGTATTCTTTGCGCCTAAATTTATGTGCCCCCCCTCTCTTTTTAACCCGTCTTGTACCTGGATACTGCAGGGGAGAGCCTGGGGAGCTGCTTCCAGCGGAGCTGTGAAGAAAAAATGGCGCTGGTGTGCTGAGGAAGAAGGCCCCGCCCCCTCAGTGGCGGGCTTCTGTCCCGCTTTCAGTGTAAAATAATGGCGGGGTTTTCTACATATATACAGTGCTAGACTGTATATATGTATTTTTATGCCAAAGGTACTTCAATTGCAGCCCAGGGCGCCCCCCCCCAGCGCCCTGCACCCTACAGTGACCGGAGTGTGTAAGTGTGCTGGGAGCAATGGCGCACAGCTGCGGTGCTGTGTGCTACCTTAATGAAGACAGGAGTCTTCAGCCGCCGATTTCGTCATCTTCTAGCTTCTGTTCTTCTGGCTCTGCAAGGGGGACGGCGGCGCGGCTCCGGGAACGGACGATCGAGGACAGGTGCCTGTGTTCGAACCCTCTGGAGCTAATGGTGTCCAGTAGCCTAAGAAGCACAAGCTAGCTGCAAGCAGGTAGGTTTGCTTCTCTCCCCTTAGTCCCACGTAGCAGTGAGTCTGTTGCCAGCAGAAGCTCACTGAAAATAAAAAACCTAATAAATACTTTCTTTACTAGTAAGCTCAGGAGAGCCCACTAGGAGCACCCAGCTCTGGCCGGGCACAGATTCTAACTGAGGTCTGGAGGAGGGGCATAGAGGGAGGAGCCAGTACACACCAGATAGTACCTAATCTTTTCTTTAGAGTGCCCAGTCTCCTGCGGAGCCCGTCTATTCCCCATGGTCCTTACGGAGTTCCCAGCATCCACTAGGACGTCAGAGAAATAAAGGAAACTCTCTGGAGCTCCAGAGAAATGCACCCGGGTCCTTGGCACATTTTTCTATACTGAGTCTGGTAGGAGGGGTATAGAGGGAAGGAGCCAGCATACACATACTAAAGGTTTTAAAGTGCCAGGCTCCAGTGGACCCGATCTATACCCCCTGGTACTAAAGTACAGATCTCCAGTATCCACTAGGACTTTAGAGAAAATGAATTGCCTCCCTAAACTGAATAACTGATAGCACACATTTATCAGCAATAACTGCAACCACCCACCTCTGATAACTGGAGATCCGAACTGTAAAAGCACTTTTTCAAGGACAAGCCTTTAAAAAGTGCTTTTACAGCATGAAACGTGTTAGACGGCACAGTGGGAGTACAAACAGAACGGGACAGACCACCTACGTCATCAGCTTGTGCTACCGGCTAGTCGCACTCCGAAGATTTCAGCAAAAGGAAGAGAAGTGGCAGTCACTGATAAAGGTATGGAAACTTATGGACAGATAGTACGGGTCTTGGAGATACCCATCAGGAAGTGACCAAGCAATCGGAGCACCAGGCACCACACCTGCCTCACAGCACCTGAATCCCCTCTAAGCTAACGGGACTCACTGACCCGCCACAAAGTCAGAACAGACTATAAACAATATTGCTTCCTTTCCCCACTCTCCCCTCCCTTTCCCTTCTATATACCTCCACCCTCCTTATTTTGAACATTGCTGTTTATTGTGTATGTTGATTTTAAAACCATGTTATTTTTTTTTTATTTTAATACACACAACTGCAACTATTTTATTGAGCTGCTAAACACTAAAAATAGGAATTTTGACACTACTTTGGCTAGAAGTCCCCAGCATGCTAATTGCCAGACCCGTCTGTGTTTCCATCGCCACCCCACAGACGCCTCTGCCTGTCAATCAAGCAGACGCGTTCGCATCAATGCGATCGATTTTCGCGGCCCGCACCGAACGAACCATGTGCACTGGCCCGCGGATCGGGAGAATGTGATCGCATCTCTGATCCGTGCTGAATAAGGTCCTTTGTCTTATATTCAGTTTTGTTGCAAGAGCTGAAACAATTCGGTGTGACAGATATGCAAAAAATAAGATTTTACTTACCGGTAAATCTATTTCTCGTAGTCCGTAGTGGATGCTGGGGATCCGTAAGGACCATGGGGAATAGCGGGCTCCGCAGGAGACTGGGCACTCTAAAGAAAGATTCAGTACTATCTGGTGTGCACTGGCTCCTCCCTCTATGCCCCTCCTCCAGACCTCTGTTAAGGAAACTGTGCCCGGACGAGCTGACATTATAAGGAAAGGATTTTGGAATCTCGGGTAAGACTCATACCAGCCACACCAATCACACCGTATAACTTGTGATACACTTATCCAGTCAACAGTATGAACAACAACAGGGCATCAACCATGGATGCCAACATAACATAACCCATTAGTAAGCAATAACTATGTACACGTATTGCAGAAAGTCCGCACTTGGGACGGGCGCCCAGCATCCACTACGGACTACGAGAAATAGATTTACCGGTAAGTAAAATCTTATTTTCTCTGACGTCCTAGTGGATGCTGGGGACTCCGTAAGGACCATGGGGATTATACCAAAGCTCCCAAACGGGCGGGAGAGTGCGGATGACTCTGCAGCACCGAATGGGCAAACTCAAGGTCCTCCTCAGCCAGGGTATCAAACTTGTAGAATTTTGCAAATGTGTTTGAACCCAACCAAGTAGCAGCTCGGCAAAGCTGTAATGCCGAGACCCCTCGGGCAGCCGCCCAAGAAGAGCCCACCTTCCTTGTGGAATGGGCTTTCACTGATTTTGGATGCGGCAATCCAGCCGCAGAATGAGCCTGCTGAATCGTGTTACAGATCCAGTGAGCAATAGTTTGCTTTGAAGCAGGAACACCCAGCTTGTTGGGGGCATATAGGATAAACAGCGAGTCAGTTTTCCTGACTCCAGCCGTTCGGGCTACATAAATCTTCAAAGCCCTGACTACATCTAGTAACCTGGAATCCTCCAAGTCACGAGCAGCCGCAGGCACTACAATAGGTTGGTTCAAATGAAAAGATGACACCACCTTTGGCAGAAATTGGGGACGAGTCCGCAATTCTGCCCTGTCCATATGAAAAACCAGATAGGGGCTTTTACATGACAAGGCCGCCAATTCTGACACACGCCTAGCCGAAGCCAATGCCAACAGCATGACCACCTTCCACGTGGGATACTTTAGCTCCACGGTCTTAAGTGGTTCAAACCAGTGGGATTTTAGGAAACCCAACACCACGTTGAGATCCCAAGGTGCCACTGGTGGCACAAAAGGGGGCTGAATATGTAGCACTCCTTTAACAAACGTCTGAACTTCAGGAAGAGACGCCAGTTCCTTTTGAAAGAAAATGGACAGGGCCGAAATCTGGACCTTTATGGATCCCAACTTCAAGCCCATAGTCACTGCAGACTGTAGAAAGTGCAGAAATCTGCCCAGTTGGAATTCCTCTGTAGGGGCCTTCCTGGCCTCACACCAAGCAACATATTTTCGCCATATGCGGCGATAATGCTTTGCTGTCACGTCCTTCCTAGCCTTTATCAGCGTAGGAATAACTTCCTCCGGAATGCCTTTTTCTGCTAGGATCCGGCGTTCAACCGCCATGCCGTCAAACGCAGCCACGGTAAGTCTTGGAACAGGCAGGGCCTCTGTTGCAACAGGTCCTGTCTGAGAGGCAGAGGCCATGGGTCCTCTGTGAGCATTTCTTGCAATTCCGGGTACCAAGGTCTCCTTGGCCAATCCGGAACAATGAGTATTGTTCTCACTCCTCTTCTTCTTACGATTCTCAGTACCTTGGGTATGAGAGGAAGAGGAGGGAACACATAGACCGACTGGAACACCCACGGTGTTACCAGGGCGTCCACAGCTATCGCCTGAGGGTCTCTTGACCTGGCGCAATACCGTTGTAGCTTTTTGTTGAGACGGGACGCCATCATGTCTACCTGTGGCAGTTCCCATCGATTTGTAATCTGAATGAAGACTTCGTGATGAAGTCCCCACTCTCCCGGGTAAAGGTCGTGCCTGCTTAGGAAGTCTGCTTCCCAGTTGTCCACCCCCGGAATGAACACTGCTGACAGTGCTTGCACGTGATTCTCCGCCCACCGAAGAATCCTGGTGGCCTCCGCCATCGCGACTCTGCTTCTTGTGCCGCCCTGGCAGTTTACATGAGCCACCGCGGTGATGTTGTCTGACTGAATCAGCACCGGTTGGTTGCGAAGCAGGGGCTCCGCTTGACTCAGGGCGTTGAATATGGCCCTTAGTTCCAGGATATTTATGTGCAGACAAGTTTCCTGACTTGACCACAACCCTTGTAAGTTTCTTCCCTGAGTGACTGCCCCCCACCCTCGGAAGGCTCGCATCCGTGGTCACCAGGACCCAGTCCTGTATGCCGAATCTGCGGCCCTCGAGAAGGTGAGCACTCTGTAGCCACCACAGAAGAGACACCCTGGCCCTGGGGGACAGGGTGATCAGCCGATGCATCTGAAGATGCGATCCGGACCATTTGTCCAACAGATCCCATTGAAAGATCCTCGCATGGAACCTGCCGAAGGGAATGGCTTCGTACGATGCCACCATCTTTCCCAGGACTCGCGTGCAGTGATGCACCGTCACCTGTTTCGGTTTTAAGAGGTCTCTGACTAGAGTCACAAGCTCTTGAGCCTTCTCCGTCGGGAGAAACACCTTCTTCTGGTCTGTGTCCAGAATCATGCCCAGAAAGGGCAGACGCGTCGTAGGAATCAGCTGTGACTTTGGGATATTCAGAATCCAGCCATGCTGTTGCAACACTTCCTGTGAGTGCGCTACGCTGATCTGCAACTGCTCCCTCGACCTCGCCTTTATGAGGAGATCGTCCAAGTATAGGATAACTGTGACTCCTTGCTTTCTGAGGATCACCATCATTTCTGCCATTACCTTGGTAAATATTCTCGGTGCCGTGGACAGACCAAACGGCAACGTCTGGAATTGGTAATGACAGTCCTTTACCACAAATCTGAGGTACTCCTGATGAGGCGGATAAATGGGGACATGCAAGTAAGCATCCTTGATGTCCAGAGACACCATAAAATCCCCCTCTTCCAGGCTTGCAATGACCGCTCTGAGCGATTCCATTTTGAACTTGAATCTTTTCAGATAAATGTTCAGGGATTTTAAATTTAATATAGGTCTGACCGAACCATCCGGTTTTGGTACCACAAACATTGTGGAATAGTATCCCTTCCCCTGTTGAGGAAGGGGAACCTTTACCACCACCTGCTGGAGAAATAGCTTGTGAATTGCCGCTATCACTACTTCCCTTTCTATGGGGGAAGCTGGCAGGGCCGATTTTAGGTAACGTTGAGGGGGCATCACCTCGAATTCCAGCTTGTATCCCTGAGACACAATCTGTATAGCCCAGGGATCCACCTGTGAGCGAACCCACTGGTGGCTGAAATATCGGAGACGCGCCCCCACTGCTCCTGGCTCCACCCGTGGAGCCCCAGCGTCATGCGGTGGATTTAGTGGAAGCCGGGGAGGACTTCTGTTCCTGGGAACTAACTGTAAGGTGCAGCTTTTTTCCTCTGCCCCTGCCTCTAGCAAGAAAGTAAGCACCTCTGACCTTCTTGCTTCTTTGTGCGCGAAAGGACTGCATTTGGTAATACGGTGCTTTCTTCGGTTGTGAGGGAATATATGGCAAAAAGTTTGACTTCCCAGCAGTAGCTGTGGAAACCAGGTCCGAGAGACCGTCCCCAAACAATTCCTCACCCTTGTAAGGTAACACCTCCATGTGTTTTTTGGAGTAGGCAACACCTGTCCACTGCCGAGTCCACAGGACCCTCCTGGCAGAAATTGACATTGCATTAATTCTAGAGCCCAGTAGGCAAATGTCCCTCTGGGCATCCCTCATATATAGGACGGTGTCTTTTATATGCCCCAGGGTCAGCCTAATGGTATCCCTGTCTAAGGTATCCATTTCCTCAGATAGATTATCTGTCCACGCTGCTACAGCACTACACATCCACGCCGACGCAATTGCCGGCCTCAGTAGATTACCTGAATGTGTATAAACAGATTTCAGGATACTTTCCTGCTTTCTATCTGCAGGATCCTTTAGGGTGGCCGTATCCTGCGACGGCAGGGCCACCTTCTTAGATAAGCGTGTCAGAGCTTTATCTACCCTAGGGGAGGATTCCCAGCGCACCCTGTCCTCTGGCGGGAAAGGGTATGCCATAAGTAACCTTTTGGAAATCAGTACTTTCTTATCAGGGGAATCCCACGCTCTTTCACATAACTCATTTAACTCATGTGAAGGGGGAAAAGTCACCTCTTGCTTTTTCTCCCCATACATATAAACCCTCTTGTCAGGGACAGGGTTTACCTCTGATATGTGCAAAATATCCTTCATCGCTATAATCATGTAACGTATAGCTTTTGTCATTTTTGGTTGCAATTTTGCATCATCGTCGTCGACACTGGAGTCAGAATCCGTGTCGACATCTGTGTCAACCATTTTGGATAGTGGGCGCTTTTGAGACCCTGAGGGCCTCTGCGCTGTAGGATCAGGCATGGGTTGAGACCCTGACTGGTCCGAGGTATCAGCTTTATCCAACCTTTTATGTAAGGAGTTTACATTATCATTTAACACCTTCCACATATCCATCCAATCAGGTGTCGGCACCGTCGGCGGCGACACGTCAGTCAACTGCACTTGCTCTGCCTCCACATAGCCCTCTTTGTCAAACATGTCGACACACGCGTACCGACACACCACACACACAGGGGAAGCTCTAAATGAGGACAGGACCCCCACAAGGCCTTTTGGAGAGACAAGAGAGAGAGTTTGCCAGCACACACCCCAGCGCTATATAACCCAGGGATTACACAGTAACTTAGTGTTTACCCAGTAGCTGCTGTATTATGATTTATGCGCCTAAATTTATGTGCCCCCCCCTCTCTTTTTTACCCTTCTACCGTGGAGCCTGGGGAGCTTCCTCTCAGCGGAGCTGTGGAAGGAAAATGGCGCTGGTGAGTGCTGAGGAAGAAGGCACCGCCCCCTCAGCGGCGGGCTTCTGTCCTGCGATTTCTTGTAAAATAAATGGCGGGGGCTCATACATATAACAGTGTGCCACTGTCTATAAGCAGCATTCGCCAGGAGGTAACAATTGCTGCCCAGGGCGCCCCCCCTGCGCCCTGCACCCTACAGTGACCGGAGTGTCTGGGTTAGTGTGGGCGCAATGGCGCACAGCTGCAGTGCTGTGCGCTACCTCATGTGAAGACAGGAGTCTTCTGCCGCAGATTTCGATGTCTTCTCCGCTTCTGCCGGCTTCTGTCTTCTGGCTCTGCGAAAGGGACGGCGGCTCGGCTCCGGGAACGGACGACAGGGTCAGGTCCTGTGTTCGATCCCTCTGGAGCTAATGGTATCCAGTAGCCTAAGAAGCGCAACCTAGCCGCAGTTAGTAGGTTTGCTTCTCTCCCCTCAGTCCCTCGTAGCAGAGAGTCTGTTGCCAGCAGAAGCTCTCTGAAAATAAAAAACCTAACTAAAATACTTTCTTATTAGCAAGCTCAGGAGAGCTCACTAAAAGCACCCAGCTCTGTCCGGGCACAGATTCTAACTGAGGTCTGGAGGAGGGGCATAGAGGGAGGAGCCAGTGCACACCAGATAGTACCTAATCTTTTCTTTAGAGTGCCCAGTCTCCTGCGGAGCCCGCTATTCCCCATGGTCCTTACGGAGTCCCCAGCATCCACTAGGACGTCAGAGAAATATAAGAAATCAGGAAGGGAGTAAAAACGTTTCAAAGCCACTGTAGAAGTGCATGACTCTGAACAAGCGGTATTTTAATGAACACGCTCTCAATAACCTTTGCCTACTGTACGTGAAAACACCTATTTCCACTGCAGTTCCTCGGTTGTCAGGATTATCAAAGCATACGACTCTGCAAAGTCGCTGCATTTGGGTATGCTTTCACTGATCATGCTGAACAAAATCTTGTGATAGTTGCTACACAAACAGATATAAGTTCAACCTTATATCAGTCTCAAAACGATTAGTCAAAATCACAGTATCCTTATTCAGAACAGGTTTTATTTTTTGACAATTCAAAAAAAGTTTATTTTTCACATATAGATTTATTTCATATATAAAAAAAGAAAAGAAAAATTCACATGTTTAGATTTTGATACAAACATTTTCTGATCATGCCCAGGCGAGCAAGCTCAGTGCAAACTAAAAAAAACAAACAGAGAAAAGAGGAGAAATTCTGGGAGACAAGGTAGGCCTTAAATTCACCAGTGTTGGCCAATACAACTGGGAACATTGTTAGAGAGAGTCATTGGGATTAATGGGAATGTACTGCAGTATTGAAGAACAAATAATACAAACACAGATTCCAAATTTTAACTAGTATCTTAGTTGGCAAAATCCACTTGTAACTTCAGACAATTCAACCTTAGAGTAGTAAGAGACGCTGTTTGAGGACCAATGATAGAGTTCTCAATAAACTCGACTGCTTACTACAGTGTGTCCCAACTTTGTGTCATCAAACTAGCTGTAGTGGAAAAAGATTGTATAATTGCAAAGGGAAAACCTTCTTGGTCCTAAAAATATGAAGTACAGTATATAAGAGAAGATCTCCTGAACTAAAAAGGCAGGGGGTGAATGATTTCCATTTTTTCACATATGTACAAACACACAAACTCATCTCTTTCATGCACTCAGTGCTACTCGCCATACACCAATACTGTCCTACATGGATTTCTAATTTCAGCCTATGGATAAGTCTCTTCAGCAACTAAAAGTAGAACATGTTTAAATATCGCATACTTGATGGTGTGGTGGATGAAACTATTTCCCCCAATGTATATATTACATGTCCTGTAAACAGACAATTCCTACAACTGCAGGGATTACAATGCTCTAGATACGTTTTTAAGTATTGTTACATGTAAAAAGCACTTTGTATAAATATCTATGGACATTAATATATACTGCATCCCAGAATCCCAGGCTAATACAGAAACCTCACAATGAAGGCTGTAATACTTTCATTTGCTTTTCTAACACCGGATATTTTGGGGCTGGGCATGTCCGGGATTGTTTCCTAAAACATGTGATCACAAACAGGTTAGACTTTCTAGATTCCATAAGTAAAACACTGTTGTCCTGTTAAAAGACCGTTACCTTCAGGTTTCTAATTTTAGCAAACGGAGTTGCAGAAAGAATAAAATAAAACAAACTCTTTGGGCACACAATACTGAAATGATTACTTGCATGGACAAGGAATATACTTGATTTCACAGAATAATTTTATCTGCGCGAGACAAAAAAATAATGACATTTACCACAAACCTTACACTAGAATACTGTTACGTCCCAATGGTGTCTACCATTGAAGAGAATTCTTCATAACATTCTAGTGAGGGAAGAGCATTTGCAGAATCCTAGCACATACAAGATGGCTGAATTCATGACCGGTCTTGTCTCCCACATAAGAGTTATTTCACATCCAACAAACTGTACAAATGTAAGTGTTCCTCAGACATTATCCTTGTTTATCATATTTTGTGGAAGTGCTGCGTTACTTTCCACAGCTTCAAAGAGATGACTGCACGACAGCCGACTAGCTCCACTGACTAACAGGGCCTCTGAAAATGTTGGAGAGCTCCTCAAGGCATGGTTTGCAGGTATGGAAATTTACATTAATTGGTCCCATTAAAATACATAATTGTAGCATAAATCTCTTGCATCCGAACAGGACAAGATACGCCATCTGGGCAGTCACCCCCAATAAGGAGGGTCTTGAAATTTTTTAATAGAGTCTCTCAGAGGAAAAAAACTCAGAGGCTTCGTGGCAAATTTTAAATGAATGAAAAACTTTTGTTTAAAAGTGCTCAGCTTTGCTAGGATTCCATTGTATGAATATATCTTTATATATTTATATAAGTGTGTATAAAAAACAGAGTTTTCAGAAGCCTGAGTCCAGGCTTGCATGGGTCATGGCTGCAGAACTGGTGCTATATTAAGTTGACAATTACGGCAATCTCCGTCTTCGGCCGCACATACTTCGCATAGCACGCCATGTTGGCACTGTAACATTGCTCTGTTCTGGTCCTGACATTTGTGACATTTCATAGACTGGAGCTGATAAACTGCCTGAAACATAAAATAACATTATTAGTGCATGAGGGCAGAGCTCATCATGACTGTGATCAAATAGCAGAGAATACAAGGACAGTGCAAGGCAGTACGAAAAAACACTAATAATGATAATGAGGTTACCAGTTTTGGACTCTTTTGGGATTGCAATGCCGGCGGACAGAATGGCGGCGGTCAGAATACCGACCAAGGCATCCCGATGATGAGAATCCCGACAGGAGAAGGTAAGTATACTTTCCTTCCCCCAATGGGCCCCTTAACCCCCCTACTCCCCCCCGCAGCCTAATCCTAACCCTCGCGGCGGTGCCTAAACCTAACCCCCCTTCCCCTCCGCAGCCTAAGCCCCCCATCCCACAGCCAAACCCGAACCCTCCCCCACAGCTTAAACCTAAACCTTCCCACACGGCTTACCTCTCCGGTAGCCCGGCAGTGTCTTGTTTGGGATCCCAGATGTCGGGATGCCAACGCTCCGATGAGTTTCGGGATTCTGGCGCCTGTATTTTGACAGCCAGGATCCTAACCGTATCCCGTGTTTTGAATTTACTATAATTGCCACTTTAAATCCAATGGCTGAAACCGCTAACAGAGGAAGCAGCATTGAAAGCGTTGCATGAGTAAGTTCACCCTTAAATTTGTCCCAACTTTAAAATTAAGGAGGTGGGACAGTGGATTGCATGCAGTAGCTGACTGGAATGGAAATAATTCTTCAGAAGTGTAAATTTTCCTAACTAGTCCTCTCTACGATATCCTACCAGTGAACTGAATCATCTGATGAATGTAAGCTAGGCTAAATAGCAGGGGTTGTCCAAACACTGATAAACATCAATCTTCTCAGACTCACCTTATCAACTCTCTCCAGACTCGTGTGTAGCTGCTTCTGAATGCTATAAAGGGTGGTGAGAGGAAGACTCTCTAATTCAGACACAGAGCTATGTAGTTTAGAATCCTGTGCTCCAGGAATTCTCTCCAGCTCTTCCTGAAGTTTCTTCAGCTGCTGCTCTAGAGCATCTCTCTGTTCCCGGGCCAGTTCACATTCCATGCTGGCTGCTGTAGCTCGCTCATTGGCCTCCTCAGCTTCTTTTTTCCAGGCATCGCAGGCCTGATGAGAGAACAGTAGCTAACAAAGATTTCACCTTCTAATATCAAATGTTGATGGAGTGATGAAACATCCCTCCTCTGAGGACTATCAATAGCAGACAATATATAACATACAAATAAAAACACAATGCAGTATTACATAGACTCAAAATTGAGAACAAGTAGTGCTTAATAGGCCCGATTTATACACGGTCGCAACTTCAATTGTGTCACAACGGTAGACTGTGCATGCGTCGCAGTGCGCACGTGCCAAAGTACCTTTGCGATGCTGCTTGCAGTGGGGAATCATTTGCAGAGTGATTGACAGGAAGCGGTAAATTTACTAAGGTGGGAGTTTTTAGAACTGGTGATGTTGCTCATAGCAACCAATTTAAAAATGCAGACATGTCGTGGCACGTTTCGGGGGTGTCTCGGCGTGCAACTGCAATCTTATAAACATCAAATATGAAACAAGCGTAGCAGCTCCCAGTGCCATTCTGGGCGGCGGTAGAGTTGATGTTCTCTGCATCTGCGTCATGGTTGAGACAGAGTACGCAGTTGCTGAGCAATTTGCGATGGCTTCGGTGGGTGTCTCTGTTCACTTGTGTGCAGCTTCTACACTTGCATTGCCTCGCAGGTCAGTCACTATAAAAAGATCACTGCTGCATCTGAATTAGGTCCAATGTTACAAAGTGTTCAGTGGGAAGCACTGACCGCACTTTACAAGCACTAAAGTAATAAAATAGAATGACTATTTGGTTTCCTCCAAAGCACACTCTTTTATCCACTTAAGCACTGTAAACCTTGCTACTGCAGTAGGCACTTAATGTAAAACAAAAAAAAAACACCCCCTCAACCAGCTGGAAGTCAGATTTTATTGTAAGGCCCATAAGAGTACAGAATTATTTCTAATGCTGCAGGGCAGTTATTTCTTCTGTACTTGTTACTTGCAACGTTCTCGATGAGAACCACTTCCAGAGAGTCAGGCGTAAGTGCTTTATCAGCACATCCCTGCCGCTTGTGTCCCTCTTCTCATGACTCTTAAAGGGGGTTCATCTGGTTAATAATAAAAGACAAATGCTCTGGCAGCTGGCTGAGCTGGGGAAGCAAGTGAAGCAGCCCCCATCTCTCCCTATGAGAGGCTAAACGGGGCCATCAGTAAAATGTAGCACCTCTATTTGTTGGGCATTGCTGACTGAAAAGCCCAACAGATAGTCAGGCACTAAACGGTGCCTGAAGATTGTACTATATGATCTATTTTGCGTCTCTGCTAATTGTTATGTAGGTTATTCATTCTGTTGCTTTATAGAGTACCAAATTTAAGTTTGTCTGTAATCTTCTGTTTCCTTTTATGCTAATCGACTGCTGTACCGATTATTGCCCCTCTGTCAGGATATTCCTCTTACTTTAATGAGTGCTGACAATTTTGAATCTACGTTAATCAGTGTCTCTGCTGCAATGGCATATATGAAAATAATTGCTTTTTGCAATTGATATATTTTTATATATATATATATATATATATATTTATTTATTTATTCATGGTCTGTTAGTTTGTGTTCTTATTTCCCTCTGCTTTCTCTCACTGTAGTAAACAGAACTGCTTCCAGATCCAAAGCTGTTGTGAAAAAATCACTGATGTATTTCACACATCCCTTATGCCAAAACAAACTGATCTCATGGACGTTTAGAACCAGATCACCAATATGCAGCGAGTCTGAGGACGAAAGGTCCTTGCTAGTCTGGGTGGGGACCCATGAGGGATGATGGGGCCGACCTGAGTCAACGAGTAAGTGCACTCCATTACAAAACTGACAAGGCTGTCAGTGTCCCAAGAGGTAAATAGATTCCTCCTTCTTTTTTCCTTGGTACGCCAGCAGAGGCCCCTCCTTTAGAAGAAATGTTGACTCAGTAGCCCCAGGTCATCTGGTAGTAGTCCAGAAGTCTGCAGAGTCTTCCTCACTGGAGGTTATTGGAGACTTTGTTGTTCAGCAAATCTTGTACGAGTCAGGGATACCCTTGAATCAACTTCATAGCAAATTCTGATTTTGAATCATTCTCAGCAGAGAAAAGTGAATTCCCCAGTTGCAGAATATACTGTAAGGACCTCACAGGGTGGGAGGAGGACTCTGGATGAATATGGAAACCAAATTATACTGAGCAAAAAAAGCTCAGGTCAAACAGCAGAGCCAGCAAACCCAGAAGTTAGACTAGAGAGTCTAGCACTAACATCAGGCATTGGTGCTGTAGATGTCCATCCTTAGATCACAAAACCTTGGCTTGAGCCCCTCATTGGTCATTAGTATTTTGCTTGTAATATCATGAGAGAAGAGTCTTGTTTACCACCAGGACTTCGCCAGCATTAACAGAATATTGGATGATGCCATGATTCTTTGAGCTAAGAAACGGTTTGAGAAGGCTACACAGACTATGATCAGGATCAGAGGTCTTTATGAAAGATAACCATAGCGTGTGGAAAACCTATTTAGGTTGGTCTGAGAGCAAAGGAGTTCACACTTCATCTCTTAATTTGGTTTTGTCTCTTGTTCTACTTACAGAAAGACCTGAACAAAGGCTTGAATGTCTATTGTAAAGTCCAGGGCCAGTATTTACTAAAAATCCGAGTTTTGCCGATTTGTGTTTTTTTTCTAAGTTCCAATCCGGGAATTCACTAAGCAGAAAATTCGGCAGTGTCTGGTCTATTTGTAATGGTTTGATTGGCAAAGTTCTGAAATACGAATGAATAGACCATCGGTCAAACGCGGCTGTTATTTCATACAATACGGGTATTCACTATTCATTCGTATTTGGGTGTTAGTCTCTGAGTGCTCAAGTGCGGGTCTATTTTTTTTTGATTCGTTAAAAAAAGCAGGAAAAAAATAGACCTGCTTTTTCCAGTCGAGTTTGGATAACCATGCACGGATCAGTGAGATCTGTGCATGGTTATCTATGGGAAAGGGTGTGTTTAGTGTCAAAAGTGAAAAAAAAATTGCGTGGGGTCCCCCCTCCTAAGCACAACCAGCCTCGGGCTCTTTGAGCCGGTCCTGGTTGACAAAATATGGGGGAAAAAATGACAGGGGTTCCCCCATATTTCATCAACCAGCACCGGGCTCTGCGCCTGGTCCTGGTTCCAAAAATACGGGGGACAAAAAGCGTAGGGGTCCCCCGTATTTTTAAAACCAGCGCCGGGCTCCACTAGCCAGGTACATAATGCCACAGCCGGGGGACACTTTTATAGTGGTCCCTGCGGCCCTGGCATTACATACCCAACTAGTCACCCCTGGCCGGGGTACCCTGGAGGAGTGGGAACCTCTTAAATCAAGGGGTCCCCCCCTCCAGCCACCCAAGGGCCAGGGGTGAAGCCCGAGGCTGTCCCCCCCATCCAAGGGCGGCGGATGGGGGGCTGATAGCCAAGTGTAAAAAATGTGAATATTGTTTTTAGTAGCAGTACTACAAGTCCCAGCAAGCCTCCCCGCAAGCTGGTACTTGGAGAACCACAAGTACCAGCATGCGGTGGAAAACCTGGGCCGCTGGTACCTGTAGTACTACTACTAAAAAAATACCCCCCAAAAAACAGGACACACACACACCGTGAAAGTATAAGTTTATTACATACATGCACACCTCCATACAAACATACTTACCTATGTTCCCACGAGGCTCGGTCCTCTTCTCCATGTAGAATCCTTGGGGGACCTGTGAAAAATATTATACTCACATAATCCAGTGTAAATTCTGTCCTTTGTATAATCCATGTACTTGGCAAAACAGAAAAACGGAAACCCGACCACGCGCTGAAAGGGGTCCCATGTTTACACATGGGACCCCTTTCCCCGACTGCCAGGACCCCCCCTGACTCCTGTCAAAGAGGGTCCCTTCAGCCAATCAGGGAGCGCCACGTCGTGGCACTCTTCTGATTGGCTGTGTGCTCCTGTAGTGTCTGTGAGGCTGCACACGGCAGAGATACAATGTAGCGCTTTGCGGTCAGCGGTGAGGTTACTTTCGGTCAACCGCTGACCGCAAAGTTCCCACCATTGGATACAATGGAGCGCATAGGCGCTACATTGTATCTCTGCCATGTGCAGCCTCACAGATCACTACAGGAGCACACAGCCAATTAGGAGAGTGCCACGACGTGGCGCTCCCTGATTGGCTGAAGGGACCCTCTTTGACAGGAGTCAGGGGGGGTCCTGGCAGTCGGGGAAAGGGGTCCCATGTGTAAACATGGGACCCCTTTCAGTGCGTGGTCGGGTTTCCGTTTTTTTGTTTTGCCAAGTACGTGGATTATACAAAGGACAGAATCTGCACTGTATTATGTGAGTATAATTTTTTTCACAGGTCCCCCAAGGATTCTACATGGAGAAGAGGACCGAGCCTCGTGGGAACATAGGTAAGTATGTTTGTATGGAGGTGTGCATGTATGTAATAAACTTATACTTTCACGGTGTGTGTGTGTCCTGTTTTTTTGGGGGTATTTTTTTAGTAGTAGTACTACTACAGGTACCAGCGGCCCAGGTTTTCCACCGCATGCTGGTACTTGTGGTTCTCCAAGTACCAGCTTGCGGGGGAGGCTTGCTGGGACTTGTAGTACTGCTACTAAAAACAATATTCACATTTTTTACACTTGGCTGTCAGCCCCCCATCCGCCGCCCTTGGATGGGGGGGGGGGGACAGCCTCGGGCTTCACCCCTGGCCCTTGGGTGGCTGGAGGGGGGGGACCCCTTGATTTAAGGGGTTCCCACTCCTCCAGGGTACCCCGGCCAGGGGTGACTAGTTGGGTATGTAATGCCAGGGCCGCAGGGACCACTATAAAAGTGTCCCCCGGCTGTGGCATTATGTACCTGGCTAGTGGAGCCCGGCGCTGGTTTTAAAAATACGGGGGACCCCTACGCTTTTTGTCCCCCGTATTTTTGGAACCAGGACCAGGCGCAGAGCCCGGTGCTGGTTCATGAAATATGGGGGAATCCATGTCATTTTCCCCCCATATTTTGTCAACCAGGACCGGCTCAAAGAGCCCGAGGCTGGTTGTGCTTAGGAGGGGGGACCCCACGCATTTTTTTTCAGAATTTTAAAGACTTTAAACACCTTTTTAAGGTACACAATGAAGCCCTGCACGGATCTCACAGATCCGGTCGGGATTCCTTGTGTTTTGTCAGGCGGTGTTTTACTCATCACTCCCGTAAAACACTGCCTGACATTACGAATCACATCGACATCGGAAAATACGAATTGTGAAAAGTCGGCAGCTTAGTGAATGACCGTATCAGGATTCAAAAAGTTGCAGTAAAATGCACCCGATACCATTCGAGATCAAACACCCTTCAAAACGGCAAAAACACGAATCTTTGTAAATATACCCCCAGGTTTTATCTTTCTTTTTCATCCACTAGGGGTCACTGGAGTACTCTTGGATATGGACGGCTTCAGCAAGAACAGGGCACTGAATATTTAAATTTAGAACTCTCCTCCCCTCCATATCCCAGGGTACATCAGTGTTTTTTCTGTGCTCATAGTAGCAACAGGGTTTGTGTGGTTATCCACACTACTTTTGAATATTTTTATTTTTGCTTTTTCTTTTTTAACTACATTTTCCACATCCTTTCCCCCCTTCCAATAGGTGTGGGTCCGGGATCGTGGAAGCTGCTACGAGCAGCTGTGGCGTGTCGGGCCTCTCTGAAAAGAGCTCCCTCACTGCCAGGTGCAGGACTACCTGCAGGAAAGGCTGGACGGAGCTTACAGAAGAAGCCCCGTCATAGCCCCTCACCACAGGCGTCCAGGTATGTTGGGGACGGGGCAGTCAGCTCACGCTGCCGCCCCGCTGTGTGGGGACACTACTGGGAAGCGCCGCCCGCCGCTATGTGAGTCACCCGCCGCCGCTGCCAGGGCACCGCCGCTATGTGAGCGCCCGCCGCCGCTATGTAGGCCGCTTCCCGCCGCTACCAGAGCCGCGCCGGCCGCACTTGCCACACATAGCCGCCGCTCCACGGCTATATGCAGCGCGCTCCCCGGCTCCCACTATCCGCTGGCCGGATGCCCGCTCCCCGGCTCCCTCTACCATGTCCCTCTGCCATCGCATGTAAGGTCCCCGGCTCCGTGTACCCGCTCCCCGCTGGAATAGGCAGCGGTACATGGAGCACGCGGGGGGGGGGGGGGAGCACACACAAGGGGGGGAGATTGTGCCCATAGCAGCAGCAGTATGAATCGCTGCATGGGTTATTAGACAGATAGGCTATTAAGCCTTTGTTTAGCAGGATGATCCCAGGTTATATCTGTTTGAAAAATGTTATACCCTGTACACTGTTTTACCTGTGAGCATGGCATGGTGGCCATTTTAACCATGCTTCCTGTTCTTCCTGTTGTGATTCCAGACGTTCCTGTACTACATCTCTACTCCACCGGAGGCGCAGGGCTGTTAGTGGGAATTTGGGATCAGATTTCATATAGTACTGGTCACATGCACTGCTCTTGGCCCCATATATATATATATATATATATATATATATATATATATATATAGATAGAGACACCTTAGTACTGTTTTACTGAGTCGTGCAAGTTGTCTGTCTTTGTATATTGTGTTGTCTGTCTGCATAATGAGTAAGGCACCAGCAGAAACTAAAAAGCAGTTTCACTGCAATGTCTGTAAGACTACAAATACAATTTCGGCTCCGTTTTCAATGCCGGTGTCATCCCCGGATCTGAGTCTAGGGTGAGACCGCTAGAACTGCCGGTGGGGTCTCAGCTTTGCCAAAGGTCCAAGTCCACCTTGGGTGGAAGGGATAAATTTCATATGATTTACCTGTTTCTGCGATGTCGCATTCTCACGGTTCTATGCCGGTCCTCATTGCGCAAGATGAGGGTGAGAAGGGCGAAGTAGACCAGCAGTCAGATAGTGAGGTTTTTGACAGCCCAGGCGTTGATAATCTTATCCGAGCGGTGCGTCAGTCTCTGACCTTTACAGAAACTGAGGAGCCTCTGACAAATGATGTAGTCGTCTTTCCTAAATGACCGAGAACTCCAATGTGTTTTCCTGTTTCAGAATCTCTTAATAAGATGTTACTGGAAACACGAAAGAATCCGGATAGACGGTTTTCTATAGCTCACAGATTTAAGTCTCGTTACCCATTTCCAGAGTCTGTGACAGCTACATGGGAGAATCCGCCATTGGTGGATTCGTCTGTGTCTATACTTACAAAGAAATTAACCATACCAGTACCAACTGCTACTACGCTTAAAGACCCTTCAGACCGTAAAATAGTAGCTATGCTAAAGTCCATGTATATAGCAGCAGGAGTGTTGCTTAGACCTGGGTTGGTTGGCATTTGGGTCACTAAGGCGCTAATGGTATGGATAACAGGACTCAAGTCTGCCTTATACTTCTCGCTGATCAAATCTGGGAAGCTACTGATTATCTAAGTACAGCTTCTACGGACGTCTGTCAGCTCACTTATCGCCTTTCATTGTCGCTAGTTACAGCACGACGAGCACTCTGGCTGCGTTCTTCGCAAGCGGAGGCAGAGGTCAAAAGAGGTATAGAGGCGTTGTCTTACGGTGGCGAGAAGTTGTTTGGTCCTGAATTGGTCAAATGGATTTCTGAGGCCACGGGAGGAAAGTCTGTTTTCCTACCATTGCCTCCAACGGTGCCTAGACGGAAATACTCTGGCCCGGCGTTCAAATCCTTTAGACCTCAGCCCTTTCGAGGCCGTGGTAGAGGAACAGCCACGCCTGGTAGACGCGGTCGAGGACGTGGTTTCCAACAAACCAACACCAGTCGTCAGGACGCTAAGGTCACCGACAAGCCAGTGGCATGACGGGCTCCCAGCCCATCTCGGATCTCCATTTGTGGGAGCACGCCTTCAGACGTTCCATTTGGCGTGGTTCCAGACATCCACAGATGGGTGGATCCGCAATTTAGTGTTAAAAGGTTCCAAAATAGAGTTCGACTGTCTCCCGCCACTGCGGTTTTTCAAGACGGACTGCCTCTGTCGGACGACAAGAGGGCGGTTCTGCTAATTGCATTCCGTCCCTGCTGGATTCAGCAGTTTTGATTCCGGTCCCTGTACACCAACAAGGTCAGGGTTATTATTCCAGTCTGTTTGGTACCAAAGCCAGATGGCTCCGTCAGGCCAACATTGAACTTTAAAGGTCTCACTCAGTATGTCACTCACTACAGATTCAAAATGGAATCTCTGCGGTCAGTAATTGCAGGTTTAGAGCCACAGGAATTCATGATTGCGCTAGATCTCAAGGATGCGTACTTACACATTCCGATTTGGCCACCTCATCAGAGGTTCTTGCGTTTTGCGATACGGCAGAACCATTACCAGTTTCAGGCTCTACCGTTGGCCTCTCGTCAGCGCCTCGGGTATTTACAAAGGTGATGTCTGTGATGATAGCTCATCTCAGAATTCTGGGAGTGATGATAGTTCCGTACTTGGACGGTCTGCTCATCAAAGCTCCGTCTCAACAGATGCTCCTCCAACATGCGTTGCTAACGTACAATGTATTAGTTCAGCAAGGTTGGATTGTCAACTTCAAGAAATCACATCTAATTCCGTCTCAACGACTTCAATTCCTAGGTATGATTCTCGATACGGTAAATCAAAGAATTTACCTACCAGAAAAGAAAGTACAGATTATTCATCATCTGGTAC
This sequence comes from Pseudophryne corroboree, assembly GCF_028390025.1. Taxonomy (NCBI): domain Eukaryota; kingdom Metazoa; phylum Chordata; class Amphibia; order Anura; family Myobatrachidae; genus Pseudophryne; species Pseudophryne corroboree. The sequence goes on from NC_086446.1 coordinate 453,118,795, forward strand.
AATTAGTGCTCAAGCCACGCACAGTCTCGGTACATTTGTGCATTCGCCTCTTAGGCACAATGGTGGCGGCTTTCGAAGCGCTTCAGTTCGGAAGATTTCACTCACGTCCTTTTCAACTGGATGTGCTCGCACAGTGGTCGGGCTCGCATCTGCAGATTCACCAGAGGGTGAGGTTGTCGCTACGGGCCGGGGTATCTCTACTCTGGTGGCTCAAAGTACACAATCTAACCGCAGGGAAACGGTTCGGCGCCTGGAATTGGATAATTCTAACGACGGACGCGAGTCTTAGAGGTTGGGGAGCTGTAGTTCAAACTTGTCAGCTCCAGGGTCTCTGGGAGGATCACGAAATATTGCTGTCTATAAATGTCCTGGAACTCCGGGCAATTTACAATGCGCTACGACGAGCAGTGCACATGCTTCGGTCTCAGACTGTCCAGGTGCAGTCAGACAACGCGACGGCGGTCGCATACAACAACAAACAAGGAGGAACGAGAAGCCGCATGGCAATGCGGGAAGTAGCTCGAATCCTCACTTGGGCCGAGCATCACCAAGTGATTTTGTCGGCAGTGTTCATTCCGGGAGTGGACAACTGGGAGGCGGATTATCTCAGCCGTCGGGATTTTCATCCAGGAGAATGGGCATTAAATCCAGAAGTGTTTCACATGTTGGTCCGGCCTCGTGTATCTGTTTCCACCGTTTCCGCTGCTCCCTCTGTTGCTAAAACGGATCAAAAGAGAGTCCGCCACAGTCATACTAGTGGCTCCTCATTGGCCTTGGAGAGCTTGGTTCTCGGATCTCCGCGGACTACTCGCAGACGATCCTTGGCCGCTCCCACTACGTCCGGACCTGTTACAACAGGGTCCGTTCCTTTACCCCGATTTAGCGCGGCTGCGTTTGACGGGGTGGCTGTTGAGACCGCCCTCTTACGAAGAGAGGGCGTTCCAAAATCGGTTATACCAACCATATTACGAGCTAGGAAGCCTGTTACGGCAGCTCATTATTACAGAATTTGGCGTGCCTATATAGGTTGGTGTGAAGCTCGGAAGTTTCCGACTTCATCTTTCAAGTTATCCCGTCTTTTGTTATTTCTACAGACGGGGTTAGATGGAGGTCTGCGTTTATCTACACTTAAGGTGCAGGTATCTGCTTTGTCAAATTACTTTCAAAGACGATTGGCTCTATTGCCGTCGGTACACACTTTTCTACAAGGTGTCCTCAGCGTACAGCCTCCATTCATTCCACCTACAGCGCCATGGGACTTGAATCTGGTTTTAGATTTCTTACAGTCTTCATATTTTGAACCCTTACAACAAGTTGATATTAAGTTTCTCACTTGGAAAACAGTTTTTCTACTAGCCTTAGCTTCGGCAAGGCGTGTTTCAGATTTGGGTGCCTTGTGCCACCGTATTTGGTGTTTCATGATGACAGAGCGGAACTTCGGACGAATCCCGTTTTCCTACCAAAGGTAGTGTCATCTTTTCACATCAATCAACCAATAGTAGTTCCTGTGTTAACAGAAGATTCTGGAACTTTGGATGTGGTACGCGCACTACGCGTTTATGTATCCCGAACGCCTACAGTTCGTAAGACGGATACGTTGTTTGTTTTCTATGATGCTGCCAAGATGGGTTGGCCAGCTTCTAAGCAGACCTTATCCAGATGGATTAAACTGGCCATACGTCAGGCTTACCTTCATGCTAGGTTACAGCCGCCTACATCAGTAACAGCTCATTCCACACGTTCTGTGGGAACTTCATGGGCAGCTGGTTGTGGGGCTTCTACGACGCAGCTTTGCCGTGCGGCTACATGGTCATCAGTGCACACGTTTGTGCGCTTTTACAAGTTTGATACGTTTGCGGCATCAGCATCTAGCTTTGGCCGCCTAGTGTTACAGGTGCCAAACAGCTCTCCCGCCCACGGGGGAAGCTTTGGTACGTCCCAAGAGTACTCCAGTGACCCCTAGTGGATGAAAAAGAAAATAGGATTTTGGTACTTACCAGGTAAATCCTTTTCTTTGAATCCATAGGGGGCACTGTTCGGCTCAGTAAAAAACACTGAGATACTCTGGGATATGGAGGGGAGGAGAGTTCTAAATTTAAATATGCAGTGCCCTGTTCTTGCTGAAGCTGTCCATATCCAAGAGTACTCCAGTGCCCCCTATGGATTCAAAGAAAAGGATTTACCTGGTAAGTACCAAAATCCTATTATCTTCTTCAAAAGGATATTAGCTTGCTTTCCTCAAGTTTAGCTCTCTCTTTAGGGGATTCTCCATATTCAACGGCCCCATTTTCTGCTTGTTTCATGGGACCTAACCCTTGTTCTTTCACAGAAACTACCATTTAAGCATATTGAGGGGTCTCTTTTACTGGTGTGTTTGAATTGGCTGCCCTGTCTTGCAGCTTTCCAAATCAGGTCTTTCATAAGGACAGAGCTGTCCCGCACACCAAGCCTTCCTTCCAAACCAAGGTGGTGTGAACATTCCAGCTGGATCAAGATACTGTTCCCCCTGCTAGGACAGGATCTAGCCTTAGGGAGTAAGAAATCTCACTACATCCTGAATGTAGGTAGAGCCTTGAGGGTCTACCTAGATAAAGTGTTCTCCTTGTATAGGACAGATAACCACCTTGTTCTTTATGACATGATCTGTCTGCTGAATTACAGCTGTTAGTGAGGCATTGAGGGAATGAGACAGTATGCCAGCAAACAAGTTTTTAGTTTTACTTTGAGTGACTTTTTCTGCAGCAGCGCCCTATACATGACGTTAGCAGTATGCACTAAATGTGTAAAGAGAACTGCATTAAATTGCATGTAGAAAACATCTTAATGCAAATGGCAGAGAACAAGGTGCTAATATGCTCCACTCTGTACCTGCTTAGCTTGTTTCCAGGAGTCCTCCCATTGCTTGATGGTGCTACTGGCTTCCTCCAGCTCCTGACGAAGTCTCACCAGTTCAGCTCCACCTGGGCCTGATGGAAATGCAGGGGACGACCCAGGGGAATAGCTGCCGGATACAAAATGCTCCCATATGCTGTTATTCATCCCATTCAGGCCTGCATGCACAAATAAGATGATAGATCCACATGTTTATATTACCCATGGAAAAAAGAGTTCAAACTAATTACAATCATTGTCTTGAGCCCAAGTCAGAATTCCAGGGTCTCAAAGGGAAACGATAAGATATATATATTTTTTTGGCTCTTGTAACAGGACAGGCTTATAACTCCACAGAGAGAAACTATTAGATCATCTTTTTTTTTTTTTTAGTTCTTGTAACCTGAGGAGCCGATGACACTATGGTTTCTGTCAATAGGAATTATTGAGAGCTATAAATACAAACTGGTTCATATAAAATAACTAATAATAACATACACCATACATATGTAAAAGGCACAGGACATTACTTTAAACTTGTTTATTGCAGTTCGTAATGCTATCGAGGGACACTGCAGAGTCCGCTTCTTCTCTTCTCACAAGAGTGACCTCAATTAACCTTGCAGTCTGCGGTAGACTGCAGGTTCCCACCATAGACTTCAATGGGCATTTTTCCCCCCACCCATTGAAGTGTATAGGCTTCGCTTGATTGGCAGGGGAGGAGCACACAGCCAATCAGGAGAGCGGTTTTCCCTCGATTGGCTCGCGGGTCTCCAAGTGACCAGTCACGCTGAGACCCGCCATTCGAGAAAAGGGGATCCATGTGTTCATAAGGATCCCTTTACGTACGGTGGTTCAGGTTAATGCGGTTTGTTTTTAACCCCTGGATCAAGGGGCTACGTGGGACAGTAGGTAAGTATATATATAAGTGTCTGTATGTATGCAAGTGTGAGTGTGCAAGTATTTTTTTTATTTATACTGTGTACTTTGTGCGTGTCTTGTCTTTATTGTAATATTTCTTTTACAGGTGGAACTACAGGTAACAGTGGGCCCTTTAATGCCCCACATGCTGGTATTTGTGGTTCTTCAAGTACCAGCATGCGGGGGAGGCTTACTGGGACCTGTAGTTCTACAGGTAAAAGACAATACTAATTCTTCAATTTACACTTGGTCTATCAGTCCGGCATTCACAGCCCAGGAATCCTGGGGACCGCCCCGGCTTCAGCCCTGGTCCTTGGGTGCCTTTACGTTTTTGTTTTTTTATTCTAACTAACTGTTTAAACACTTTGACAGAAGCATGCACGGATGGCACTGATCTGTGCATGCTTCTGTCAAAACTTGCACCTTGTAATGTAACTCGTATTACAAGGTGCAAGTTTAACCACTTGGTTTCTGGACTATATTTTCGCCAGATCTCGCATGTAGGTACAGTTTTTTATAAAAATTTGCACTGCTAAACATTTTGCGAGCTTCGGCCAACTTGCACCTTCTTAAAGTACAAGAATGTGTGAGTTGGAATTTGTCTAAAAACTTGCACCGCATTACATCCGGCCCAATATGTCACACTTGAAGTTGTGTATGGCAACTTTACATAGGCATCTGTGTATAACATATTTCTAAAGCATCTTGTGATTTAGATTTAGTAATTGATGGAAACAATTTTGCTCTGTTACACTCTTGGTGCTTCCCAGTATGCTACTACCATGGCTTTATCTGACTGGATCCATATGGCTTTTTGTTTTTTTACAAGAGATGGTGCCATCTGACTAAAGCACAGGTTCTCAAACTTGGTCCTCAGGACCCCAAACATTCATGTTTTCCAGGTCTCCTCACCGAATCAAAAGTGAAATAATTAGCTCCACATGTGGATGTTTGAAGATGAGTCAGTGAGTAATGACTACACCTGTGCACCTGTTGGGTGACCTGCAAAACGTGAACTGTGTGGGGTCCTGAGGACAGAGTTTGAGAACCACTGGAATAGATGACTGAATAATACTCTCAGAACCAGTATAGCAATCGAGAGCTCAGACCCAATAGCACACAAACACTGAAAATGCCACAGGCCAGTGATGAACCCTCAGCCCCAAAAGCTGTCGTTTGTTGTCACAAATGTCTAATTCTAAAGTGCAATTAGCGACTTCCCTCAGTCACCAGTGTTTAATGCATCTTTGGAGACTGCTGGCTGGTCAGATGATGGTGAAACGTCTAAATTAGGATTATGTACAACTCCCTTAAGTGGATCTATCCAGTTTGCACCAACTGAAAGTGGAGACCATCCTACCTAGGCCTTTCAAGCAAAAGTGAACAGATGTCTCTACACAGGCTAACATGGACTGACTTTAAAAATCCATGAAAAAAGGTTTGTTCTCTGGTAAGAATTCCCTTTGCTGTTAGGTGTCGAACAGAAGCTCCAGGAAGACTGATCACTGGAAAACTGTCAGGTTGTAGGAAGACCAACTACTGGGAAAAGTTGTTGATGATCTTATAATGAGATTCTAAGGTCTGTGCCATTTTCAGAACATGAGTCTGTAGCACAGCCATTAGTCTGCCCTTATCAGCATATCACCCAGGTAGGAAAAGATTTCAGAAGGGCAGCCATCACTTGCCATGATCTTTGTGCACTCCCTCAGTGCTACTGTCAAGGCAAAGGACAGAGCCCAATATAGTAGCTGATAAGACTGAATGATATATTTGATATGGCTTGGTGTCTCTCACAGAACAGAATATGTCAGTGCATCTCCCTGATGTCTACTGATACCATGCTGTTGATGATCTCAATGATTCTGTCATATGCCATTGGAGCTAGGAATATGCTTACTAGCATCAGCGGTGTCGGCCTCGGTCTCGTCAAGTAGAAAAGTATCCCCACTTGACTCAGCTCCTACAGTGCCACTTCTGTTTTGGAGTCCCCTAAAAGGAGTGGACTGTGCATTCAGTTCCCCTTTTACTCTCTCCCAGCGGGTGAGGTACCTCCTCACTCCCCCTTTATGCCTCTCGCAGCCCCTGGTGCTGCGGAGAGGCCGCGGGAAACTAGTGGCAGTTAAATAGATACAAGGCATTACAAAAAACTAAATAATACATGTGCAATAGGTAACAGTGTAGAAAAATGCACACACTCCAGTGAGCTCTTTCTCCCAGCTGTGCAGTATGGAGGGGGAGGAGTTTGAAGTCTGTATCTAAATTTTAAAATGCCTCAAATCCTCAAATGAGCATCTCTACCCCAAGGTCTTCAATGACCCCCAATTGGATGATGAAAAAAATAAGATTTTAAACCTACCGGTAAATCCTTTTCTCCTAGTCCGTAGAGGATGCTGGGAACTCCGTAAGGACCATGGGGGTATAGACGGGCTCCGCAGGAGACATGGGCACTCTAAAGACTTTAGAATAGAATGGGTGTGCACTGGCTCCTCCCTCTATGCCCCTCCTCCAGACCTCAGTTAGAGAAACTGTGCCCAGAGGAGACGGACAGTACGAGGAAAGGATTTTTGTTAATCTAAGGGCAAGATTCATACCAGCCCACACCATATAACCTGGAATATACGTAACCAGTTAACAGTATGAACAAACCAGTATCAGCCAACGACTGATCTTAACTGTAACATAACCCTTATGTAAGCAACAACTATATACAAGTCTTGCAGAATTTTGTCCGCACTGGGACGGGCGTCCAGCATCCTCTACGGACTAGGAGAAAAAGATTTACCGGTAGGTTTAAAATCTTATTTTCTCTTACGTCCTAGAGGATGATGGGGACTCCGTAAGGACCATGAGGATTATACCAAAGCTCCAAACCGGGCGGGAGAGTGCGGATGACTCTGCAGCACCGATTGAGCAAACATGAGGTCCTCATCAGACAGGGTATCAAACTTGTAGAATTTTGCAAAAGTGTTTGAACCCGACCAAGTAGCCGCTCGGCAAAGCTGTGAAGCCGAGACGCCTCCGGCAGCCGCCCAAGAAGAGCACACCTTCCTAGTGGAATGGGCCTTTACCGAATTTGTATCGGCAATCCAGCCGTAGAATGAGCCTGCTGAATCGTGTTACAGATCCAGTGAGCAATAGTCTGCTTAGAAGCAGGAGCGCCAACCTTGTTGGCCGCATACAGGACAACCAGAGCTTCTGTTTTCCTAATCCGAGCCGTCCTGGCTACGTAAATTTTTAAGGCCCTGACTACCTCAAGGGATTTGGAATCCTCCAAGTCTCCCGTAGCCACAGGCACCACAATAGGTTAGTTTATATGAAACAATGACACCACCTTAGGTAAAAATTGAGGACGAGTCCTCAACTCTGCTCTATCCACATGGAAAATGAGATAGGGGCTCTTATGAGACAAGGCCGCCAATTCGGACACCCGCCTTGCAGATGCCAAGGCCAACAACATGACCACCCCCCAAGTGAGAAACTTTAACTCAACCGTTTGAAGAGGCTCAAACCAGTGAGATTTTAGGAACTGTAACACCCCGTTAAGGTCCCATGGTGCCACTGGGGGCACAAAAGGGGGCTGGATGTGTAGCTCTCCCTTTGCAAAAGTCTGGACTTCTGGGAGAGAAGCCAATTCTTTCTGGAAGAATATAGATAGGGCCGGAATCTGTACCTTAATGGAGCCTAACCTTAGGCCCATATCCACTCCTGTCTGTAGAAAGTGGAGAAACCGGCCCAAATGGAAATCTTCTGTAGGAGCATTCTTGGCTTCACACCAAGATACATACTTCCTCCAGATACGGTGAGAATGTTTCGCCGTCACCTCCTTCCTAGTCTTTATCAGAGTAGGGATGACTTCTTCCGGAATACCCTTCCCAGCTAGGATTCGGTGTTTAACCGCCATGCCGTCAAACGTAACCGCGGTAAGTCTTGGAATACGCAGGGCCCCTGCTGTAACAGGTCCTCCCTGAGAGGAAGAGGCCAAGGATCTTCTGTGAGCAGTTCCTGAAGATCTGAATACCAGGCCCTTCGAGGCCAATCTGGAACAATGAGTATTGTCTGCACTCTTTTTCGTCTTATGATTCTCAATATTTTTGAGATGAGAGGAAGAGGGAACACATAGACCGACTGAAACACCCATAGTGTCACCAGGGCGTCCACCGCTACTGCCTGAGGGTCCCTTGACCTGGCACAATACCTCCGAAGCTTCTTGTTGAGGCGTGACGCCATCATGTTTATTTGAGGAAGTTTCCAAAGACTTGTTATTTCTGCAAAAACTTCTTGATGAAGTCCCCACCTCCTGGATGGCTTCCCAGTTGACCACTCCCGGAACGAATACTGCTGACAGAGTGCTTACGTGATTTTCTGCCCAGCGCAAAATCCTGGTGACTTCCACCATTGCCACTCTGCTCCTTGTCCCGCCTTGGCGGTTTACATGAGCCACGGCTGTGACGTTGTCTGATTGAATCAGAACCTGTAGGTCGCGAAGAATATTCTCCGCTTGTCATAGGCCGTTGTATATGGCCCTCAATTCCCGCATGTTGATGTGTAGATAAGCCTCCTGGCTTGACCACAGTCCCTGAAAATTCCTTCCTTGTGTGACTGCTCCCCATCCTCGGAGGCTCGCGTCCGTGGTCACCAGAACCCAGTCCTGAATGCCGAACCTGTGACCCTCTAGAAGGTGAGCACTCTGCAGCCACCACAGGAGACACACCCTGGCCCTGGGGGACAGGGTTATTTTCTGATGAATTTGAAGGTGGGACCCGGACCACTTGTCCAGAAGGTTCCACTGAAAAGTCCTCGCATGAAACCTGCCGAAGGGGACGGCCTCGTAGGTCGCCACCATTTTCCCCAGTACTCGAGTGCATTGATGGACTGACACTCTTTTCAGTTTTAACAGGTCTCTGACCATGTTCTGGAGTTCCTGGGCTTTTTCCATCGGGAGAAAAACCCTCTTTTGTTCTGTGTCCAGAATCATGCCTAAGAAAGACAGCCGAGTCGTTGGAACCAACTGTGACTTTGGTAGATTTAGAATCCAGCCATGTTGCTGTAGTACTCTCAGGGAGAGCGACACGCTTTTCTGCAACTGTTCATTTTATCTCGCTTTTATCAGGAGATCGTCCAAGTACGGGATAATTGTGACTCCTTGCCTGCGCAGGAGCACCATAATTTCCGCCATTACCTTGGTGAACACCCTCGGGGCCGTGGAAAGCCCAAACGGCAACGTCTGAAACTGGTAATGACAGTCCTGTACAGCGAATCTCAGGTATGCCTGATGAGGAGGATATATGGGTACGTGAAGGTATGCATCCTTTATGTCTAGTGACACCATAAAATCCCCCCCCCCTTCCAGGCTGGAGATAACTGCCCTGAGCGATTCCATCTTGAACTTGAACCTTTTTAAGTACAGGTTCAGGGATTTTAAATTTAGAATGGGTCTGACCAAGCCATCCGGTTTCGTGACCACAAATAGGGTTGAATAGTACCCTTTTCCCTGATGTATTAGGGGAACCTTGATAATCACTTGCTGTTGACACAGCTTTCAAATTGCAGCTAAAACTATCTCCCTCTCTGGGGGAGAAGCTGGTAAAGCCGATTTGAAGAATCGGCGAAGAGGCACGTCCCCGAATTCCAGCTTGTAGCCTTGGGATACTATTACCATCGCCCAAGGATCCACGTCCTACTGACCCCAGACGTGGCTGAAGAGTCGAAGACATGCCCCCACCGGTGCGGACTCCTTCAGTGGAGCCCCAGCGTCAGAAGCCGGGGAGGACTTCTGTTCCTGGGAACTGACCGTAGCAGGCATTCTTTTCCCTCTACCCTTACCTCTGGCGAGGAAGGAAGAGCCCCGACCTCTTCTGGACTTATGCGACCGAAAGGACTGTATCTGATACTGTGGTGTTTTCTTTTGCTGTGGGGGAACATAAGGCAAAAAAGTCATTTTACCCGCGGTAGCTGTGGAAACCAGGTCCGCGAGACCTTCCCCAAATACAACCTCACCCTTGTAAGGTAAAACTTCCATATGCCTTCTTGAGTCGGCATCACCCGTCAATTGGCGGGTCCACAGTGCTCGCCTAGCCGAGATCGCCATGGCGTTGGCCCTTGAACCTAGTAGCCTGACGTCTCTCTGAGCGTCTCTCATATATAAGACTGCGTCTTTGATGTGACCTAAGGTCAACAAATTGGTATCCCTCTCTAGGGTATCAATATCAGCTGACAAGGTATTTGTCCAAGCTGCTACCGCGCTACAAACCCAAGCCGATGCTATTGCCGGTCTGAGCAAAGCACCCGTATGTGTATTGGAGACGGTAGCGCCACCTTCTTGGATAAGCGCGTTAAAGCCTCGTCCACCCTGGGCGAGGATTCCCCCCGTACCCTGTCCTGTGCGGGGAAAGGATACGCCATAAGAATTCTTTTGGGAATCTGCTTCAGCTCATGAGATGGGGGAAATGTTACCTCAGGTTTCTTTTCCTTAAACATGTGTACCCTCGTGTCAGGGACAGAGGGGTCATCTGTGATATGCAAAACATCTTTTATTGCAATAATCATATAATGAATACTTTGGGCCACCCTTGGGTGTAACCTTGCATCATCGTAGTCGATACTGGAGTCAGAATCCGTGTCGGTATCAGTGTCTGCTATTTGGGATAGGGGACGTTTTTGAGACCCTGAAGGGCCCTGTGACACAGTTAAAGCCATGGATTGACTCCCTGCTTTTCCCCTGGACTCTGCTTTGGCCAATCTTTTATGTAATAAAGTCACATTTGCATTGAAAACATTCCGCATGTCCAACCAGTCAGGTGTCGGCGTTGCCGACGGAGACACCACAATCATCTGCTCCACCTCCTCCTTAGATGAGCCTTCCGCTTCAGACATGCCGACACACACGTACAGACACCCCCACATACTCAGGGATATATCAATATGGAGACAGTTCCCCCAATAAGGCCCTTTGGAGAGACAGAGAGAGAGTATGCCAGCACACACCCAGTGCCACCGGACTGGAATAAAATCCCAGTAGTACAGCGCTTTTATAGTAATATATATAAATACACTTCACTGCACCAATTACATGTGCCCCCCCCCCCCCCCCCTCTTTTATTCCCTCTGTAACCGTGTTCAGCAGGGGAGAGTCCGGGGAGCCAGCTTCTGCAGTGTGCTGTGGAGAAAATGGCGCTGGTTAGTGCTGGAAGGATCAAGCCCCGCCCCCTCACCGGCGGGCTTCGGTCCCGCTCAAATTATTTATACTGGCGGGGGATTATTAATATACTGCCTCTGCAGTATCTAGTTTATATGCCAGTGTCCCTTGAGGTTAATAATGCTGCCCAGGGCGCCCCCCCTGCGCCATGCACCTGTACAGTGCCTGTTGTGTGTGATCTGTGTGGGAGCAATGGCGCGCAGCGTTACCGCTGCGCGTTACCTCAGTGAAGATCATGAAGTCTTCTGCCGCCTTTGAAGTCTTCTTTCTTCTCATACTCACCCGGCTTCTATCTTCCGGCTCTGTGAGGAGGACGGCGGCGCGGCTCCGGGACGAACGACGAGGATGAGACCTGTGTTCCGACTCCCTCTGGAGCAAATGGTGTCCAGTAGCCTAAGAAGCAGAGCCTATCATTTAAGTAGGTCTGCTTCTCTCTCCTCAGTCCCACGATGCAGGGAGCCTGTTGCCAGCAGTGCTCCCTGAAAATAAAAAAACCTAACAAAAGTCTTTTTCAGAGAAACTCAGGAGAGCTCCCCTGCAGTGCATCCAGTCGCCTCTGGGCACAGGATCTAACTGAGGTCTGGAGGAGGGGCATAGGGGGAGGAGCCAGTGCACACCCATTCTATACAAAAGTCTTTAGAGTGCCCATGTCTCCTGCGGAGCCCGTCTATACCCCCATGGTCCTTACGGAGTCCCCAGCATCCTTTAGGACGTAAGAGAAAATACAGAAGATAAATACTACAAATATTTACTGTACCTAAACACAGTAACAACCCCTGTATTCAATGTAACATACATAAGAAGACAACTAAGTTTTCCCACTCAGGTAAAAGGATTTGGAATGACAGTGTGTGCTTTGTGACTCTACAAGTCATGAACAGCAGCTTGTCCAGTTTACTATTGTAGTCTGGCTTAGTATACCTAGGTTAAAGCTACCTATCAGCTCTAGGACAGAAAAGAAAAACACAAAACGTTAGTCTGATGAAAAGCAACAGTAACAAAAGCTCCAGCTCAGGCAATAAAAACCATCGCTCCCACTGTGATACTCCCCTCTTTTCCTCTTTTGTGCCCCATTGCCATTTTATTCCAATAAAAACTACTGATGAAATATAAATGAATAAATAGCATCCATTTCTGTGCAAAGATTTTAAATACAAGTTATTGAACAGCAAATTCGTCATGATACCTGGGAAGGAGATCACCCAAATACCCCAGCAAACAACTGCTTTAATGTGTGCTCTCAGAGAAGGGTTACAACGTTGTAGATTTACAACGATCACCATCAGACCTAAAAAGATCATGGACAACATATGGCAGCATTGATAGAGAAATCCAGTTACTCACCCAGTGAACCATGAGAAGCTGAAGTACTGAGAAAGGTGTTTTCTGATTGACTGTGTGGTCCAGGAGTCTGGTTGAGAAAGTGTGAGGAGATATTGACAGGTGGTGACGGGGAGGTGGAGTGGAAGGATGCTGAGCTACCTACAGATCCAGGGATATTTACAGGAGCCGAGCTCTGCATTAGACTGCCACCTGTATTGAAATAAAATGAAAACATAAGTGTAAATATTTTCATAATATGCACCATAAGGGAAGCATAGAAAGCGACTTGTGGGACATGATTAATTACCTATCATGATGCCTCCAGGCGCTGCAACTGTGCTATTATCAAATGATTTTTCCAAAGCGGCTACCCCAAACTCATTCAAGTCTAGGTCATCTAGAGCAGATTCTGAGAGAAGAATGACATAACATGAAATATGTTACCCAAAACCATTAGCAAAATATTCCCAAAGACACAAAAGGAGAAAAACCAAACACATTCATATAGCCTGGTGCAGAAGGTCTTCTACGCTTCCTTTAGCCATTTAGTACAGCAATGACATAAAAGAGTGTAACACAGATGCAGTTATTTCTTTATATCTATTTTAGTCTTTTCAGAAAACTTGCTAGAGAGTTAACAACACTTTTTTTATTTTAATTCTCAAATACCAATGGTAGACCAATAACTGCTCACTTCTATTAGCACAGAATGTAACAAATTCAGTGTTTCTCTACATAAAAAAAGAATTTATTAAGCCTATTGGTCAAAGTTCCTGAAGAGGCACTGAAAACCTTACCTATGACGGATTCTACTGTGTCACTGGTTGGATAGAAGGGAAGAGCATTGGCGTTCATACCAGGGATGCCGCTTATAGCTGCAGGGCTGGGAGGCGTGGCCGCCAGACTAGAAGTGATACTAGAGGAAATGCTTGAGGTTAATGGGCTCCCCATGGGCAGGATTCCTAGTGCATCCTAGAACAGCAATAATACCGAACAAATACTAATTAAGGAACTAGAACATATAAAGTGTCATTAACAAAAGGGAGATACAGTAAAACGTGAAAAGGTGTGATATGTTGAAGTGGACCTAAAACATAGGTAAACCTATCTAACAGGATACACATATACAGTACCAGTCAAAAGTTCGGCCACACCTTCTCATTCAATGGTTTTTATTTATTTTAATTATTTTCTACATTGTAGATTAATACTGAAGACATCAAAACTATGAAAGAACACATATGGAATTAAGTTTTAAACAAAAAAGTGTTAAACAAATAAAAAATAGGATTTTAATTACCTACCGGTAAATCCTTTTCTCGTAGTCCATAAGGGATATTGGGGAATCTAGTAGGATGGGGTATAGACGGGGTCCAAAGGAGCCAGTGCACTTTAAATTTCTTCAACTGGGTGTGCTGGCTCCTCCCCTCTATGCCCCCTTCCACAGGCAGTTATAGGTAACAACCAGTGGCGGACCTTGCCACGGGCAAGCAGGACTTTTGCCCGGGGCGCCGCCTTCCGGAGGGCGCCGGCGCCATCCGGAGGGCGCCGCACCATGGCAAGATCCTCCACTGTCAGTGTGCGCCCCAGCAGTGTCCCCCCGCTGTGCCCCCCCTCCCGCTGTGAGAAGGGAACCAGACGCTATGCGTCTGGTTTCCCTTCGTGGCGCTGGTCCTCCCCCGCTCTGAAGGGAATCAGACGCTAAGCGTCTAGTTTCCCTTCATGGAGAGGACCTTTGGTGTGCGGTGCGCGATAACGTCATCGCGCACCGCACAGCATTGTGGCATAGACGCTAGGAGTCATAATTGACCTCTAGCGCTTATGCTGTGCTATGGGAGAGACGTCATGACTGACGTCTCTCCCATAGATCCGAGGAGAAGAGCGGCGCCGGTCTGCAGGGTCTGGAAACAGGAGCGGGGTACAGTAAGTATACTTTTTTTTTTCAGCGGCGCTACAAATGGGGGGCGTGACTGACCACGCCCCCATGTTAAGCCACGCCCCTAACTTTTGCCCGGGGCGCCGCAAGGGCAAGAACCGGCCCTGGTAACAACATGCCCGAAGGAGAAAGGACATATATGAGAGAAGGAAATATGATAACAGAAATATGATAACAAGGAGTGATGAGATTTACAGACCAGCACACCACTAACATAGAACAACCAGCAACGGCTGGTAACAACAACAGCAACAGCTGAACAGGTAACCACAGAATAAGGACCTGCAGAAAAGTCAACGCAGAGAGGCGGGCGCCCAATATCCCTTATGGACTACGAGAAAAGGATTTACCGGTAGGTAATTAAAAACCTATTTTCTTTAGCATCCATAAGGGATATTGGGGAATCTAGTACGATGGGGACGTCCCTAAGCTTCCAGAAGGGGCGGGAAATGTGCGGAGACTGCTGCAGCACCGCCTGCCCAAACTCGGTATCCTCTTGGACCAGGGTATCAAACTTGTAGAACTTCACAAAAGTGTTCTTCCCCAACCAGGTAGCAGCTCGGCATAATTGTACGGCCGAGACTCCACGGGAAGCCGCCCAGGAAGAACCCACTGATCTTGTAGAGTGGGCCTTCAGAGACTTAGGAACAGGTAGGGCTGCCGACATATAGGCCTGTTGAATAGTAAGCCTAATCCAACGAGCAATGGACTGTTTTGAAGCACAACAACCTTTTTTTTTTGCGCATCACAGAGCACGAACAAAGAATCCGTCTGTCTGATCCGAACCGTTCTCTTGACATAGATCTGCAAGGCTCGCACATTATCCAATGCCTCCGGAGGAGCAGAAGCGTCAGAACTGGATGAAATCACAATAGGCTTATTCAAGTGAAAACGCAGAAACAACCTTCGGCAGAAACTGCTGTTTAGTCCGGAGCTCTGCTCTGTCCTCGTAAAATACAAAGTACGGACTTTTACACAATAAGGCCCCCAATTCTGAGATACGCCTAGCAGAAGCCAGGGCCAGTAACATCACCGTCTTCCACGTGAGGTACTTGTCTTCTACCGTCATCAGAGGTACAAACCAGGAGGACTGTAGAAATTCCAATACTACATTCAAATCCCAGGGTGCCGTGGGATGCACAAAAGGAGGTTGTATGTGGAGTACTCCTTGCAAGAAGGTCTGAACTTCTGGCAACACTGCCAATTTCTTCTGGAAGAAAATGGAGAGAGCTGAAATCTGGACCTTAATGGAACCCAGATGTAAGCCCTTAATCACACCAGCCTGCAGGAAACGTAAAACGTCCCAAGTGAAACTCAGCAGGCGGATACGTGCATTCCTCGCACCAAGAGACATATCTCCTCCAGATATGATAGTGTTTTGACGTCACAGGTTTCCTGGCTTGAACCATGGTAGCAAGAACCTTTTTGGAAAGGCTCTTGTGAGCTAGGATGTTCTGCTCAACCTCCATGCCGTCAAACGAAGTCGCCGTAAGTCTGGGTAGACGAACGGTCCTTGTTCAAGATCTCTTCTTAGTGGTAGAGGAGAAGGGTCTTCGACGGACATGACCAGAAGATCAGCGTACCATGCCCTCCGAGGCAATTAGATTTGCCTGGACTGCCAACATTGCTCTTGCATTTCTTTTCGCCCAGAGGAGTATCTTTGACACATCTCGAATGCAGGCTCTGCTTTTTGTCCCTCCTTGTCGATTGATATCCTTGTCGATTGATATACGCCACTGCTGTGGTGTTGTCTGACTTACCGGGATTGCGTGATCCTTGAGAAGAGAAGAGGCCTGAAGCAGAGCACTGTAGGTCGCCCGAAGTTCCAGAATGTTGATCGGAAGGAGGCTTTTGTGGGCTGACCACCTGCCCTGGAACTGCGCCCCTTGGGTGACAGCTCCTCATCCTCGTAGACTCGCATCTGTCGTGAGGAGGGTTCAATCCTGAATTTCGAAACTCCGGCCCTCCAGTAGATTGGAGGACTGCAGCCACCACAGGAGAGAAAACCTTGCTTGAGGTGACAGCCTTATTATCCGGTGCATCTGAAGATGTGATCTGGACCACATACAAAGGAGATCCAAATGAAATGTCTTGGCATAAAACCTTCCATACTGGATCGACTCGTATGAGGCTACCACGTTTTCCAACAATCCTATGCAAGGATGGATGGATATTCGAGTAAACCAGAGAACCACGTGGACCAACTCCTGAAGTGCTCTCACTGTGTCCCCCGGGAGAAACAACTTCCGGGTCACAGTATCCACCAATAGTCCCAGGAACAGAAGCCGTTGAGTTGGCTCCAGGTGGGACTTCTGTAACTTGAGGATTCAACCATGGTGTGACAGAAGTTGGATAGTGCAGTCTAAATGGAGCAATAACAGCTCCCGGTCTTCGAGGCCTGCAAGCATTGCTCGCAAGTATTCCACCTGGAACTTGAAAACCTTTTGGCAAGGGTTCAAGAATGGTAGCACCAAACTGGGCCTTACTGAACAGTCCGGGGTCGGTACCACAAACAGGTTGGAGTATTAACCCTTCCCCTGTTGTTGCAGAGGCACAGGAACAATGACTGGAGACTGGACCAATGTTTGGATGAGCTGTTGCCGCGTAACACGCGTATACCCCAAAGCTGGTAAGCTTGATTTGAAAAATCATTGGGGAGGGGCGCCGTCGAACTCCAGCTCGGAGCCCTGAGAGATGAGGTCCTTTACCCAAGTATCCTGGCAGGAGCTCTCCCAGACGCGGCTGAAGTGACGCAGTCTAGCTCCCAACACCAGATCTTCTCAGGGTGGGTGGGCACCGTCATGCCGAGGCCTCAGTGGAAGCAGAACTGGAGCTCTCCTGAGAACCTGCGACAGCTGGGTTTCCTGTCTCCTTTCTGGTGCCTCCAGTCACAGTGGAGGCACCTCTGGCCCTAGAATGAAATCTGTTAAGACTGAAAGGATTGAACAGACTGCCCCAGTTAGGAACGCCTACCCTGCGGGGCTCCAGAGGGGAGAAACGTGGATTTCCCTGCAGTGACTTTGGAAATCCACGTATCCAACTCAACTCCAAAGAGCCATTCCCCAGAAAAGGGGAGGGACTCCACACTGCGCTTGGATTCTGTGTCCGCTATCCCCTGATGCAACCACAAGGCCCTGCGTGCCGACACTGCCATGGCAGAAGTCCTAGCATTAATATTGCCCATCTCCTTGAGCGAGTCACACAGGACACGTGCATGCACCGTAGTGACTAGAGGCATATCCCCGGAGAGGCCCTCCTGAATTTGAGTAGAGCACGTATGAATGGCATGGGTCATCCAGTAACCCGCTATGACTGGCCTTTGCGATACACTTGCTGTCGTGTAGATAGACTTTAGTGTAATTTCTATTTTTCTGTCCCCAAGGTCCTTTATAGTAAAGGAACCCGGGGCAAGCAGTACTGCCTTTTTTGACAGTCGAGAGACTTGGTATTTTTTGTCTGGATTTTTACAGGCCAACTTAAAAATAAGAATTTACTTACCGATAATTCTATTTCTCGGAGTCCGTAGTGGATGCTGGGGTTCCTGAAAGGACCATGGGGGGGGGAATAGCGGCTCCGCAGGAGACAGGGCACAAAAAGTAAAGCTTTAGGATCAGGTGGTGTGCACTGGCTCCTCCCCCTATGACCCCCCTCCAAGCCTCAGTTAGGATACCGTGCCCGGACGAGCGTACACAATAAGGAAGGATTTTGAATCCCGGGTAAGACTCATACCAGCCACACCAATCACACTGTACAACCTGTGATCTGAACCCAGTTAACAGTATGATAACAGCGGAGCCTCTGAAAAGATGGCTCACAACAATAATAACCCGATTTTTGTAACTATGTACAAGTATTGCAGATAATCCGCACTTGGGATGGGCGCCCAGCATCCACTACGGACTCCGAGAAATAGAATTATCGGTAAGTAAATTCTTATTTTCTCTATCGTCCTAGTGGATGCTGGGGTTCCTGAAAGGACCATGGGGATTATACCAAAGCTCCCAAACGGGCGGGAGAGTGCGGATGACTCTGCAGCACCGAATGAGAGAACTCCAGGTCCTCCTTAGCCAGGGTATCAAATTTGTAGGATTTTACAAACGTGTTTGCCCCTGACTAAGTAGCCGCTCGGCAAAGTTGTAAAGCCGAGACCCCTCGGGCAGCCGCCCAAGATGAGCCCACCTTCCTTGTGGAATGGGCATTTACATATTTTGGCTGTGGCAGGCCTGCCACAGAATGTGCAAGCTGAATTGTATTACACATCCAACTAGCAATAGTCTGCTTAGAAGCAAGAGCACCCAGTTTGTTGGGTGCATACAGGATAACAGCAAGTCAGTTTTCCTGACTCCAGCCGTCCTGGAACCTATATTTTCAGGGCCCTGACAACATCTAGCAACTTGGAGTCCTCCAAGTCCTTAGTAGGCGCAAGGCACCACAATAAGCTGGTTCAGGTGAAACACTGACACCACCTTAGGGAGAGAACTGGGGACGAGTCCGCAGCTCTGCCCTGTCCGAATGGACAAACAGATATGGGCTTTTTTGAGAAAAAAAACACCAATTTGACACTCGCCTGGCCCAGGCCAGGGCCAAGAGCATGGTCACTTTTCATGTGAGATGCTTCAAATCCACAGATTTGACTGGTTTTAAACCAATGTGATTTGAGGAATCCCAGAACTACGTTGAGATCCCACAGTGCCACTGGAGGCACAAAAGGGGGTTGTATATGCAATACTCCCTTGACAAACTTCTGGACTTCAGGAACTGAAGCCAATTCTTTCTGGAAGAAAATTGACAGGGCCGAAATTTGAACCTTAATGGACCCCAATTTGAGGCCCATAGACACTCCTGTTTGCAGGAAATGCAGGAATCGACCGAGTTGAAATTTCTTCGTGGGGCCTTCCTGGCCTCACACCACGCAACATATTTTCGCCCCATGTGGTGATAATGTTGTGCGGTCACCTCCTTCCTGGCTTTGACCAGGGTAGGAATGACCTCTTCCGGAATGCCTTTTTCCCTTAGGATCCGGCGTTCCACCGCCATGCCGTCAAACGCAGCTGCGGTAAGTCTTGGAACAGACATGGTACTTGCTGAAGCAAGTCCCTTCTTAGCGGCAGAGGCCATAAGTCCTCTGTGAGCATCTCTTGAAGTTCCGGGTACCAAGTCCTTCTTAGCCAATCCGGAGCCATGAGTATAGTTCTTACTCCTCTACGTCTTATAATTCTCAGTACCTTAGGTATGAGAAGCAGAGGAGGGAACACATACACCGACTGGTACACCCACGGTGTTACCAGAACGTCCACAGCTATTGCCTGAGGGTCTCTTGACCTGGCGCAATACCTGTCCCGTTTTTTGTTCAGACGGGACGCCATCATGTCCACCTTTGGTATTTCCCAACGGTTCACAATCATGTGGAAAAACTTCCTGATGAAGTTTCCACTCTCCCGGGTGGAGGTCGTGCCTGCTGAGGAAGTCTGCTTCCCAGTTTCCATTCCCGGAATGAAACACTGCTGACAGTGCTATCACATGATTTTCCGCCCAGCGAAAAGTCCTTGCAGTTTTTGCCATTGCCCTCCTGCTTCTTGTGCCGCCCTGTCTGTTTACGTGGGCGAATGCCGTGATGTTTTTCCCACTGGATCAATACCGGCTGACCTTGAAGCAGAGGTCTTGCTAAGCTTAGAGCATTATAAAATTACCCTTAGCTCCAGTATATTTATGTGGAGAAAAATCTCCAGACTTGATCACACTCCCTGGAAATTTTTTCCTTGTGTGACTGCTCCCCAGCCTCTCGGGCTGGCCTCCGTGGTCACCAGCATCCAATCCTGAATGCCGAATCTGCGGCCCTCTAGAAGATGAGCACTCTGTAACCACCACAGGAGAGACACCCTTGTCCTTGGATATAGGGTTATCCGCTGATGCATCTGAAGATGCGATCCGGACCATTTGTCCAGCAGATCCCACTGAAAAGTTCTTGCGTGAAATCTGCCGAATGGAATTGCTTCGTAGGAAGCCTCTTTTCCTGGTTTTAGGAGGTTCCTGACTAGCTCGGATAACTCCCTGGCTTTCTCTTCCGAAAGAAACACCTTTTTCTGGACTGTGTCCAGAATCATCCCTAGGCACAGCAGACGTGTCGTCGGGAACAGCTGCGATTTTGGAATATTTAGAATCCACCCGTGCTGTTGTAGCAGTATCCGAGATAGTGCTACTCCGACCTCCAACTGTTCCCTGGACTTTGCCCTTATCAGGAGATCGTCCAAGTAAGGGATAATTAAGACGCCTTTTCTTTGAAGAAGAATCATCATTTCGGCCATTACCTTGGTGAAGACCCGGGGTGCCGTGGACAATCCAAACGGCAGCGTCTGAAACTGATAGTGACAGTTCTGTACCACGAACCTGAAGTACCCTTAGTGAGAAGGGCAAATTTGGGACATGGAGGTAAGCATCCCTGATGTCCCGGGACACTATATAGTCCCCTTCTTCCTGGTTCGTTATCACTGCTCTGAGTGACTCCATCTTGATTTGAACCTTTGTAAGTGTTCAAATTTTTTTAGATTTAGAATAGGTCTCACCTAGCCTTCTGGCTTCAGTACCACAATATAGTGTGGAATAATACCCCTTTCCTTGTTGTAGGAGGGGTAATTTGATTATCACCTGCTGGGAATACAGCTTGTGAATTGTTTCCCATACTGCCTCCTTGTCGGAGGGAGACCTTGGTAAAGCAGACTTCAGGAGCCTGCGAGGGGGAAACGTCTCGACATTCCAATCTGTACCCCTGGGATACTACTTGTAGGATCCAGGGGTCCTGTACGGTCCCAGCGTCATGCTGAGAGCTTGGCAGAAGCGGTGGAAGGCTTCTGTTCCTGGGAATGGGCTGCCTGCTGCAGTCTTCTTCCCTTTCCTCTATCCCTGGGCAGATATGACTCTTATAGGGACGAAAGGACTGAGGCTGAAAAGACGGTGTCTTTTTCTGCAGAGATGTGACTTAGGGTAAAAACGGTGGATTTTCCAGCAGTTGCCGTGGCCACCAGGTCCGATGGACCGACCCCAAATAACTCCTCTTCCTTTATACGGCAATACACCTTTGTGCCGTTTGGAATCTGCATCACCTGACCACTGTCGTGTCCATAAACATCTTGTGGCAGATATGGACATCGCACTTACTCTTGATGCCAGAGTGCAAATATCCCTCTGTGCATCTCGTATATATAGAAATGCATCCTTTAAATGCTCTATAGTCAATAAAATACTGTCCCTGTCAAGGGTATCAATATTTTTAGTCAGGGAATCCGACCAAGCCACCCCAGCTCTGCACATCCAGGCTGAGG
Organism: Pseudophryne corroboree; assembly: GCF_028390025.1. NCBI lineage: Eukaryota > Metazoa > Chordata > Amphibia > Anura > Myobatrachidae > Pseudophryne > Pseudophryne corroboree. The sequence continues at coordinate 453,140,360 of NC_086446.1, forward strand.
CGATCGCTGGTCGCAGTATAACACCAGTATGTGTGTATATACTTTTTATGATATTTTCCAGCCTCCTGTCAGCTGGCTCCTTGAGGACGGCCCTATCTATAGACGGTACCGCCACTTGTTTTGATAAGCGTGTGAGCGCCTTATCCACCCTAAGGGGTGTTTCCCAACGCGCCCTAACTTCTGGCGGGAAAGGGTATACCGCCAATAATTTTCTATCGGGGGGAACCCACGCATCATCACACACTTCCTTTAATTTATCTGATTCAGGAAAAACTACAGGTAGTTTTTTCACATCCCACATAATACCCTCTTTTGTGGTACTTGTAGTATCAGAAATATGTAACACCTCCTTCATTGCCCTTAACATGTAACGTGTGGCCCTAAAGGGAAATACGTTTGTTTCTTCACCGTCGACACTGAAATCAGTGTCCGTGTCTGTGTCTGTCGACCGACTGAGGTAAAAGGACGTTTTAACGCCCCTGACGGTGTTTGAGACGCCTGGACAGGTACTAATTTGTTTGCCAGCCGTCTCATGTCGCCAACCGACCTTGCAGCGTGTTGACATTATCACGTAATTCCATAAATAAGCCATCCATTCCGGTGTCGACTCCCTAGAGAGTGACATCACCATTACAGGCAATTTGCTCCGCCTCCTCACCAACATCGTCCTCATACATGTCGACACACACGTACCGACATATAGCACACACACACAGGGAATGCTCTGATAGAGGACAGGACCCCACTAGCCCCTTGGGGAGACAGAGGGAGAGTTTGCCAGCACACACCAAAGCGCTATATTTTACAGGGATAGCCTTATAATAAGTGCTCCCTTATAGCTGCTTTTATAAAATCACAATTTCGCCAAATTTTGCCCCCCCTCTCTTGATTTAACCCTGTTTCTGTAGTGCAGTGCAGGGGAGAGCCTGGGAGCCTTCCTGACCAGCGGAACTGTGTGAGGAAATGGCGCTGTGTGCTGAGGAGATAGGCCCCGCCCCCTTTTCGGCGGGCTCGTCTCCCGCTTAAAAATGGATTCTGGCAGGGGTTAAATATCTCCATATAGCCCCGGAGGCTATATGTGAGGTATTTTTTGCCAAAAAAAGGATTTTCATTGCTGCCCAGGGCGCCCCCCCCCAGCGCCCTGCACCCTCAGTGACTGCCGTGTGAAGTGTGCTGAGAGCAATGGCGCACAGCTGCAGTGCTGTGCGCTACCTTAAGAAGACTGAGGAGTCTTCTGAAGCCGATTCTGGACCTTCTTCTCTTTTCAGCATCTGCAAGGGGGCCGGCGGCGAGGCTCCGGTGACCATCCAGGCTGTACCTGTGATCGTCCCTCTGGAGCTAATGTCCAGTAGCCAAAGAAGCCAATCCATCCTGCACGCAGGTGAGTTCACTTCTTCTCCCCTAAGTCCCTCGATGCAGTGATCCTGTTGCCAGCAGGACTCACTGTAAAATAAAAAACCTAAGCTAAACTTTTCTAAGCAGCTCTTTAGGAGAGCCACCTAGATTGCACCCTTCTCGGCCGGGCACAAAAACCTAACTGAGGCTTGAAGGGGGGTCATAGGGGGAGGAGCCAGTGCACACCACCTGATCCTAAAGCTTTACTTTTTGTGCCCTGTCTCCTGCGGAGCCGCTATTCCCCCCCCATGGTCCTTTCAGGAACCCCAGCATCCACTAGGACGATAGAGAAAAGGTCATCTAACTCTGCAGAATCAGGGAAAGTGACATTAGGCTTGTTTTGTGTAAAGAAAAACGACTGCTGTGACGCAGCGTCCTCTAGAGGGAGCTTTAACACGTCCTGTATAGCCAGAATTAGGGGTTCAATACCCTTAGCAGAATCGGGATCCCCACTAATGGGATCCAAGTCATCCCCAGCCTCCTGTATATCCTCCTCTGTATCAGAGAGTAGAGCAGTTAACCCACGCTTCTGTGGACCTGCATGAGAGAGGGGGTGCTGTGATGCATCTGCCCTAGCAGCTAAATCTGCAACAGCTTGTTGTACAGATGGGTCCGTGTTTATCTCGACCTTTAATAGGATTAACTGAGACTGGCCAGTCGGACTTAATCCCCTGCTGTATTGTTCTCTGTATTGTATTGCAGCTGAGAACAATAGATGAAGGGTTTATGCTAAGTCATGTTGTGCCTAGGCGCAGAAAACTAGTCAAGATAACTGTCGACCCATCTGTTGCTGAGTCTTCTGTACATTAGCAGTGAGCTGGGATGACATTACTAACATCATAGTTTTTAGAGACCCTAACCCTCTTCCCCAGCCTCTTCACTGATTGGTGAAGATTGGCTGCATTTTTCACATAAAACAGAACCAGTAGATAATGGGAGAGAATCTGGTGTGGCATACACTGCACAGTTTGTGTATACCCATGTTTCACAGTAAGCACAATAACATACACACAGACAGTTATATTGCAAGCCTGCCCTACTGTATGTGAGAGGAAACACAGAGAGAGAAGTACACCAGCACACCCCTAGCTGTACAGCCCCAGTGAGGCTGTCAGCTCACTATATTACAGTAAACACTAACAATTTCTGTCCTCAAGAGGACCCAGGTAGTGTACACAAGCGGCTCTCCCCCTTTGCTACACCCTGTACCAGAGATCCAGCGTGGCTGAGGAATCAGGAAGTGCTGTGTGTGCAGAGAATGGCTGCAGTAAGCAGAGGAAGGCGCCAAATGCCTCAGGTCCCGCTCTGATGTAGCTCCGCCCCCTCCAATGGCACCGGAGTTACATTGATATATTATACTGGAAAAGTCTCCATATAGCTTAAAAACTTCACAAGGGCTAGTCAAAGCATTTTTGTGCCAGTCTGCACGGCGGATCTTAGCGGGACCCTGGAGGGTCCCATACGCCGTGCCCGTGATCAGCCGCATTTTGAAACCGGGGGACCCCCCCAGCGGGGCATCCGGTGTGTACTCACCACCGATGTCACCTTCAGGCAGCGTTAGGGGTGTGAGGCGTGCTGCGGCTGTTTCAACCAAGGCGCAGTGCCCGCTGAACAACCCCTCTGCACATCGTAAGGCCGGTGACCGCCCCCCCCCCCCCCATCCCCTCCTAACTCCCACGGTGCAGGTATGCTGTTGCCCAAACAGCATACCAAAACTAACAAAAGAAATTGAAAAAAAACTCTCTGGAGCTCAGAGATGTGCATCCTCTCCTTAGGGCATTTTTTTCTAAAACTGCCTGTGGGAGGAGGGCATAGAGGGGAGGAGCCAGCACGCCCAGTTGAAGAAATTTAAAGTGCACTGGCTCCTTTGGACCCCGTCTATACCCCATCGTACTAGATTCCCCAATATACCTTATGGATGCTATAGAAATATTTTTTATATTTTAGATTCCTCAAAGTAACCCCCTTTTGCTTTGATGACAGCTTTGCACACTCTTGGCATTCTCTCAATCAGCTTCATGAGGCAGTCTCCTGGAATGTTTTTCCAACAGTCTTGAAGGAGTTCCCAGAGGTACTGAGCCCTTGTTGACTGCTTTTCCATCACTCTGCGGTCCAACTCATCCCAAACCATCTCAATTGGGTTTAGGTCAGGTGATTGTGGAGGCCAGGTCATCTGACGCAGCACTCCATCACTTCCCTTCTTGGTTAAGTAGCCCTTACATAGCCTGGAGGTGTGTCTTGTTGAAAAACAAATGATAGTCCCAGTAAGCGCAAACCAGATGGAATGGCATGGCGCTGCAGAATGCTGTGGTAGCCATGCTAGTTAAGTGTGCCTTGAATTTTGAATAAATCACCAACAGTGTCACCAGCAAAGCACCCCCACACCATCACACCTCCTCCTCCATGCTTCACAGTGGGAACCACACATGCAGAAACCGTCCACTCACCTTCTCTGCGTCTCACAAAGACACGGCAGTTGGAACCAAAAATCTCAAATTTGGACTCATCAGACCAAAGTACAGATTTCCACTGGTCTAATGTCAATTCCTTGTGTTTCTTGGCCCAAACAATTCTCTTCTTCTTCTTGTTCATCCACAGTAGTGGCTTCTTCGCAGGATCACACTAGAAACTGGAGACGCTGTGATGGCTGAAGGTTGGATTCTGAAAATTGATTATCCATTCATGTTCTACCAACACATTATATGTTAATAAAGCATGCTCCTGGAGAATGAGATCGGATGGAGCCTTGAGGAGGAGGTCGTCTAGGCATGGTATTATTGTGATTCCCAATGATCTGAGGTGAGCAATCCCCACCAACATGACCTTGGTAAACACTCTGGGTTCTGTGGACAGTCCGAATGGTAAGGCTGAAAACTGAAAATTATCCTGTTGAATCGCGAACCTGAGAAACGCTTGGTGAGGTTCCAAGATCGGAATTTGAAGATACACATCCTTGATGTCCAGAGATATCATGAATTCCTTGGGTTCCAGGCTCGAAATCACTGAGTTGAGCGACTCCATCTTGATCGGTAATAAGACAGAAACTGATTTAATGATTTCCGGTTCAGGTTTGGTCTTACCGTACCGTCTGGTTTTGGAACTACGAAAAGATTGGAATAGTAACCCTTTTCCGTTGACTCAGTGGTACCGGCATTAGCACAGCTGATTCTACTAAGGTTCATATTGCACCTTGAAGGGCTAAACGTTTGTCCAGAAGGATGGGAATACTTGTCGTAAAATATACCATTATGGTAAGAACTTACCGTTGATAACGGGATTTCTCCTATGTCCACAGGTATCCACAGGATAACATTGGGATATGCCGGAGCAACAGCGGAAATGGCACCAAACAGTCACGAGCTTTCTGGCCTCCAGGGTGCATCGGGGCTTCTCCATATAATCCCGCCCACTGGCTCAGTCAAATCAGTTATTTCCACAGCAATTAGGCAGGAGCATCAGGTAGAAACCTATTCAGGTGATAAGAACACACATGCACACCCTTCCATGCAAGAGGGAAGAGGTTTAGTGATTGTAAAGATCCTCAAATCAGGTGCGTCAGGGTGGGATCCCTGTGGATACCTGTGGACATAGGAGAAATCCCGTAGAGGATGAAGAGAGAATCTGTTTTTCTAATGGCACTAGTACGATCTATGTAGATTCTTAATGCTCGGACCACGTCCAGCGACGCTTCTCCCGCAGAAAGTCCCGATACCTGAAAAGCTGGGACTACAATCTCTTCGTTAAGGTGAAACTTTGAAACCACCATCGGAACATAACCAAATCTAGTTCTGAGAACTGCCTTATCTGGAAAAAAAACTTAGGAATGGAGACTTACACGACAGTGCTCCTAAATCTGACACTCTTCTAGCTGACGCCATTGCCAGTAGAAAGAGCACTTTAGCCGTTAACCATTTAAGATCTGCTCTCTTAAGTGGTTCAAACGGAGGTCCCTGAAGAACTTTAAGAACCAGATTCAAATCCCAGGGAGCTGCAGGAGGAACAAATGGAGGTTGAATATGTACAACTCCCTGAAAGAAAGTACGCACATCCTGTAAGTCAGCAATCTTTCTCTGAAACCATACAGTTAACGCTGATACTTGAACTCTCAAGGAAGCTACTTTCAATCCCTTATCCAATCCTGCTTGAAGGAAATCCAAATCCTGGATACTTTAAAAGATCTTGGATTCAAACTTTTATCACTACAGGCTTGCCATATTCGATGATAAATACGAGCTGAAGAAGGCTTTCTTACTCTAAGCATACTCTTGACTTTACCTTGAAAAAGACCCCTGCTAGGGGAGGAAACGCGTCGGTTCTTTCCTGTGGAGGCGTTGAGCAAGTGGAATGTTATTGCCTAGATCCAGCAGTTACTATCTGTGAGAAGTGTGGGCTGATCCGGAGCACCCATATTTGGGACACAAACGCTGTAGGGACTGTTTGTGCACAGTTCCCATTGATCCTGGTAATTATCCATCTTACACGCCTCCTAAAGGATTCTGTCAAATCTGATCCCATTTTAAATTGTATATATATTTGTGTATATGTGTATATGTGTTTGTATTAAACGGTACTTCACTATATACAATTTTTCATTATTTTACATGTCATCACACTTCTGAGAATAATATTGAAGTGGAATTTAAAAGGGAAGACATCAAGGATAGCGCTGGCTATGTGATCTCTCCAATTTTATTTTTCTATATGACATTGTCTGAGTGTGCAACGACTCCTGAATCATGACCTGCACTGTGGCTATCTTTTTCTCTGGTAAGAAAACCCTCTGTAGACCTGAATCCAATATGGCCCCCAAATGAACCATCCGCTGTGACGGATTCAGAGACGACTTTTCCCAGTTTATGAGCCACCAGTGTCTTTGTAGACAAACTACTGTCTGTTGAAGATGGCTCAAAAGTAATTCCTGTGAATGTGCTAGGATTAAAAGGTCGTCGAGGTATGGAAATATTCTTATCCCCTGCTTGCGGAGATAAGCTGCCATAACCGCCATAATTTTGGTAAACACCCTGGGTGCTGTTGCTAGCCCGAAGGGCAAGGCTTGGAACTGAAAATGTTGCTGGAGGATGGCAAACCTGAGGTAACATTGAGGAGACCTTGCTATAGGCACATGTAGGTAAGCATCCTGTATATCCAGAGATACCATGGGGTATATTTACTAAGGTCCCGATTTTGTCCGAGATGCCGTTTTTTCATCAAAGTGTCATCTCGGTAATTTACTAAGCAATAATCACGGCAGTGATGAGGGCATTCGTAATATTTTGGAAGTCCTAGGAAAAAATCACGCATGAATACACCATCGGTCAAAACGCGGCTGTTTAAGTATGAATCTCGGTAATTTACTAAGAAGTGCAAAGCAAAAAAAAAAAAAAACACTGCCGTGAAAAATTACAACTCGTAAAAAAGTGCTAAAAAAAAAACAGACCTGCTTTTTTCCCCCGTGATTGGATAGGCATGCACGGATCCATGAGATCCGTGCATGTATATCAGTGGGAAGGGGTGGGAAAGTGGTTATTTTCGGAAAAAAAAATGCGTGGGGTCCCCCCTCCTAAGCATAACCAGCCTCGGGCTCTTTGAGCCGACCCTGGTTGCAGAAATATGGGGAAAAAAATGACAGGGGTTCCCCCATATTTAAGCAACCAGCATCGGGCTCTGCGCCTGGTCCTGGTTCCAAAAATACGGGGGACAAAAAGAGTAGGGGTCCCCCGTATTTCTAAAACCAGCACCGGGCTCCACTAGCTGGACAGATAATGCCACAGCCGGGGGTCACTTTTATATAGTGCCCTGCGGCCGTGGCATCAAAAATCCAACTAGTCACCCCTGGCCGGGGTACCCTGGGGGAGTGGGGACCCCTTCAATCAAGGGGTCCCCCCCCCCCCAGCCACCCAAGGGCCAGGGGTGAAGCCCGAGGCTGTTCCCCCCATCCAATTGGCTGCGGATGGGGGGCTGATAGCCTTTTGTGAAAATGAAAATATATTGTTTTTAGTAGCAGTACTACAAGGCCCAGCAAGCCTCCCCCGCATGCTGGTACTTGGAGAACCACAAGTACCAGCATGCGGCGGAAAAACGGGCCCGCTGGTACCTGTAGTACTACTACTAAAAAAAATACCCAAAAAAAGACAAGACACACACACCTTGAAAGTAAAGATTTATTACATACATCCACACAAACATACTTACCTATGGCCCCACGCAGGTCGGTCCTCTTCTCCAGTAGAATCCAAGGGGTACCTGTTGAATAAATTATACTCACCAGCTCCAGGGTCCCAGGCTCCTCGTAGCATCCATTTGTAATCCACGTACTTGAATAAAATAAAAAAACGGACACCCGAGCCACGCACTGAAAGGGGACCCATGTTTGCACATGGGTCCCCTTTCCCCGACTGCCAGAAACCCACTGTGACTTCTGTCTAAGTGGGTTTCTTCAGCCAATCAGGGAGCGCCACGTTGTAGCACCCTTCTGATCGGCTGTGTGCTCCTGTACTGACTGACAGGCGGCACACGGCAGTGTTACAATGTAGTGCCTATGCGCTCCATTGTAACCAATGGTGGGAACTTTCTGCTCAGCGGTGAGGTCACTTTCGGTCAACCGCAGGGCAGAAAGTTCCCACCACTGGTTACAATGGAGCGCATAGGCGCTACATTGTAACACTGCCGCGTGCTGCCTGTCAGTCAGTACAGGAGCACACAGCCGATCAGGAGGGTGCTACAACGTGGCGCTCCCTGATTGGCTGAAGAAACCCACTTAGACAGAAGTCACAGTGGGTTTCTGGCAGTCGGGGGAAAGGGGACCCATGTGCAAACATGGGTCCCCTTTCAGTGCGTGGCTCGGGTGTCCGTTTTTTTATTTTATTCAAGTACGTGGATTACAAATGGATGCTACGAGGAGCCTGGGACCCTGGAGCTGGTGAGTATAATTTATTCAACAGGTACCCCTTGGATTCTACTGGAGAAGAGGACCGACCTGCGTGGGGCCATAGGTAAGTATGTTTGTATGTTTGTGTGGATGTATGTAATAAATCTTTACTTTCAAGGTGTGTGTGTCTTGTCTTTTTTTGGGTATTTTTTTAGTAGTAGTACTACAGGTACCAGCGGGCCCGTTTTTCCGCCGCATGCTGGTACTTGTGGTTCTCCAAGTACCAGCATGCGGGGGAGGCTTGCTGGGCCTTGTAGTACTGCTACTAAAAACAATATATTTTCATTTTCACAAAAGGCTATCAGCCCCCCATCCGCAGCCAATTGGATGGGGGGGACAGCCTCGGGCTTCACCCCTGGCCCTTGGGTGGCTGGGGGGGGGGACCCCTTGATTGAAGGGGTCCCCACTCCCCCAGGGTACCCCGGCCAGGGGTGACTAGTTGGATTTTTGATGCCACGGCCGCAGGGCACTATATAAAAGTGACCCCCGGCTGTGGCATTATCTGTCCAGCTAGTGGAGCCCGATGCTGGTTTTAGAAATACGGGGGACCCCTACTCTTTTTGTCCCCCGTATTTTTGGAACCAGGACCAGGCGCAGAGCCCAATGCTGGTTGCTTAAATATGGGGGAACCCCTGTCATTTTCCCCCCCCATATTTCTGCAACCAGGGTCGGCACAAAGAGCCCGAGGCTGGTTATGCTTAGGAGGGGGGACCCCACGCATTTTTTTTCTCCGTTTTACAGTGTTTATTTAAAAAAAAAAAAAAAAATGAACCCCAGCACGGATCACACAGATCCGGCCGAGATTCATTTTGAAAAAGTCGGCAGTGTTTTGCTAATCACTGCCGTAAAAAAGGTAAAAAAAACACGAATGACATCGACATCGGAACAAATGAAAAATCCGAATACGACAGCTTAGTAAATTAGTCGTAATAAATTCAAAAAGTTGCAGTTTTACACTTTCGATGTCATTCGTGATTGAACTTTGACCTTTTTCAGAAAATTTACGAATGTTAGTAAATATACCCCCATGTAATCTCCCAGTTCCATAGCCAACACTATAGAGCGTAACGTCTCCATGTGGAACCATGGAATCCAAAATGTATTTGTTTAACATTTTGAGATTGAGAATTGGCCGGAATGACCCATTTGGCTTCTGAATCAAAAATAGATTGGAGTAAAAACCCTGTCCCTGTTGTGATGGGGGTACCGGGATAATCACACCAGACTGAAGCAATTTCTGAACTGCTTCTTGCAGGGCACTGGCCTTCGACTCTATACGAGACGGGCTGGTGCAAAAAAACCTTTGAGAAAGCTGCCTCCTGAATGGGAACCCATAACCGAGAGATACCACCTTCTGCACCCAAGCATTTGTCGTCGACTGTTGCCATATGTGTACAAAATTAAGGAGTCGGCCCCCAACCCTGGAATCCTACAGGCAGAGGCCCGTCTCCTCAGGCTGATGGCTTCTGTTCAGGCTTGGAAGCTGGCTTTCTACTAGCCCATTGCTTCCTACGGCTGATCTATTGAACTGGGGTTGCTTAGACTCCTCTTTAGCTTTTGCTTTGACTTGCCATCGGAATGGCTGAAATTTTGAACCCCTAGTCTTAGGGTTATAACTAGCCGGAAATCTGACTATTTTGGATTCAGCTTCCGATTCTAGAATATCTGACAATTGTTTCCCAAACAATATATTACCAATGAAAGACAATTCTTCCAGAGCTTTCTTGGATTCTGCATCTGCTTTCCAAGTGCGTAGCCAAACTGCTCTACGAGCGGCTACTGTCAAGCCTGATGCTTTAGAAGCAATCGTACCCATATCAATTGCTGCTTCTTCAAATATTGCGCAGCTTGTCTTATACGGCCTAGATAAGACTCCTGCTCCCTGGTAGGAGGGGAGAGGCCATTCTCTAGTTCCTCCCCCATTCTACCATTGCCCTTGCCAACCAGGCTAAAGCCATAGCATGTCTTGTCACTGCCCCTGAGAGAGAATTTTTTTTTAAGAAACTATCTACTCTTCTATCTGTGACATCATTTAGTGAAGTAGACGGCAATGGTAAAATAGATTTACGCACAAGTCGAACAACAGGTGCATCTACTCTAGGAGGAACTTCTCTTTTTGAACAGTCCGCAACTGGAAAGGGATAGTAAGAATCCCTAAAACAATTAACAATGCTGCTCTAGGCCAGGCTTGAACTCACAACCTTTAGCATTGCTCAACAGATACTGTCTTATACGTACCACACACTGTCATTGCATCACTGGAGCACTGTTTAAATACAGGTGCCTTAGATTTTGACACTGCTTTGGCTGATTCTTCCAGAGATAGAATAGCCTTCATGCATCAATAAGGTCAGCTATATCTGATCATCATATGGGGTATTTAAATTCATCTTGTGTAGTCTGTAACATGGATGTATCTACCCTGGTTTTAATAGCCTGGCTATTTGTAAAAGCTGCTGAAACCATAAGGAGGGAGCTGCATGTATGGGTTAATAGTGTAACCTATTCCCGGGGGTGGAACTGCAGGTGCTAATCTGCCAGCAATTGCAGACAAGGTCTGTGCGACCACACCCCTCTTGCAGGGTGTTGCCCCTCATAAGTAAGATACTAGTCTATTCCATGCAAAATCACTATACCAGATATGCATGTTAAGGGTGTAGGGCCCTGATAAAGTATCTCGTCATATTTGCAGCTCACAGACAAGGTAAATAATCCATTTTTAGAAATACTACTCTCTTTTGTGACTGAAAATCACTTATATAGATATAGAAGTGATATCAATCTGACCACAATCCGTGCACCTGATTTGAGGTTCAGAAACAATACGGACAGACATATATAAGTCAGCACACATACTAGCAGTCAGTCACATGTTAAAATATTAGACATTATCATATGAGAATACAAATCAACCATAAAAATTACTTACAAGTAAATGGGACAATTGTATTTCTGTTTAACCATTTTTTTCAGACATATCATGCAGAAAACAACAGTAATGTACAGGCCTCATATGCAATATGTACCAAAAATTAACAATTCATACTAACCATTAGAGAGAATTTTTAGTACTGTATAACCCATTTCTCCATAGAGTGGGATACAGGGAGACTCACCACATTTCCATATCCATCAATACGCTCGCAAGACGCTGAGTGGATTCAGACGCTACTAGTGTACACTGCCGCTCTTGATGACTGATGAGAGACACAGACACTCTTTAATGGACACAGACGCTCATTGAACGATAAGTGTATGCAGACGCTCCTGTCTGCGACCGGGTCTAGGCAGAATGTCTAGTGTACACCATCGTAGCGTCTAAGCTGCGACCAAGTACCCTCGTGGTAGCCTCTGAGCCGGAAGTGAGGTCATAAGTTCATGGACGGGAGACGCATGGAAACTGGTCATGAACTTGGGCGAGGGGCGGCCAGGAGAGCGTCTAACTGCCCCCGTTGAATTAAACTCTAAGGATCGCGGCCTCACCTAGTCCTGGCGCCTATGATCCCTAAAGCATAGCGCTGTTGCACTTAAGAGTGGCGGCGCATCAACCACTGTTTGTAGTCTCCTCCAAAACAGTGAAGCTGTGTCCGGACCCTCAAGTAAGAGGAAACCGATTAACTTACCTTCTCCCCATGCTCCGGCCACAGCCTGGTTACGTCTGCTGGACCTGCTAGAATCATCCGACACAGACGCCCGTCGAGACAGCACTATACCGCAAAGGTAAGCGCTGTTGCGACCCGGTGGAGAGTTGTTGAAGCGACTCTTTCTAGCATGCGTTTAAGACGCTGTTAAGAAAAGTCACTCAAAAAAATATAGTTAGACTATAAAAATAAAATAATAAAAGCTTCAGGCTGCTATTAACTGCAGCCCTGTGACCATGGTCCGGCTCCTGCCGCACCAAACAAAAAACTGATTTGACTGAGTCAGTGGGCGGGATTATATGGAGAAGCCCAGATGCATCCTGGGAGGCCAGAAAGCTCGTGACTGTTTGGTGCCATTTCCGCTGTCGCTCCGGCATATCCCAATGTTATCCTGTGGATAACCTGGGGACCCAGCCGGAGAAATATTTTTTCGGCGGTAAAACTTTGAAATCTAACTTGTACCCTTGGGAGATGATGTTGCGAATCCAGGCATTGTCGGATATTTTGAACCAGACATCCTGAAAAATTTGAAGCCACGCTCCCACCGTACCTGGACCCCGGTGGGAAGGGAGACCATCATGCCACAGTCTTTTCTGTAGGGTTTGGGTCTTGACGACGAGCAGCGACTGGTTGCTTGCCGCGACCTCTACCTCGCAAAGGTGTAACTCTTACGCGTCTTCTAAAAGGTTGAGTGGAACGAAAGGATCGAAAGGAGGTTCCAGTATAAGAACATTTAGACGGTGGTGGAAGGGTCGGTAAGACGGTAGATTTACCACCAGTAGCTTGTAGAATTAACGTGTCTAGTTCTTTTCCAAAAAGAATGTCACCTGTAAACGGAAGTGCCTCTGCCGCTCTTTTCGACTCCATGTCTAATTGCCATGACCTCAGCCAATGGGCTCTTCTGGCTGCAATAATTGCTGCTGAGATCCTCAAGTTAACTTGTCCGATATCTATAGCCGCTTCTCCTAAGTATATAGCTGATTCTTTAATGTGTTCCGCTAGGATAACTACTTCATCTAACGGAATCCCCTCTTGTAAATCTTTAATCAACTTAGTGACCCAATGCTCCACTGCCTAGTTCACCCAGGAACTCACCAAGGTTGGTCTAAGTGCAATCCCAGCAGACGAATAGATGGACTTCAACATGGTGTCCAACTTCCTGTCAGAAGGGTCTTTCAAAGAAGTTGCTCCCAGAACAGGTAATGCCGGAAGAGGTGACTTCTCCCATTTTTACGTCATAGTCGATGGAAACGGATAAATACTAAGGAATCTTTTAGGCATCTGAAATCGCTTGTCTGCGTTTTTCCAAGCCTAAGTCAGCTGATCATCCAGCTTCTTTAAAAAAGGATACGTGACCGAAGAACTGTGCTACCAAATAACGCAGTATCTGGCAACTCCGGTGTTGTAGTCTCGGAAATGCTCAAAACTTGTCTTATAGCTAAAATAAGAGGTTCAACCCCATGAGAAGGTTCTGGTAGAACTTAGTCATCTGCGTCTGTAATTTCGCCCAACTCACGATCGTACTCCTCTGCTTCGTCCTCAGAGAGAAGTTCTTCTTCGGATTTATCGGACTGAAGAATTAAGGGCACTGGACGTTTCTTAGCCTTGGACACTGTCTGCGGCTGTTTACTGGACGAGTCCAAGCGTTTTGCGAGAGCCTCTACCGACCTGGCTAATCCTGACACCCAAGGTGGTTCTGTAGCAATAGAATTTACATCACTTTGAGGAATCTCCCTAACCGTCTCACGAGTCTTCCGTAAAGCAGCCACCTCAGTATGTAATTGTGAGACGGTTCCTGTTAGCACTACCGCACAGGGGGGAAAATGAGCATCTTGGGATGGGTTAACTAACGTAACCTCCAAAGCACATGCCTCACACAGGGAGAATCGTCCGTGTGAGCTTTTTTGTTACACTAACAATTTTTGTGACGCCTTATTCGCTGGTCCCTTGCCATTTTGGAGACACAGAGAAGAGAAGAGAGAGAGAGGGAAGAGAAGAGAGAAGAGAGAGAGAGAAAAAAAAATAGAGAGGAGAGAGAGAAAAAAAAGAGAAGAGAGAGAGGGGTACATTTACTAAGCAGTGATAAGAGCAGAGAAGTGAGCCTGTGGAGAAGTGCCCATGGCAACCAATCAGCACTGAAGTAACATCTACAATTTGCATTCTATAAAATTATACAGAGCTGCTGAATGGTTGATGGGGAAATATCTCCACTGGCTCACTTCTCCGCCCTTATCACTGCTTAGTAAATGTACCCCAGAGAGAGAGAGAGAGAGAGAGAGAGAGAGAGAGAGAGAGAGAGAGGGACGGACGGACGGATAGAGGGAGGTATTTGACTGACTCTCTTATTCTAAATCCCCTCAGCCACCAGCCTGTAGCTTGTGCGGGCTTTAAAGTTTCTGGCAGTCTGTAGCAATATGCACCTGCTGTCTCTGCTCTACAATGCAGATTTCTGAGAAGAAAGAAACAATTGTTGCCTTTAATGAGTTGCCTAGCTGAGGAAGGAGTTAGACTGATAGGTTGACAACCCGCCAACTCTGCCCCCATCCCTATGCAGAGGCGGAACTAGCGAGCGGTGGGCCCAGGTGCGACAAAATGCTTTGCCCCCCCCCACATCCCATCCAAGTCCACCCCCTCACCCCTGGAGAGGATCTGGTGAGGGGGGACCTGCTCAGGGCCAGAGAAATGGATACCTAACCTAGCAAAAATAAGATTTTACTTACCGATAAATCTATTTCTCATAGTCCGTAGTGGATGCTGGGGACTCCGTCAGGACCATGGGAATAGCGGCTCCGCAGGAGACAGGGCACAAAAGCAAGCTTTTAGGATCACATGGTGTGTACTGGCTCCTCCCCCTATGACCCTCCTCCAAGCCTCAGTTAGGTACTGTGCCCGGACGAGCGTACACAATAAGGAAGGATCTTGAATCCCGGGTAAGACTCATACCAGCCACACCAATCACACCGTACAACTTGTGATTTTAACCCAGTTAACAGTATGATAACAATGAAGTAGCCTCTAAAAAAGATGGCTCACAACAATAATAACCCGATTTTTTTGTAACAATAACTATGTACAAGTGATGCAGACAATCCGCACTTGGGATGGGCGCCCAGCATCCACTACGGACTATGAGAAATAGATTTATCGGTAAGTAAAATCTTATTTTCTCTAACGTCCTAGTGGATGCTGGGGACTCCGTCAGGACCATGGGGATTATACCAAAGCTCCCAAACGGGCGGGAGAGTGCGGATGACTCTGCAGCACCAAATGAGAGAACTCCAGGTCCTCCTCAGCCAGGGTATCAAATTTGTAGAATTTAGCAAACGTGTTTGCCCCTGACTAAGTAGCTGCTCGGCAAAGTTGTAAAGCCGAGACCCCTCGGGCAGCCGCCCAAGATGAGCCCACCTTCCTTGTGGAATGGGCATTTACAGATTTTGGCTGTGGCAGGCCTGCCACAGAATGTGCAAGCTGAATTGTACTACAAATCCAACGAGCAATAGTCTGCTTAGAAGCAGGGGCACCCAGCTTTTTGGGTGCCTACAATATAAACAGCAAGTCAGACTTTCTGACTCCAGCCGTCCTGGAATTATATATATATATATATTTTCAGGGCCCTGACAACGTCTAGCAACTTGGAGTCCTCCAAGTCCCTAGTAGCCGCAGGCACCACAATAGGTTGTTTCAGGTGAAACGCTGACACCACCTTAGGAAGAAACTGGGGACGAGTCCGCAGTTCTGCCCTGTCCGAATGGAAAATCAAATATGGGCTTTTGTAAGACAAAGCCGCCAATTTTGACAATCGCCTGGCCTAGGCCAGGGCCAACAGCATGGTCACTTTCCATGTGAGATATTTCAAATCCACAGATTTGAGTGGTTCAAACCAATATGATTTGAGGAATCCCAACACTACGTTGAGATCCCACGGTGCCACTGGAGGCACACAAGGGCTGTATATGCAATACTCCCTTGACAAACGTCTGGACTTCAGGAACTGAAGCCAATTCTTTCTGGAAGAAAATCTATAGGGCCGAAACTTGAACCGTAATGGACCCAATTTTAGGCTCATAGACACTCCTGTTTGCAGGAAGTGCAGAAATCGACCTAGTTGAAATTTTTTCGTGGGGCCTTCCTGGCCTCACCCACGCAACATATTTTTACCACATGTGGTGATAACGTTGTGCGGTCACCTCCTTCCTGGCTTTGACCAGGGTAGGTATGACCTCTTCCGGAATGCCTTTTCCCTTAGGATCCGGCGTTCAAACCGCCATGCCGTCAAACGCAGTCGCGGTAAGTCTTGGAACAGACAAGGTCCCTGCTGGAGCAGGTCCTTTCTTAAAGGCCGATGCCACGGTTCCTCTTGGAACAGACATGGTACTTGCTGAAAGCAAATCCCTTCTTAGCTCCCGAGGCCATTAGTCCTCTGTGAGCATCTCTTGAAGTTCCGGTTACCAAGTCCCTCTTGGCCAATCCGGAGCCACGAGTATAGTTCTTACTCCTCTAGGTCTTATAATTCTCAATACCTTGGTTATGAGAAGCAGAGGAGGGAACACATACACCGACTGTTACACCCACGGTGTTACCAGGACGTCCACAGCTATCGCCTGAAGGTCTCGTGACCTGGCGCAATACCTGTCCCATTTTTTGTTCGGGCGGGACGCCATCATGTCCACCTTTGGTCTTTCCCAATGGTTCACAATCATGCGGAAAACTTCCCGATGAAGTTCCCACTCTCCCGGGTGGAGGTCGTGCCTGCTGAGGAAGTCTGCTTCCCAGTCGTCCACTCCCGGAATGAACACTGCTGACAGTGTTATCACATGATTTTCCGCCTAGCGAAAAATCCTTGCAGTTTTGCCACTGCCCTCCTGCTTCTTGTGCCGCCCTTTCTGTTTACGTGGGCGACTGCCGTGATGTTATCCCACTGGATCAATACCGGCTGACCTTGAAGCAGAGGTCTTGCTAAGCTTAGAGCATTATAAATTTGCTCTTAGCTCCAGTATATTTATGTGGAGAGAATTCTCCAGACTTGATCACACTCCTTGTGTGACTGCTCCCCAGCCTCTCAGGCTGGCCTCCGTGGTTACGAGCATCCAATCCTGAATGCCGAATCTGCGGCCCTCTAGAAGATGAGCACTCTGTAATCACCACAGGAGAGACACCCTTGTCCTTGGATATAGGGTTATCCGTTGATGCATCTGAAGATGCGATCCGGACCATTTGTCCAGCAGATCCCACTGAAGAGTTCTTGCGTGAAATCTGCCGAATGGAAGCGCTTCGTAATAAGCCACCATTTTTACCAGGACTCTTGTGCAATGATGCACTGACACTTTTCCTGGTTTTAGGAGGATCCCGATTAGCTCGGATAACTCCCTGGCTTTCTCCTCTGGGAGAAACACCTTTTCCTGGACTGTGTCCAGAATCATCCCTAGGACCAGCAGACGTGTCGTCGGAACAACTGCGGTTTTGGAATATTTAGAATCCACCCGTGCTGTCGTAGAACTACTTGAGATAGTGCTACTCCGACCTCCAACTGTTCTCTGGACCTTGTTCTTATCAGGAGGTCGTCCATTTTCTTTGAAGACGAATCCTCCTTTCGGTCATTACCTTGGTAAGGACCCGGGGTGCCTTGGACAATCCAACGGCATCGTCTTGAAACTGATAGTGACAGTTCTGTACCACGAACCTGAGGTACCCTTGGTGAGAAAAGGCAAATTTTGGGACATGGAGGTAAGCATCCCTGATGTCCCGGGACACCATCTAGTCCCCTTGTTCTTTGCTATCACTGCTCTGAGTGACTCCATCTGGATTTGAACCCTTGTAAGTGTTCAAATTTTTCAGATTTAGAATAGGTCTCACCTAGCCTTCAGTACCACCATATAGTGTGGAGTAATACCCCTTTCCTTGTTGTCGGAGGGGTAATTTTATTATCACCTGCTGGGAATACAGCTTGTGAATTGTTTTCAATACTGCCTCCCTGTCGGAGGGAGACATTGGTACAGCAGACTACAGGAACCTGCGAGGGGGGAAACCTCTCGACATTCCAATCTGTACCCCTTGGATACTACTTGTAGGATCCAGGGGTCCTGTACGGTCCCAGCGTCATGCTGAGAACTTGGTAGAAGCGGTGGAAGGCTTCTGTTCCTGGGAATGGGCTGCCTGCTGCAGTCTTCTTCCCTTTCCTCTATCCCTGGGCAGATATGACTCTTATAGGGACGAAAGGACTGAGGCTGAAAAGACGGTGTCTTTTTCTGCAGAGATGTGACTTAGGGTAAAAAACGGTGGATTTTCCAGCAGTTGCCCTGGCCACCAGGTCCCATGGACCGACCCCAAATAACTCCTCCCCTTTATACGGCAATACATCTTTGTGCCGTTTGGAATCTGCATCACCTGACCACTGTCGTGTCCATAAACATCTTCTTGCAGATATGGACATCGCATTTACTCTTGATGCCAGAGTGCAAATATCCCTCTGCGCATCTCGCATATATAGAAATGCATCCTTTAAATGCTCTATAGTCAATAAAATACTGTCCCTGTCAAAGGTATCAATATTTTTAGTCAGGGAATCCGACCAAGCCACCTCAGCTCTGCACATCCAGGCTGAGGCGATCGCTGGTCGCAGTATAACACCAGCATGTGTGTGTATACTTTTTAGGATATTTTTCAGCCTCCTATCAGCTGGCTCCTTAAGTACGGCCCTATCCGTAGATGGTACCGCTACTTGTTCTGATAAGCGTGTGAGCGCCTTATCCACCCTGAGGGTTGTTTCCCACCGCGCCTTAACTTCAGGCGGGAAAGGGTATACCGCCAATAATTTTCTATCGGGGGAAACCCACGTATCATCACACACTTCATTTAATTTATCTGATTCAGGAAAAACTACAGGTAGTTTTTTCACCTCACACATAATACCCTTTTTTGTGGTACTTGGAGTATCAGAAATATGTAACACCTCCTTCATTGCCCTTAACGTGTGGCCCTAAAAGAAAATACGTTTGTTTCTTCACCGTCGACACTGAAATCAGTGTCCGTGTCTGGGTCTGTGTCGACCGACTGAGGTAAATGGGCATTTTACAGCCCCTGACGGTGTTTGAGACGCCTGGACAGATACTAATTTGTTCGCCGGCCCTCTCATGTCGTCAACCGGCTTGCAGCGTGTTGACATTGTCACGTAATTTCCATAAATAAGCCATCCATTCCGGTGTCGACTCCCTAGAGAGTGACATCACCATACAGGCAATTTGCTCCGCCTCCTCACCAATATTTTCCTCATACATGTCGACACACACGTACCGACATACAGCACACACATAGGGAATGCTCTGATAGAGGACAGGACCCACTAGCCCTTTGGGGAGACAGAGGGAGAGTTTGCCAGCACACACCAAAACGCTATAATTATCCAGGGACAACCTTTATATAAGTGTTCCTCCCTTATAGCATTTTAATATATATACATATCGACAAATCAGTGCCCCCCCTCTCTGTTTTAACCCTGTTTCTGTAGTGCAGTGCAGGGGAGAGCATGGGAGCCTTCCCACCAGCCTTTCTGTGAGGGAAAATGGCGCTGTGTGCTGAGGAGAATAGGCCCCGCCCCCTTTTCGGCGGGCTTCTTCTCCGGAGTTTTAGATATCTGGCAGGGGTTAAATACATCCATATAGCCTCAAGGGCTATATGTGATGTATTTTTCGCCATACAGGTATTATACATTGCTGCCCAGGGCGCCCCCCTCCAGCGCCCTGCACCCTCCGTGACCGCTGTGTGAAGTGTGCTGACAACAATGGCGCACAGCTGCAGTGCTGTGCGCTACCTGATGAAGACTGAGAGTCTTCTGCCGCCTGGTTCCGGACCTCTTCATCTTCAGCGTCTGCAAGGGGGGTCGGCGGCGCGGCTCCGGGACGAACCCCAGGACGAGCCCTGTGTTCCGACTCCCTCTGGAGCTATGTCCAGTAGCCTAAGAATCCAATCCATCCTGCACGCAGGTGAGTTGAAAATCTCTCCCCTAAGTCCCTCGATGCAGTGAGCCTGTTGCCAGCAGGACTCACTGAAAATAAAGAACCTAAAAACTTTTTCTAAGTAACTCTTTAAGAGAGCCACCTAGATTGCACCCTTCTCGGCCGGGCACAAAAACCTAACAGAGGCTTGGAGGAGGGTCATAGGGGGAGGAGCCAGTACACACCATGTGATCCTAAAAGCTTGCTTTTGTGCCCTGTCTCCTGCGGAGCCGCTATTCCCATGGTCCTGACGGAGTCCCCAGCATCCACTAGGACGTTAGAGAAAGTGCCGTAACTAGACATTTTAGCACTGTGTGCAAGAAACGGCATCGGAGACCCCCCCACCTCTATGTAAAACGGGCAGTGCGCGCTGTATGCGCGCGCAAAATATATAGGGGCGTGGCTTCGTGGGAAGGGGTGTGGCCACAAAATAATACCAATTCATATAACGGTGCACAGTGTCCTCAATTGTTCAAATTACGCCGCACAGTAGCACCACTACACCAGGTAGAGCCTCTTTTACACCTTACGGCGGACAGATTCCCCTTTTTACACCTTACGACAGACAGCGTCCCCTTTTTACACCTTACGGCAGACAGCGTCCCCCTTTTTACACAGTACGGCAGACAGCGTTCCCTTTTTACACATTACGGCAGACAGCGTCCCATTTTTACACATTAAGGCAGACAGTGTCCCCCTTTTACACGAAAGAAAGAAAGAAAGAAAGAAAGAAAGAAAGAAAGAAAGAATTATACTTACTGTCTCCGCTGGCTCAGGCTCCTCGTGCAGCTACTGGCAGAGATCCCGGACAGGAGAAAAGGAGGAGGTGGAGGAGGGAGCTACAGCAGCGCTGTGTAATTGGTGGAGGCACTGCTGCTGCTGTCCCTTTCCTTCCCCAATGGCTGTCCTCCTCGGCTGTGAATGCTGGGATGCGCTTCCCAGCATTCACAGCGGCAGAGGACAGCCTATGGTGAAGGAAAGGGACAGCAGCAGCAGCGCCTCCACCAAATTACAGTGCGCTGCTGCAGCTCCCCCCTCCACCTCCCTCCTTCACCCCTGTGGCCGATTCGCTCCTCACCTCGGCGGTGGCTATGTGCTGCGGGCAGCGGTTACCCGCAGCACACAGCGGCATGTAATGAGTCAGTTTGACTCATTACATGCCGCGCTGCTTTGGGCCTCTAGACAGTGGCGGGCCCCAGTGCAAGGCACTGCTTACACTGGCAGTAGTTCCGCCACTGTGCAGAGGCACCCATCTCACCAGGTCCCCGCCACTTTGAGTGGGTGCCACAATTAAACAATAATAAGATTTTAAACCTACCGGTAAATCCTTTTCTCGTAGTCCGTAGAGGATGCTGGGGACTCCGTAAGGACCATGGGGCTAGACATGGGCACTTTAAGAAAGACTTTAGATCTGGTGTGCACTAGCTCCTCCCTCTATGCCCCTCCTTCGTCCTCAGTTAGAGAAACTGTGCCTAGAGGAGACGGACAGTACGAGGAAAGGAATTTTGTTAATCCAAGGGCAAGATTCATACCAGCCACACCAATCACACCGTATAACTTGTGATATACTATCCAGTTAACAGTATGAAAACGACATAGCATCAGTCCAAGACCGATGAGACTATAACATAACCCTTATTTAAGCAATAACTATATACAAGTCTTGCAGAAGTAGTCCGCACTTGGGACGGGCGCCCAGCATCCTCTACGGACTACGAGAAATAGATTTACCGGTAGGTTTAAAATCTTATTTTCTCTTACGTCCTAGAGGATGCTGGGGACTCCGTAAGGACCATGGGGATTATACCAAAGCTCCCAAACGGGCGGGAGAGTGCGAATGACTCTGCAGCACCGATTGAGCAAACAGGAGGTCCTCCTCAACCAGAGTATCAAACTTATAGAACTTTGCAAAGGAGTTTGAACCCGACCAAGTAGTAGCTCGGCACAGCTGTAGCGCCGAGACCCCTCTGGCAGCCGCCCTAGAAGAGCCCACCTTCCTAGTGGAATGGGCCTTGACCGATTTAGGTAACGGCAATCCCGCCGTAGAATGCGCCTGCTGAATCGTGTTACAGATCCAGCGAGCAATAGTCTACTTTGAAGCAGGGGCACCAATCTTGTTGGTTGCATACATGTCAAATAGTGCTTCTGTTTTTCTGACTGTAGCCGATCTGGCCACGTAAATTTTCAAAGCCCTGACCACATCAAGGGACTCGGGATCCTCCAAGTCCCACGTAGCCACAGGCACCACAATAGTTCATATGAAAGGATGAAACCACTTTTGGCAGGAATTGAGGACGGGTCCGCAATTCCGCTCTATCCATATGAAAAACCAGATAGGGGCTTTTATGTGATAAAGCCGCTAATTCCGATACTCGCCTAGCCGAAGCCAAGGCTAATAACATGACCACCTTCCAAGTGAGATTTTTCAACTCCACCATTTTAAGTGGTTTAAACCAGTGTGACTTAATGAAACTTAACACCACGTTAAGGTCCCAAGGTGTCACCGGAGGTACAAAAGGAGGCTGAATATGCAGTACTCCCTTCACAAAAGTCTGTACTTCAGGGAGAGAGGCCAATTCCTTTTGAAAGAAAATGGATAAGGCCAAAATCTGAACCTTAATAGATCCTAATTTCAGGACGAAATTCACTCCAGTTTGCAGGAAGTGAAGGAAACGGCCCAGATGGAATTCTTCCGTAGGAGCATTCCTGGCCTCACACCAAGAAACATATTTTCGCCATATACGGTGATAATGTTTAGATGTCATGTCCTTCCTAGCCTTTATTAGCGTAGGAATGACCTCATCCGGAATACCCTTATCCGCTAGGATCTGGCGTTCAACCGCCATGCCGTCCAACGCAGCCGCGGTAAGTCTTGGAATAGACATGGCCCCTGTTGCAACCGGTCCTGTCTTAGAGGAAGAGGCCATGGATCTTCTGTGAGCATTTCCTGCAGATCCGGATACCAGGTCCTTCGTGGCCAATCTGGAACAATGAGGATTGTTCTCATTCCTCTCCCTCCTACCATTCTCAACACCTTGGGTATGAGAGGAAGAGGGGGAAATACATAGACCGACTGGAACACCCACGGTGTCACTAGGGCATCTACAGCTACTGCCTGAGGGTCTCTTGACCTGGTGCAATACCTCTGTAGCTTCTTGTTGAGGCGAGACGCCATCATGTCTATCTGTGGCAGTTCCCAATGACTTGCAATCTCTGCGAAGGCTTCCTAAAGTCCTCTCTTGGATGCAGGTCGTGTTTGCTGAGGAAGTCTGCTTCTCAGTTGTCCACTCCCGGAATGAACTGCTGAAAATGTGCTTACATGATTTTCCGCACAGCGGAGAATCCTGGTGGCTTCTGGCATTTCCACTCTGCTCTTTGTGCCGCCTTGGCGGTGTACATGAGCCACTGCGGTGATGTTGTCTGACTGGATCAGAACCAGTAGGTCGCGAAGCAATGTTTCCGCTTGCCGAAGGGCGTTGTATATGGCCCTCAGCTCCAGGATGTTGATTTGAATACAATTTTTTTTTTTTTTTTACTTGACCCAAAGACCTTGGAAGTTTCTTCCCTGTGTGACTGCTCCCCCACCTCGGAGGCTCGCGTCCGTGGCTACCAGAATCCAGTCCTGGATGGCGAACCTGCGACCCTGCAGAAGGTGAGCACTCTGCAGCCACCATAGGAGAGACACCCTGGCCCTAGGGGACAGGCTGATTAACTGATGTATCTGTAGATGTGATCCGGATCACTTGTTCCGTAGATCCCATTGGAAAGTCCTCGCATGGAACCTGCCGAAGGGAATGGCCCCGTAAGATGCCACCATCTTTCCCAGGACCCGAGTGCAGTGATGCACTGACACCTGTTTTGGCTTTAATAGGTTTTTTATCAGAGTCATTAGTTCCTGGGCCTTCTCTATCGGAAGATAAACCCATTTCTGGTCCGTATTCAGAATCATACCCAAGAAAGGCAGACGAGTCATAGGAACCAACTGTGACTTCGGGATATTGAGAATCCAGCCGAGTTGCTGTGACACCTTCAGCGAAAGTGACACGCTGTTCAACAACTGCTCTTTTGATCTCGCCCTTATTAGGAGATCGTCCAAGTATGGGATAATTGTGACTCCTTGCTTGCGTAGGAGCACCATCATTTACGCCAATTACCCTGAAATTGGTAATGACAATACTGTACCGTAATTCTCAGGTTCGCCTGATGGGGTGGATAAATGGGAACATGAAGGTATGCAGCCTTTATGTCTAGATACACCATAAAATCCCCCCCTTCCAGGCTGGCGATGATCGCTCTGAGCGATTCCACCATGAATTTGAACCTTTTCAAGTATAGGTTCAGAGATTTTAATTTTAAAATAGGTCTGACCCAACCGTCCGGTGTCGGGACTACAGCCAAGGTTGAGTAATATCCCCTTCCTTGTTGAAGGAGGGGAACCTTGAGCACCACCTGTTGGAGATACAATGTGTGAATTGTATTTAATATTATCTCCCTTTCTGGGGGAGAAGCCGGTAGGGCCGATAAGGAAAACCGGCGAGGAGGCACCTCTTCGAATTCCAGCTTGTAACCCTAAGAAACAATTTCTATTGCCCAGGGATCCACCTGTGAGTGAACTCAGATGTGGCTGAAGAGTCGAAGACATGCTCCCACTGGGGCGGACTCCCTTAGCGGAGCCCCAGCGTCATGCGGTGGATTTAGTAGAGGCCGGGGAGGACTTCTGTTCCTGGGAACTAGCTGTGCCCTGCGCCCTTACCTCTGGTAAGAAAGGACGCTCCTCGTACTTTCTTGTTTTTCTGCGACCGAAAGGACTGCATTTGATAATGTCGTGTTTTCTTAGGCTGTGAGGGAATATAAGGCAAAAGATCAGATTTACCAGCTATAGCTGTGGAGAGCAGGTCCGAGAGCCCTTCTCCACACAATTCCTCACCCTTGTAAGGTAAAACCTCCATATGCCTCTTTTAGTCGGCATGTTCCACAGGACACGTCTAGCAGAAATCGACATAGCGTTGACTCTAGAACCCAGTAGACCAATGTCTCTTTGAGCATGTCTTATATATAAGACAGCATATTTTATATATCCTAGGGTCAATAACATGGTATCCTTATCTAGGGTTTCAATCTCCGCTGATAAGGTATCTGTCCACGCTGCTACAGCGCTATAAACCCCTGCCGACACAATCGCCGGTCTGAGTAGTGTACCAGAATGTGTGTAAATGGACTTCAAAGTACTTTTCTGCATGCAATCTGCAGGATCCCTGAGGGTAGCTGTATCTTGGTATGTCAGCGCTACCTTTTGGGTAAACGTGTCAACGCCTCGTATCCTGGCCCTAGCAGGGAAAGGATACGCCATGAGAATTCTTTTGGGAAACTGCAGTTTCTTGTCTGGAGATTCCCGCTCTTTTTCACACAATTCATTTGGTTCATGAGAGGGGGTAAATGTTATCTCAGCTTTCTTCCCCTTAAACATGTGTACCCTCGTGTCAGGGACAGATGGGTCATCAGTGATATGCAAAACATCTTTTATTACAATAATCATATATTGAATACTTTTCTGCCAGTTTTGGCTGTAACTTTGCATCATCGTAGTCGACACTGGAGTCAGACTCCGTGTCGATATCAGTGTCTATTATTTTGGATAGTGGGCGTTTTGAGACTCTGAAGGTCCCTGCGACATAGGGACAGACATGGGTAGATTCCCTGTCTGTTCTCTAATCTTTTGTGTAATAAATTTACCTCAGCACTTAATTCCACATATCCAGTCAGGTGTCGGCGTTGTCGACGGAGACACCACACACACACATTTGCTCCATCTCCTCCTTAGAAGAGCCTTTTACCTCAGACATGTCGACACACACGTACCGACACACCACACACTCAGGGAATCCTCTTATCTGAAGACAGTTCCCCCACAAGGCCCTTTGGAGAGACAGAGAGAGAGTATGCCAGCACACACCCAGCGCTAATACCCCAGGAAAAACACACAATGTGTTTACCCAGTAGCGCTGTAATACTATTATTTGCTGCCAATTACGTGCCCCCCCCCCCCTCTTCTCTGAAACCCCCTTTCACCGTGGATAAGCAGGGGAGAGTCCGAGAAGCTTCCTTTAAGCTGTGCTGTGGAGAAAATGGCGCTGGTGAGTGCTGAGGGAGAAGCCCCGCCCCCTCGGCGGCGGGCTTCTGTCCCACTTAAATATAATGAAAACTGGCGGGGGCTCTTTATATATACAGTGCCTAGCTGTATATATATCTCTTTTGCCAGAAATGAGGTTTATATTGCTGCCCAGGGCGCCCCTCCTGCGCCCTGCACCCTTACAGTGACTGCCGTGTGTGAGGTGTGTGGGAGCAATGGCGCACAGCTGCACTGCTGTGCGTTACCTCAGTGAAGATCATGAAGTCTTCTGCCGCCTCTGAAGTCTTCTTTTTTTCTCATACTCACCCGGCTTCTATCTTCCGGCTCTGTGAGGAGGACGGCGGCGCGGCTCCGGGACGAACTCCAGGGTGAGACCTGTGTTCTGACTCCCTCTGGAGCTAATGGTGTCCAGTAGCCTAAGAAGCAGAGCCTTGAAACTCACAGAAGTAGGTCTGCTTCTCTCCCCTCAGTCCCTCGATGCATGGAGTCTGTTGCCAGCAGGCTCCCTGAAAATAAAAAACCTAACAAATATACTTTCTGTCAGAAAGCTCAGGAGAGCTCTCTGAAAAGCACCCAGTCTCCACTGGGCACAGTATCAAACCGAGGTCTGGAGGAGGGGCATAGAGGGAGGAGCCAGTGCACACCAGATCTAAAGTCTTTCTTAAAGTGCCCATGTCTCCTGCGGAGCCCGTCTATCCCCATGGTCCTTACGGAGTCCCCAGCATCCTCTAGGACATAAGAGAAAAGCTCATGTCCTCCTTCCCCTCTATAAATTAGACTTTAGCCTTACTGCACTTGAGTGCTGGACTCTCTCCAGTTCCAGATTAAGTTTGTGTTTAATGCTGATAATGCTTGATGCTGATAAACACTGCCGTGCTGTGTAATGTCAGGGAGATGGCTACTACATACATGATACCGGCGCTGCACGGGACGCGGCCGCTCCACAATGTACAGAGGAACCACTCATTACCTCCATGCCGCTGCGCCGTGTCGCGGACCAGACACAGCGGGGAGAGGAGGACAAACTGGAAGCGGGCACCGCACTCTTCCCCCACACTGCCGTGCTGTGTACTGTCAGCACGGCAGTGCAGGAAGACCTCAACGCCGTCGCTGGAGAGATATCTGGGAGTAGGCGCTGTTGCCACGCTATGTCTGTCAGCGCGACAGTGCAGTGGGAGTCCTGCCGCTATCAAGGCCAGTATGACCGAGCAGAGGAGGGGATGAAGGCCAGCCGCTGTGCCTACATGGAGGCTCTCACACCAAACCGGTGCCTCAGGATGCGGCTGTGTTGGGAGGAACATTGCTTCTCTGGTTAAGCGCTGTTCTCCTGTGCAGCTTGCTGCTGGTGTGTGACCCGGACCCCACTTCTCTGGATAAGTGGCGAAGGGTTCCTGAGGTTAAGAGAACCAAGGGGCTAATTCAGACCTGATCATAGCCGTGCAAAATTTTGCTGCGTTGGTAGGTGACTTCTCGCCGCATCCCGGGCCGCAGCGGCTGCATGTAATGTCACGCAGCCACCACGGCCCGCCCCTGCATGGTCCGGGCACGCCTGCATACGCAGTTCAGACCTGATCGCCCCCTGTACGAAAACGCACAGCAGCGATCAGGTCTAAATTAGTTCCTAAGTGGGTAATTCAGAGTTGATCGCAGCAGCAAGTTTGTTAGCAGTTGGGCAAAACCATGTGCACTGCAGGGGGGGGGGGGGGGGGGGCAGATATAACATTTGCAGAGAGAGTTAGATTTGGGTGGGTTATTTTGTTTCTGTGCAGGGTTAATACTGGCTGCTTTATTTTTACACTGCAATTTAGATTTCAGCTTCAACACACCACACCCAAATCTAACTCTCTCTGCACGTTATACCTGCCCCTCCCACCCCCCTTCTGCAGTGCATATGGTTTTGCCCAACTGATAACAAATTTACTGCTGCAGCGATTTACTCTGAATTACCCCCTAAGTCCCAAGAAAGAAGAAAATTTTTTAAATAAAGTAAAGTAATATAACTGAGCAGGAGTTCAGTCAGCAGTGACCGGCTCCCTCGGCACAAATTCTAAACTGAGGGATGATGGGGCATAGAGGGGGAGGAGCCTGTTTCACTTCTTAGATTATTTTAAGTGCCAGCTCCCTATAAACCACCATCATCAACCCACAGTCTTGAAGTTGTGCCAGTGATCCCTAGTGGCTGACAGAAAAATGTCTGGTAAAATAATACTGTGGAAATTCTGCAAAGTTTTTGTGTAGTGGGATAGATATACACAAGTCCATGCCCCGAAGTCGTGCCAATATGCATGTGTAATGACTGGCACAAAAAAAAAAAAAAAAAAATCCTGTTTAGTCTGTGGATAAACACTTATCAAATAGAAAAGTTTATTTTAAACAGAGCAATTGCAAAATTTGCAGAATGTATCTTAGGGATTTCCACATATGCTGATAAACCTTGCAATGCACAAAAAAAGATAAAAGAAAATATGCAGTATGTAAAGTACATATGTTCAGCAATGCATTTTACTGGCATAAACTTCTAGAAAAGAACGATCAGCTGATATATTAGATTCCTCCCTTTATCTCATGAAACCTGCTCTGTGGGGTCCAGACCATCATCTATTTGTTACATCAAGCTTCAACCACCACTGTCACATACATTGTTGGTGCTCACGCTGGGGCAGATTCTGACACAGATACATCTGCAGCCACTTGCTAAGCGTGTCTAAGTACGCATGAGTCACTCCGCCCACTGTTATATATGTTGCTGCAAAAGGTCCATCCAAATCAGGTGTCCCATATGCATCCAGACGCCTCAAACAAGAATGGAATGCCCACGAAACAAGACATGGCTCCCTCCTAACTGCCAGACAGGAACGCCCATTAGGCTACGCCTGCTCAAAATGCGACTCGCTACTGTGGACGCATTGTACAACGCATACGCAGATTCCATCTGTGACGTTTGCACAGTCTGCGGAAAATCGGGAGAAGCATACACTTTACCACTTGTGCCTGACTCCGAATCAGCCCCATAATGCATAATATTATTCAGAGTGTCAAACAATGAACAGAGACGTAAAAACAGTGTATAAATGGTTTATATAGTAATTAACCTTCAATACAGCTCACTATTAAATAGCAGTTATTAAAAGAGAACTATGAAGTAGAAGCATTAACACCGAGAGCACAAGTGGTGAACATTTGGTGTATCTTCCACTCTGCCTTACCTGCTTTGACTGCAGATGTGGTTGTTCTTGGCTTCTATGGTCCATCGAGTGTGATTTTAACTTTGCCTTGATGATAAAAACAACAAAGAGTGAGACAGATAAGAGGCCTGAACCTTCCTATTCATAATAGTTAATCCACACAGTTCGGGAAACAGCGAGGGTACATGAAAGAACCACGGTAATCAGTCAGAGTACACAAAAGGACAGCCAATGAGGACATGAGAGACCATAATGACAGTCACTGCACATACTGACCTGGCTTTTAAAGTTCTTGAGATAATCTGTTACTACTGAGTCTTCTCTCTCACACCCTGGGGCTTTTTTATAGCTGCCTGAAAGGTCAGTGTGGAAACCAAGGTTATCTAGACTATGAGGTTTTCCAAGAGATCCAGGAGGAGATCCACAAGGATTGGTTGGGCTTCCTATGCTGGCACATAACATCTAAAGGGAGATATGGTCACAAAATGAAAATTAAGATATAAAACATCCCTTATCATACCATGATCCTCCCCCCCCCCACCCCCAAAATAAAAAATAATAATAAAAAAATAAAAAAAATAGGATTTTAATTACCTACCGGTAAATCCTTTTCTTGTAGTCCGTAGAGGATGCTGGGGTCGACATAAGTACCATGGGGTATAGACGGGTCCACCAGGAGCTATTGGCACTTTAAAGAGTTTAACAGTGTGGGCTGGCTCCTCCCTATATGCCCCTCCTACCAGACTCAGTCTAGAAACTGAGCCAGAGGAGACTACATACTTCGAGAGAAGGAAATACACAGCTCACACAACAAGGCAAATCCGGCCTATAGGCCGGAGAACTCAGCAACAGCTGAAACAGTACTGAAACAGGAACGAACACAGAACTTACCTAGGAACCAGGTAGTACTGAACCAAATAACCACTGCAGGATAATAGGATTTTGGTACTTACCGGTAAATCCTTTTCTCCTAGTCCGTAGAGAATGCTGGGGACTCCAAAAGGACCATGGGGTATAGACGGGATCCGCAGGAGCTTGGGCACACTTAAAAGACTTAATCTGGGTGTGAACTGGCTCCTTCCTCTATGCCCCTCCTCCAGACCCCAGTTATAGGAACTGTGACCAGGAGAGACGGACATTTCGAAGAAAAGATTTTTGTTTAAACTAAGGGCTACAAACATACCAGCCCACACCACAAACATACCGTACAACCGGAGTAACTTTACCAGATAACAGTATGAATTAACACCAGCAACAAGCTGAAACTAGAAACACACAACCCGTGTATAAACTAATTTAACCAGCAAGAAAACACTGCAAGTAATAGTCCGCACTGGGACGGGTGCCCAGCATCCTCTACGGACTAGGAGAAAAGGATTTACCGGTAAGTACCAAAATCCTATTTTCTCTTACGTCCTAGAGGATGCTGGGGACTCCAAAATGACCATGGGGATTATACCAAAGCTCCAGAACGGGCGGGAGAGTGCGGACGACTCTGCAGCACTGACTGAGCAAACGCAAGGTCCTCATCGGCCAGGGTATCAAACTTATAGAACTTAGCAAAAGTGTTTGAACCCGACCAAGTAGCTGCTCGGCAAAGCTGTAACGCCGAGACGCCTCGGGCAGCCGCCCAAGATGAGCCCACTTTCCTGGTAGAATGGGCTTTTACTGGCTAAGTAGTCCGGCCAAAGAATGAGCCTGCTGAATTGTACTACAAATCCAGCGTGCAATAGTCTGTTTTGAAGCAGGATGACCAATTTTGTTGGAAGCATACAAGACAAACAGCGCCTCAGTTTTCCTAGCAACAGCTGTCCTAGTGACGTAGATCTTCAACGCTCTTACAACATCCAGAGATTTTGGAATCGCCACAATAGGTTGGTTAATGTGAAATGAAGAAACCACCTTCGGCAGAAATTGTTGACGAGTCCTCAATTCCGCCCTATCCGAATGAAAAATCAAGTACGGGCTCTTATGAGATAAGGCCGCCAACTCTGACACCCGCCTGGCAGACGCCAGTGTCAATAGCATAAACACCTTCCAAGTGAGAAATTTCAACTCAACCTTATGCAAAAGTTCAAACCAGGAAGACATGAGAAACCGTAAGAGTACATCAAGGTCCCATGGAGATACAGGAGGCACAAACGGAGGATTGATATGCATTACTCCTTTCACAAAGGTCTGAACCTCTGGGAGGACAGCTAACTCTTTTTGAAAGAAAATAGACAAAGCCGAAATCTGCACTTTGATGGAACCCAATTTCAGGCCTGCATCTACTCCCGCCTGTAAAAAGTGGAGAAAGCGACCCAAGTGAAAATCTTCCGCAGGAGCCATTTTAGACTCACACCAGGAAACATACTTTCTCCAAATATGGTGATAATGCTTCGCCGTAACCTCCTTCCTAGCCTTAATGAGAGTTGGAATGACCTTCCTGGGAATACCCTTACGAGCTAAGATCTGGCGCTCAACCTCCATGCCGTCAAACGCAGCCACGGTAAGTCTGGAAACACGCATGGACCCTGCAACAACAGGTCCTCTCTTAGAGGAAGCGGCCAAGGATCTTCCACCAGTAATTCCTGAAGATCCGGGTACCAGGCCCTTCTTGGCCAATCTGGAACAACGAGAATCGCCTGAACCCTTGCTCGTCGAATGATCCCCAGTACCTTTGGAATGAGAGGAAGTGGAGGGAACACATACACCAACTGGAAAACCCACGGAGACACCAAGGCGTCCACTGCACTGGCTTGGGGGTCCCTTGACCTGGAACAATACCTCGGGAGCTTCTTGTTCAGACGAGACGCCATCATGTCGATCAACAGAATTCCCCAACGTTTTGTCACCTCTGCAAATACCTCTTGGTGAAGAGCCCACTCTCCCAGATGGAGATCGTGTCTGCTGAGGAAATCTGCTTCCCAGTTGTCCACTCCCGGTAGGAAGACTGCTGACAGGGCGCTCACGTGTTGTTCCGCCCAGCGAAGGATTCTTGTGGCCTCCGCCATTGCCGCTCTGCTCCTTGTTCCGCCTTGACGGTTTATATGCGCCACCGCTGTGATGTTGTCTCACTGTACCAGGACAGGTCGACCCTGAAGAAGGCTTCTTGCTTGCAGCAGGCTGTTGTAAATGGCTCTTAACTCGAGAACATTTATGTGGAGACAGGCTTCCTGGAGCGACCATTTCCCCTGGAAGTTTCTTCCTTGGGTGACTGCGCCCCAGCCCCGGAGACTTGCATCTGTTGTTAGAAGCACCCAATCCTGGATACCGAACCGGCGTCCCCCTAGGAGGTGATGATCTTGTAGCCACCACAGGAGAGAAATTCTGGCTCTGGGAGATAGACTTATCTTCCGGTGCATGTGCAGGTGAGACCCGGACCATTTGCTCAGCAAGTCCCACTGAAACACCCGGGCATGAAACCTGCCAAATGGAATGGCTTCGTACGCCGCAACCATCTTCCCCAGAACCCGAGTACAGTGATGGATTGACACACTCGTCGGCCTCAGAAGTTCCCTGACCATCGCCTGCAGTTCCAGAGCCTTTTCTTCTGGAAGAAATACTTTCTGTAAATCCGTATCCAGAATCATGCCCAGAAAAGGCAGCCGAGTGGTCGGAATCAACTGAGATTTTGGCAAATTGAGTACCCAACCGTGCTGTCGCAGAACCGACAGTGACATATCTACACTTCTCAGCAACCGTTCCTTGGACCTCGCCTTTATCAGGAGATCGTCCAAGTACGGGATAATTGTAACCCCTTGTTTGCGAAGGAGAACCATCATTTCCGCCATGACTTTGGTGAAAATCCTCGGAGCCGTGGAGAGCCCAAACGGCAACGTCTGAAATTGGTAATGAGAATCCTGTATCGCAAACCTGAGGAAGGCCTGATGCGAAGGATATATCGGGACATGTAAGTAGGCATCCTTTATGTCGACTGACGCCATAAAATCCCCCCCTTCCAGGCTGGCAATTACCGCTCGAAGGGATTCCATCTTGAACTTGAAAACTTTCAAATATGGATTGAGGGATTTTAGATTTAGAATTGGTCTGATTGAACTGTCCGGTTTCGGCACAACAAAGAGGCTCGAGTAGAACCCCTCCCCCCGCTGGAACGAGGGAACGGGAACAATGACCCTCTGTAGACACAATTTTTGAATCGCTGGCAGGACCACCTCCCTGTCCGGAAGAGCTACTGGTAATGCCGAAATGAAGAACCGGTGAGGGGGTATCTCCTGAAACTCCAGTTTGTATCCCTGAGACACAATCTCTAGGACCCAAGGATCCAGGTCTGATTGAATCCAGACCTGACTGAATATTTGTAGACGGCCCCCCACCGGTCCGGACTCCCCCAGGGAAGCCCCAGCGTCATGCGGTGGACTTTGTAGCAGCAGGGGAGGACTTTTGGTCCTGGGCGCCTGAGCCTGCAGGAGGTTTCCTTCCCCTTCCTCTACCTTTTGAAGCGAGGAAGGACGAACCTTTTCCACGCCTGTATTTATTGTGACGAAAGGACTGCATTTGCTGATGTGGTGCCTTTTTCTGTTGTGTGGGAACATAAGGAAGAAAAGAGGACTTACCCGCAGTCGCGGTCGAGACCAGGTCAGCCAAGCCGTCCCCAAACAAGACAGTACCTTTGAAGGGTAACGCTTCCATAGCCCTCTTGGAGTCGGCATCAGCGTTCCATTGATGGATCCACAACGCCCTCCTGGCTGATATCGACATGGCATTGGTTCTTGAACCCAAGAGACAGACGTCCCTCGCCGCATCCTTCAGGTAATCTGCAGCGTCCTTGATATAACAGAGAGTCAAAAGGACATTATCTTTATCAAGGGTATCCATATCATTAGCTAAATTCTCAGCCCATTAAGCAATAGCACTACCCACCCATACCGACGCCACAGCAGGTCTGAGCAATGCACCCGAATTAGCGAAAATGGACTTCAAAGACGTCTCCAGCTTACGATCCGCCGGATCCTTGAGAGCTGCCGTGTCAGGGGACGGAAGTGCCACTTTCTTAGACAAACGAGATAGAGCTTTGTCAACATTTGGAGACGCCTCCCATTTTTCCCTGTCATCAGAGGGGAAAGGATACGCCATGTAAATTCTCTTGGGAATCTGCCACCTCTTATCCGGCGACTCCCAAGCCTTTTCACAAAGAGTATTCATTTCATGAGAGGGGGGAAACTTCACCTCAGGTTTTTTTCCATTGAACAAGCAAATCCTTGTTTCCTGTACCTCAGGTTCATCAGAAATGTGTAAAACATCTTTTATAGCCACAATCATGTACTGAATACTCTTAACTAACCGTGGATGTAAAGCAGCCTCAGTGAAATCGACCTCGGAATCAGAGTCCGTATCGGTATCAGTATCTACCACCTGAGTAAATGGCCGCTTTTGCGACCCGGATGGGGTCTGAACCTGAGACAAAGCCTCTTCCATGGACTTTTTCCACACCTGCGTCTGTGACTCAGACTTATCTAACCTCTTTGATAAAGAAGCAACATTCGAATTTATCGTACTGAGCAATGCGAGTAAATCAGGTGTCGGCTGCGTCGACAGTCCCAAATCTAGCCCCGCATCCACTCCCCCAATAACCTCCTCTGGTGAATAACATTCAGCCTCAGACATGCCGACACGTAGTACCAACACACAACAACACACAGAACGTCCCAGCTAGGTGACAGGCCCACAATGAAGCCCAGATAGAGGACACAGGGGGAGTATGCCAGCTCATACCCCAGCGCCCATATATCCCAAGAAAAGATATATGTACCCAGCGCTGCTTTGTAATGATAATAAGCACCACACTGCGGCCCCCCCTTCTGAATATCTCCCCGTTACTTGTCTGAGGAATGTGGAGGTCCCGGCAGCGTCTCCCTTCAGCCGCGTGCTGAAGGAGAAGATGGCGCCTGTGAGCCGCGGGACGAAGCTCCGCCCCCTTCCCGGCGCGCTTCGGACCGCCAAATTTAAAAATGAAAAATGCCGGCGGGGGTTTCTGGAAACGGTGCCGAGGCACCGAAAAGCTCTCTGCCAGCCCCAAAACTCCAGTAACATGCTGCCCAGGGCGCCCGCCCCCCCCCCCCCCCCGTCCTAGCGCTCTGCACCCAGTAAATACCGTTGGTGATGTGTGTGGGAGCATGGAGCACAACGTTACCGCTGTGCTGTACCTTCCGTTACTGAAGTCTTCTGCCGTCCTGAAGTCTTCTGATCTTCTCATACTCACCGACTTCTTTTTTCTGGCTTCTGTGAGGGGGTGACAGCGGCTCCGGGAACAAGCAGCTAGGCGCACCAAGTGATCTAACCCTCTGGAGCTAATGGTGTCCAGTAGCCGAGAAGCAGAGCCCTTAACTAAGAAGAAGTAGGTCTGCTCCTCTCCCCTCACTCCCACGCTGCAGGGAGCCTGTAGCCAGCAGGTCTCCCTGAAAATAAAAAACCTAACATAAAGTCTTTTCTAGAGAAACTCAGGAGAGCTCCCCTAGTGTGCATCCAGTCACTCCTGGGCACAAAGTCTAACTGGGGTCTGGAGGAGGGGCATAGAGGGAGGAGCCAGTTCAGACCCAGATTAAGTCTTTTAAGTGTGCCCAAGCTCCTGCGGATCCCGTCTATACCCCATGGTCCTTTTGGAGTCCCCAGCATCCTCTAGGACGTAAGAGAAAAAGAAGCGCTGGGCGGGCGCCCAGCATCCTCTACGGACTATGAGAAAAGGATTTACTGGTAGGTAATTAAAATCCTATTTTCTCTTACGTCCTAGAGGATGCTGGGGTCCATATTAGTACCATGGGGATGTACCAAAGCTCCCAGAACAGGAGGGAGGGCGCGCAGGCTCCTGCAGAACTGCTTGTCCAAACTTGAGGTCATCAGAGCCCAAAGTATAGAACTTGTAAAACTTAGCAAACGTGTTCGAACCAGACCAAGTAGCTGCTCGGAAAAGCTGTAAGGCCAAGACACCCCAGGCAGCCGCCCAGGAAGAACCCACTTTACGAGTAGAGTGAGCCTTAACCGATTTTGGACACGGCAATCCTGCAGTAGAATAGGCATGCTGGATGGTGAACCTGATCCAGCGAGAAAATCGACTGCTTAGAAGCAGGACACCAAATTTTCTTGGGATCATAGGAGGACAAACAGAGTCAGATTTCATGAGACAAGCAGTCCTCTTCACATAAATCTTCAAAGTCCTCACAACATCCAAGGCCTTTGAAGCAATTGAGAAATCAGGAGCCACTGGCACCACAATAGGTTGGTTGATATGAAAAGCCGACAGGAAGGAACTGTGGACGAGTCCTGGGTTCCGCCCTATCTTCATGGAAGACTAGATAGGGACTTTTACAGGACAAAGCCCCCAATTCCAACACACGTCGAGCAGAAGCCAAGGCCAACAAAGTTACCACCTTCCATGTGAGAAACTTGATTTCAGCCTCCTGTAGAGGCTCAAACCAATCCGATTGCAGGAACTGCAACACCACATCAAGATCCCATGGTGCCGCTGACGCCACAAAAAGAGGCTGGATGTGCAGAAACCCTTTCAAAAAGGTCTGAACCTCAGGGAGGACAGCCAATTATTTCTGGAAGAAAATGGACAAAGCTTAGATCTGGACCTTGATGGAGCCCAATCTCAGGCCCATATCCACACCTGCTTGCAGGAAAAGGAGAAAACATCCAAGTTGAAACTCCACTGCAGGAAATTCCTTGGATTCACACCAAGACAAATATTTTTTCCAAATGCGATGGTAATGTTTAGACGTTACCCCCTTCCTAGTCTGTATCATGGTAGGAATAACCTAGCTCGGAATACCCTAGCTAAGATCTGGCGCTCAACCGCCATGACGTCAAACGTAGCCGCGGTAAGTCTTGATAAGCGAACGGCCCCTGCAGTAGAAGATACTCTCAAAGAGGTAGGGGCCTTGGATCTTCCAGCAGTAGATCCAGCAGATCCGCGTACCAAGCCCTCATTGGCCAGTATGGAGCAATGAGGATTGCCAGAACTTTTGTTCTTTTTACAAGTTGTAGAACTCTTGGAAGTGGAGGGAATACATACACTGACGTGAATACCCACGGCGTTACTAGTGCGTCCACCACCACTGTCTGTGGGTCCCTCGACATGGAACAGTACCTCCGCAACTTCTTGTTGAGCCGGAAGGCCATCATGTCTATGTGAGGAACCCCCCACCAACTGGTTACCTCCTCGAACACCTCCGGGTGGAGGCCCCACTCTCCTGGATGGAGATCGTGTCTGCTGAGGAAGTCCGCTTCCCAGTTGTCTACTCCCGGAATGAAGATTGCTGACATCGCTACAGCGTGTCTTTCTGCCCAGAGGACGATTTTTGTCAGCTCCAACATTGCAGCCCTGCCTGTCGTTCCGCCTTGTCGGTTTATGTAGGCCACTGTGGTCACGTTGTCCGAGTGCACCTCAACAGCCCGATCCTGTAGAAGGTGTGCTGCTTAAAGAAGGCCGTTGTATACGGCTCTTAGCTCCAGGATGTTTATCGGAAGAAGGGACTCCTGACTCGACCACCTTCCTTGGAAGGTTTCCCCTAGAGCGACTGCTCCCCAACCTCTTAGACTTGCATCCGTGGTTAGAAGGATCCAGTCCTGAACTCCGAACCTTCGGCCCTCCAGAAGGTGTGGTAGTTGTAGCCACCAGAGGAGCGAAATCCTGGCATTCGGAGACAGACGTATCCTCTTGTGTATGTGTAGGTGAGATCCCGACCACTGGTCCAAAAGATCCAGTTGAAAGGAGCGAGCATGAAACCTTACCATACTGCAGAGCCTCGTAGGAGGCAACCATCTTCCCCAGAACTCGGATGCACTGATGAACCGACAGCCTGGCCGGCTTCAAGAAATCACGAACCATGGTTTGAATCACCAACGCTTTCTCCACTGGTAGAAACACCCCCTGCACCTCCGTGTCGAGGATCTTCCCCAGGAAAGACAGCCTCCTTGACGGCTTCAGATGAGATTTTGGGAGGTTCAGAATCCAACCGTGCTCCTTGAGTAGATGCGTCGTGAGAGCAATGGATCTTAACAACTTCTCCTTGGACGATGCCTTGATCAGCAGATCGTCCAGATACGGAATTATGTTCACCCCCTGTTTGCGGAGGAGAACCATCATCTCTGCCATCACCTTGGTGAAGACCCTTGGTGCTGTGAAGAGACCGAACGGCAGTGCCTGAAATCAGGATTTTGGTACTTACCGATAAATCCCTTTCTCCGATTCCACAGGGGCCACTGGAGTGTAGTTACAATGGGGAAATAGTAGGTAGTAATTGGGAGCTGGCACTTTAAAAATCTCACACTGTGGCTAGCTCCTCCCCTACTATCTCCCCTCCAAGCCAGTCTACGTAAAACTGTGCCCGAGGAGAGCTGTAATAAACAAACCTTAAGGTAGAGGAGGTTAACGACGCCCTGTAAACCAGGAGAACACAAACTAAACCTGGAACAGAACCTGACAAAAACCAGGCAAGCCTGAACTCAACAAGCAGTCATATGGTGATCTGCAAACCGTTAAGCAAAAAAACAGGAGGAACAGCGCTGGGCGGGCGTCCAGTGGCCCCTGTGGAATCGGAGAAAGGGATTTATCGGTAAGTACCAAAATCCTGATTTCTCCTTCATCCACTAGGGGCCACTGGAGTGTAGTTACAATGGGGACGTCCCAGAGCTCCCAAAAACGTGTGGGAAAGCGCTGAGAGTCCTGTAAAAACTGCTCGGCCAAACGGTGATGTAGAGGCCGCAAAAGTGTCAAACTTGTAGAATTTGACAAAACGAATGTCGGTTCGACCAAGTAGCCGCCCGACAAAATATTCATGGAGACCCCACGGGCAGCCGCCCACGAAGGTCTTACAATGCGCGTAAAGTGCGCTGAAATGGAAAACGGAGGCTCCCTAGTAACCGCCAAGAAGACTGTCTGATGGTCAGATGTATCCAACGGCCCAGCGTATGCTGGGACCCCGGCTATTTAGTACGGGAGCATCGTACAGAACAAGAAGAAAAACACTTCATCGAATAGCCTGAGACCTCTGTAGAGAGAGTCGGCGAGCCCTGACAACATTCAGAGAGGACTGAAAAACACTAGTGTCAGATTTATATGAAAAATGGACATCCCCTCTGGAAGAAACGACCGCTGAGGCCGAAGCTCAGCCAGGGGAGTTGCCAATAGAGTACTCCCTGAAAAAGAGGCCGAACTTACGGCCGCTAGGCTAATCTCATTTGGAAGAAAACCGAAAAAAAAGGCAGAGACCTAAAATTCCGGGTTTGTGGTTTGAAGCGCTGCGGAGCAAAACCTCCCAGAGAAACCAAAGATGAATGGTAACTGAAAGAAGGGGAAAAACCCCTTTTATCCTTATTATGTCCCATAAAGTTTTCCAAAAGTGGCAAAAGCGAGAAGAGGTAACAGACTTCTGAAATCGGGGCCCAGTAGGCCTAACCGAACTAGGGAACTCCTCCCTTCTGAGGTCTCGTGAACAGTCACACGGTTAAACGAAACCAGGGTAAGATTGAACAAAGAGAAAAAAGGAGCCTGTTGAAGTAGACAGTCCAGTCGAGGTAGGAGCCAAGGCTCCTCTACTGACAACAGGCGTATCTGTATCTTCAAGTCATGCGTGGCCCAACCAGCGCCACCGAGAGGACTAGCACGCATAATCCCCTCCTGTGTTACTGAACATGAGGTAGAAATAGAAAAGGAGGCAGGATAGAATAACCAGAAAATTCCCCGGAGCCCTGAGGGCCTCCTCGGCTACTGCCGCCAGAGCTCACGTCCGAGAGTAATAAAGGGTTAAAGAGTCAGTCAGAACGCCCTGAGGTCGATCCGAAATCTCCGCCCACAGCGGACCAGCTGACAAAACTCCGGGGAATGTTCCCTCACCCGGGAGTCTGACCTGGTGGCTTGACCTGGAAAGAAGATTGTTGTCCCCCGCTCAGAGAGGAATGGAGGCGACCACTCATTGCGTCGCAACTTGACTGAAGGAATAGAGTACCTGGTGCCGAGGAAGGAAAAATCCTCTGCCGGACCGTGTTGAGAAACATCTATGCGGAGCATAAATTGGATCTGTGTCGAATCAGAAGCTCCTGGATCCTCCAGATATTCAGAAGCCACCTAATGTACAGAGTGGGATAGTAGCAGTAAATTGTCCCATTAGGGAACCAACGTCACCCACTGCCCTTGAAAAAGAGTTATTCTGTGATCTTCCTAAACTCTGTGGGAGCGGACGAGAGACCGAGAGGAAAGGACTGACAGTGAAAATGAGAATCCTGTAATGCGAATCTGAGAAAAGCCCGTCCAACGGAAATCAGTAAACAGGCATCTCTGAAGACAAGGGACACGTAAAACTCCCTTTCTTGTTCAAACTAGCAATCACAGACTAAAAGGATTCTAAGGCCAGAATAGGCCTGTCCGAGCCAACTGGCTTCGGAACGTGAAAAGAAAACAAAGGCCTGAGATCTGATTCAAATGATATGTGAAAAACAGGGATCAACACCCTTTGCGGTTAGAAGCCTATGGAGCGCAGCCTGCAGTATGACTCTCTTGTCATCGTAAATCGGCCGACCCTTGCCGAGGGACTCCTGAGACGGTTGTAACCGCCCAAGCCTTCTCCCATCGACCTGCGCCTACCCTGGGACCCTCCAGGTGGTAGGAAAGTCTGTGTAATGGGTGTATAGGATGACATAAAATCAGACTGGACCGAGGATGTTGAACCTCTGCTTCAGCTTTTTACCTTGAGAACCCCTGGCGACGGAGATATCGCCCGTGTGGAGTCGAAAGCTTGAAAGGGCACGGAAAAATCTAAAGGAAAGACCAGTAAAGGTCTGTCTTGGAGCTGGGGCAGTAGTAGGAGAAAGCAAAGTGGACTTACCTCCAATGGTTCAAGAAATCCTGCAGAAAGTTCCTTCTCCAGAACCATCTGCCCCGTAGGATTTCATGTTCACCTGTCACTGTCGCAGCCCCAGAGGTCGTCGGGTTAAGACAGCCCAAGCGAAGATGCAGGGTCCGAGTCTGCAGACGTGGAGACCTCCAAAGAACATAAAGCAGAATCGTGATTCTGACCTGTACCAAAGTATCAATTGATCCTGATGCGAAACATCCTGTAACCTAGAGGACAATTGTTCCCCAACCTACCTGCTCCGGACACGGTAGAACCGCGCTGCCGTATCTGTCGATGGACCCCTGAGCAAGGTTGCCTCAGGAAAACGGCGGCTTGATGGACCGGCGATACACTGATGTGTATACCCTAGAGAGGTTCTGATACCATCTCCTGCCGTCTGCGGGGAAAGGATAGGAAAACAAACATTGTTTGATACCTGATATTGTGTATTCGGGTGTCTGTCGGCCGCCTACCGGAGCCTGCCCAGCTCATCCGAAACTGGACCAGTCGCTGTCATTTCGTCATTGGCGTGGAACCCTGATGGACTTGACGTGTCCGCCTCCTTTACCTGCAGTATCAGATGAACTGCTGTATAATGCACCTGGATATTCTGAGACACTGGTTCAGACTCCACAGAAAACAGACATCATCAGTAATGTATGGAATGTTAGCAAGGTTCCTTTAGAAACCTGGAGAGGTGAAATGACGTACAAGGTCTCTGGTTACCAGTGACATTACCTGCATACTCTGAGCTGTTCAAACAGGGGTGTCCTGCAGGTGCGTGGAGGGCTAAGCAGATGGCTCCACCGCATACTTCACACCTAAGAGGGAATTCTTTCACTATCCCAGGTGAGACCAACGAAAGGAGAAAAGGTGGGTTAAATAAACAGAGCCCTACGTAAGGTCTGCACTATAATGTGTAGTGACCGACACGATTCAAATAAACTTTCTGGCGCAGCGGAGACCTGAACCAGTAACGCTGCGCTGTGGGACAGGAGTCTTAGCCCTAGGCTATAGGAGCTCCCCTTAAAGTTTTGTTTGGATTCAAACCCCTGTTCAGATACCCGCTACTAGCGTACTGAGCGACAGCGCTATTTGTCTGATGCCTTACACACATTCCCCAATTACAAATAGCATTAGTAACTAGTGACACCCAGGAATAATAAAGGGAAGGCAACACCCCGCCCTGTATGTAGTGTACCGCTAATTAAGGTGCACCAGATGTTTCTCGGAGGTTCCGATGGCTTTTCAAAATGGTGACCAGCCTGTGAGAAAAGATGGGGGAAAATGTTATGTGGCAAGGTTATTAGAAAACATTGCGGAAGTGTTTGTTTTATCCCCTATATCTGGTATTGTATGGATATATCTATATACATACCCACACACACTTAAATATATATATATATATATATATATATATACACAAACATAACTATATATGTATATATACACACACACCACCGTGAAACCAACCGGGTAGATAAATACTGTCTATGTGAACCCAATAGGGTAGATAAATACTGTGTATTTGTAGGTAAAGAAATACTGCACAGTAGATTTTTAAATTATTAATGAGCTGAGTCCCAGCTACTGTAATAGAGCAGGTTCCCTGATTTACCTGTAGGAAATGCTGGGCAGAGGACTCTACTGCAGGGAGGAATGTAGCTATATTTCAGCAGCATGAAGCATGGAAAAGCTAAAAACCCCAGAGACAGGGTCTGTTGCCTAGAGACACTGAGCTTGGGAACCCGCTGAGTAAAGCGGGTTATAAGCCTTTACTCACCCCTCCTACCTTCTACATGCAAAGAAATCCTCCCTGCACAGCCAGGAGAGGAATGAGCCTTCAGCGTGAGACTGTGGAGCGGCGTGCTGCAGCGGCGCAGGGAGCGGAGAGAGCCCGCCATACAGAGCGGGAGTTAGCTCCGCCCCCCCTGCTTCGGCGTGCCAATGTATCCCCCGGCCGCCTTGCTGCGGCCGGGGAGCGGGTAAATGTAACCCCCGGCCGCCTGTATGCTGCGGCCGGGGAGCGGTGTATGACCTATCCATTGTGAATGTAACCCCCCGGCCGCCTGTATGCTGCGGCCGGGGAGCGCCTGTATATTGTAAATGTAACCCCCCGGCCGCCTGTATGCTGCGACCGGGGAGCGGTGTGTAACCCCCGGCCGCCTGTATATGCTGCGGACGGGGTGCGGTGTGTAACCCCCCGGCCGCCTGTATGCTGCGGCCGGGGAGCGGAGAGTCTGAGCCCGCCGGACGGAGCGAGAGTTAGCTCCGCCCCTCTGTTTCGGCGCCACTTTTCATTTTAAAAACCCGCTATGTATTACCCGGCTGCCTGTAAGCTTGTATGCTGCGGCCGGGTAGTGTAAATGTATCACCCGGCTGCCTATCTGCTGCAGCCGGGGATTGAAGAGCGCT
Source organism: Pseudophryne corroboree (assembly GCF_028390025.1). Lineage (NCBI taxonomy): Eukaryota > Metazoa > Chordata > Amphibia > Anura > Myobatrachidae > Pseudophryne > Pseudophryne corroboree. The sequence continues at coordinate 453,183,882 of NC_086446.1, forward strand.
GAGCCCGCTTACAGAGCGGGCTGAAGCTCCGCCCCCCACATAATGGCGCCAAGTTCGAATTAGTAAGTGCGCCCTCTCCTCTGCTGATGCACTGCAGCGTTATAAGGGGGTTAGAGGTTATGCAGGACACAACGCAGTAAAGGCCGCACATCTAAGAGTCTCACTCTGCACATATTATGTAAAATCACACATCAGACTGGAGGGGGGGAGATTGTACTCACCGCTGTCCTTCTTCTGATGGAGTGGCCCCGACACGCGCCGCACGCAGCGGTGTCCGGCCATTTTTGATACTCACCGCTGCCATGCTGCCGGAATCTTCTGCTGGATGGAGTGGCCCCGACACGCGCCGCACGCAGCGGTGTCCGGCCAACTCAGGAGAGCTCAGTGTCTCCTTCAGCCGGGGCCCATCCCGAGCCGCACGCAGCTGCGATGGGACCCCGCCGGCAGCCTCCCGCGGTGCAGACTGGCAGTGGCAGAGCTGCCAGTCTGTGAGTGTGTGAAAGAAAAATAAAATAATAAAGAAAAAAGAAAAAATTCTTCAGCTAAACCCAAGTGAACCAGCTCACCTCGGGCACTAAACTAAGACTGGCTTGGAGGGGAGATAGTAGGGGAGGAGCTAGCCACAGTGTGAGAATTTTAAAGTGCCAGCTCCCAATTACTACCTACTATTTCCCCATTGTAACTACACTCCAGTGGCCCCTAGTGGATGAAGGAGAAACTGATAGTGATCGTCTAACAGTAAAAACCAGAGATAAGCCTGATGCGGCGACCAAATGGGAATGTGGATGTACGCATTCTTGATGTCCAGGGATACCAGGAACTCCCCCTCCGTCAGTCCTGAGATAACTGCCCTCAGAGACTCCATCTTTAATTTGAAGTCCCTGAGCTAAGGGTTCAAAGATTTCAGGTTCAGAATTGGCCTTACTGAACCATCCGGCTTCGGAACCACAAAAAGGTTCAAATAGTAACCTTTGGTCAACTGGTGAGGTGGAACTGGAACAATGACCTCGGACACTTTCAATTTTCTGATAGCGTCCAGTAGAATAGCTCTGTCTGTCGGCAAAGTCGGCAAACCTGATTTGAAGAATCTGTGAGGTGGGAGAGTTTGAAACTCCAGCATGTACCTCCGGTACACAAATATCCTGTATCCAGGGGTCCAGGCCAGACGACACCCAGACGTGGCTGAAATGCCGGAGTCTTGCTCCCACCTGACCTTCTTCCAGGCTTTGCGGTCCACCGTCATGCTGTGGACTTTGAGGTACCAGAAGCAGGCTTCTGGTCCTGGGATCCTGCGGGAGCAGGCTTTTTGGATTTGGCACGACCACCTCTAAAGAAGGTGTGAGAGGGCTTGTTCTTTCTAGGCCTAGTGGGCCAAAAGGACTGTGATGTGTTGGGAGCCGGTGCAGCTGAGGGGAGAAAAGGAGACTTACCCGCTGCAGCCGTGGCAATCCATGCATCCAGCACCTCCCCAAACAGAGCCTGACCTGCATAGGGTAGGCTCTCCACACTTTTCCTGGATTCCGCGTCCCCAGACCATTGGCGCAGCCAGAGACCCCTTGCGAGCCGAGACGGACATGGAGGAGATCCCCGCAGCCATGGAACCCAGATCCTTCATCAGAAATATGTAACACATCCCGCATGGCCTCAATCATCAACTGCACCCCCTTAGCAAGTGATGCCGACTACTGTGTCAGAATCGGTATCCGTGACATCCTGCATAATCTGGGCAAGAGCACGTTTGTGAGAATGTACCGCAGGGGGCCCCGAGGGAGCAGTATCGAACCATACTGCCATAGAGGACTGCCAACACCTGAGTAGCATGCTCCGTCCTTGCAACACTCTCAGAAATTTGAGAAATAGCCCCCCTAAGAGAGGTTAACCACTCCAGTTCTCTAGCTGGGATCTGCGCTACAACAGTGCAATCCTGATTACATGGGATGGGATCTTCCTGAGAAGATAAATCCTCTGCAGCATATGAGACAGAGGGGGTCATCCCGACCCGATCACTCGCTGCAGTTTGTCGATGAGTCACGCGCCACACGTAAGGGGGTGGCGGCATGCTGCTGGGGTGAGCGATCTATCCCCTCTGGACAGTGGATCAGACCCCGCAGGGCGGACACTGCCCCCCCCCCCCCCCCCCATACCCTCAGTCCCTCGATGCAGGGAGGCTGATGCCAGCAGCCTCCCTGTAAAAAAACAAACTCTAAAATAAACTTTTCTAAAGAAGCGCTGTAGAGCTCACCTAGCTGTAACCGGCTCCTCCGGGAACATTTTCTAAACAGAGTCTGGTAGGAGGGGCATAGAGGGAGGAACCAGCCCACACTGTTAAACTCTTAAAGTGCCATTGGCTCCTGGTGGACCCATCTATACCCCATGGTATTAATATGGACCCCAGCATCCTCTAAGACGTAAGAGAAAAAAACAAACCCACAACAATGGCAACATAGAATCAAATACAGTTAGCAAACACTTTTGTTGAAAGGGATAAACATTGTATCATACAAATGAAATCATTTAAACTGAAACTATTGAAGAGGGGCGGGATGCCACTGAATGCATCATTGCGTCCACATCCATCCCTTCAATGTAATGCATGATTTTCAGCATTTCATTGGGGTAGCTAAGGCGCTAGCCACTGCAAATCATATCATGCCCAGCCCACTTCATAAGAGCAGTGGAAAGGATGCGAAGTCAGGAGAACTAGCCTAAATTTGGGAGTCTCAGAAATTCTGAAAAGGTAGGCAACTATGCTTTAACATTTACTTTACTGTTTATCAATTGTGTGGCATATAGTACTAAACTGTGCCAAGTTTTGTTAAAATGTTTTTGGTTAATAAACATTGCTTTAAGAAACAAATATGAATGGTAAAGTAGGAATTCAACCACAAACACAAAAGTACAAATGGTACTTACTGTTGCTGATGTTGGGCTGGTGGGGAGATGGCTCATTTTGCCCCATACCTACAAAATGGAAAGAGAACAATAAGGATGGTTCCCCTGGACTGTAGATCAACAGTCTATGGCTAACAATCAGTTTTGCTTCAGTGCTAGTTTCTACCTTCAATTCGAGTATCTTGGTCACCCCTGTTATTTGCAGTGATATAACCTTGTTGGTCAAGGGACATATTACTGAATACAGCAGAAAAGGGTAGATCACTGCATGCAATAAAAATAGGATTTTAAATACCTACCAGTAAATCCTTTTTTCGTAGTCCATAAGGGATTTTGGGGACAGATTAGTACGATGGGTATAGACTGTTCCAAATGGAGCCAGTGCACTTTAAATTTCTTCAACTGGGTGTGCTGGCTCCTCCCCTCTATACCCCCTCCCACAGGCAGTTACAGGTAAAACAGTGCCCGAAGGAGAATGACATACTTGAGAGAAGGAACATAACAACAAGTGTGGTGATATTTACACACCAGCACACTAAAACATAACCGGGCCAGCAACAGCTGGCAACATAAACAGCAACAGCTGAACAGGTAACACATAACAGAGAAACTGCAGAAAGTCACCGCGGGCGCCCAATATCCCTTATGGACTATGAGAAAAGGATTTACCGGTAGGTATTTAAAATCCTATTTTCTCTAGCATCCATAAGGGATATTGGGGACAGATTAGCATGATAGGGATGTCCCAAAGCTTCCAGAACGGGCGGGAACGTGCAGAGACATCTGCAGCACCACTTGCTCAAACTGGGTATCCTCTTTGGCCAAGGTATCAAACTTGTAGAACTTCACAAAGGTGTTCTTCCCCAACCAGGTAGCAGCTCGGCACAGTTGGACGGCCGAGACTCCACGGGCAGCCGCCCAGGAAGAGCCCATCGATCTGGTAGAGTGGGTCTTCAGAGACTGTGGAACAGGCAAGGCTGCCGATGCATAGGTCTGTTGGACAGTAAGCCTAATCCAACGAGCAATGGACTGCTTTGAAGCAGGGCAACCCTTTTTCCACGCATCATACGGCACGAACAAGGAATCAGTCTTTCTGATCCGAGCCGTCCTCTTGACATAGACCTTCAAGGCTCGCACAGCATCCAATGCCTCCAGAGGAGCAGAAGTGTCAGAACTGGACGGAATCACGATAGGTTGATTCAAGTGAAACGCGGAGACCACCTTCAGCAGGAACTGCTGTCTAGTCCGAAGCTCCACTCTGTTCTCGTAAAAGACCAAAGTACGGACTTTTGCACGACAAGGCCCCCAATTCTGAGACACGCCTTACAGAAGCCAGAGCCAGCAACATCACTGTTTTCCACGTGAGGTACTTATCGTCTACCGTAGTCAGAGATTCAAACCAGGAGGACTGTAGAAAGCGTAACACTACATCCAGATCCCAAGGTGTTGTAGGTGGCACGAATGGAGGTAGTATGTGAAGCAACTCTTGCAAGAAGGTCTGAACTTCCGGCAAGAGAGCCAACTTCTCCTGGAAGAAGAGGAAAGATCTGAAATCTGGACCTTAATGGATCCCAGACGTAAGCCTTTATCCACTCCAGCCTGCAGAAAATGTAGGAACCTTCCCAAGTGGAATTCTGCAGAGGGGTATGTGTGTTCCTCGCACCAGGAGACATATCTCCGCCAGATAGTGTTTTGACATCACAGGGTTTCTGGCTTGCACCATAGTGGCAATGACCTTTTTGGAAAGTCCTTTGTGAGCTAGGATGTTCCGCTCAACTTCCATGCCATCAAACGAAGCCGCCGTAAGTCCGGGTAGATGAATGGTCCTTGTTGAAGTAGATCCCTTTTTAGTGGTAGAGGCCAAGGGTCCTCTACGGACATGTCTGGAAGAGACGCGTACCACGCTCTTCGGGGCCAATCCAGGTCAATCAAGATTACTCTCACTCTTTGATGCCTGATCCGCTTGAGCACCCTTGGGATCAACGGAATTGGAGGAAACAGGTAGACCAGCTGGTAAGGCCAAGATGACGTCAGGACATCCACTGCGCTTGCCTGAGGGTCCCTGGTTCGTGAGCAATAGCAGCGAAGCTTCTTGTTAAGGCGTGAGGTCATCAAGTCGATCACCTGTCGATCTGTTGAAACACATGAGGGTGTAGTCCTCACTCCCCTGGGTGGAGGTCGTGACGATTCAGGAAGTCCGCTTCCCAGCTGTCCACTCCCGGAATGAAGATCGCAGACAGTGCTCTTGCATTTCTTTCTGCCCAGAAGAGTATTCTTGACACTTCTCGCACGCAGGCCCTGCTTTTTGTCCCTCCATGTCGACTGATGTACGCCACTGCCGTGGCGTTGTCCGACTGTACCTAGATCGCCTGATCTCGGAGTAGAGGGGATGCCTGAATCAGAGCATTGTGGATAGCCCGAAGTTCCAGAATGTTGATCGGTAGTAGGGCCTCTTGGGTAGACCATCTGTCCTGGAACTGCGCCCCCTGGGTGACAGCTCCCCATCCACTCAGACTCGCATCCGTCGTGAGGAGGATCCAATGCTGAATCCCAAAGCGTCGTCCTTCCAGCAAGTTGGAAGACTGTAACCACCACAGGAGAGATATTCTGGCCTGGGGTGACAGCCGAATCATCCAGTGCATCTGAAGATGGGAACCGGACCACTTGTCAGGATGTCCAATTGGAACGGTCTGGCATGGAACCTTCCGAATTGAATCGCCTCGTACGAAGCCACCATCTTTCTCAATAATTTTATGCAAAGATGAATGGAGACTCGAGCAGGTCGGAGTACCATGCGAACCGTTTCTTGAAGTGTTTTTTTCCTCTGAGAGGAACACTTTCTGTGCTACAGTATCCATTAACATTCCCAGAAACAGGAGTCGCTGAGACGGTTCCAGGTGGGACTTCTGCAGATTGAGGATCCACCCGTGGTGAGACAGAAGTTGGATAGTGCGATCTATATGGAGCAATAGAAGCTCCCTGGAACTCGCTTTTATCAGGTGATCGTCCAGGTATGGAATTACATTGACCCCCTGGACCCCGAGCAGAAACATCATTTCTGCCATCACCTTCGTGAACACCCTCGGAGCTGTAGACAGGCCGAAGGGTAACGCCTGAAACTGGTAGTGATCGTTCAGTAGGGCAAACCTCTGATAGGCCTGATGAGGAGGCCAAATTGGGATATGGAGGTAAGCGTCCTTGATATCCAGGGACACTAGGAATTCCTGTTCCTGTTGTTCCAGGCCTGCGATCACCGCTCTCAAAGATTCCATCTTGAATTTGAAAACCTTCAGGTAAGGATTCAAGGACTTCAGATTCAGAATGGGTCTCACAGACCAGTCTGGTTTTGGTACGACAAACAGACTGGAGTAGTAACCCTGTCCTTGTTGTAGTAGGGGCACTGGAACAATGACCTGGGACTGGACCAACTTGTTTATGGCCAGTAGTAGCGTACCACGCATACTTTCCAAAGCTGGTAAGCCTGATTTGAAAAATCGTTGGAGAGGAGTACCGTCGAACTCCAGCTGGTAACCCTGAGAGATAAGGTCCCTTACCCAAGCATCTTGGCAGCAACCGTCCCAGATGTGGCTGAAGTGACGTAACCGTGCTCCCACCATGAGATCCCCTTGGGGTGGGTGTGCACCTTCATGCTGAAGTCTTTGCAGAAGCAGAACTGGTGTTCTGGTCCTGTGATCCGGCAACGGCTGGTTTCTTAGGTTTTCCTCTGGAGCCTCGAAATCTGGAGGACTGAAAGGACTGAGTAGACGGTCCCGGATAGGTACGTCTAGCAGGTGGAGCCCCCGAAGGGAGAAATGTGGATTTTCCAGCAGTAGCTTTGGAAATCCATGTGTCCAATTCACCTTCAAAGAGCCATTCACCTGTGAAGGGAAGAGATTCCACATTACGTTTGGAGCCAGCATCAGCAATCCACTGACGTAACCATATGGCCCTGTGCGCAGACACAGCCATAGCCGTGGTCCTAGCATTAATATTGCCAATCTCTTTAAGGGAGTCACAGAGAACTCTTGCCATGTCCTGAATGTGATTCAGGAAAAGTAACAGTATTAACTAAGGTCATATCTCCCGAGAGACCTTCCTTAATTTGATTAGCCCAGGAATGAATTGCATGTGTCATCCAGCAACCTGCAATGACCGGTATTTGAGCTGCACCTGCAGCAGAGTAGATAGATTTCAGAGTGGCCTCAATTTTTCTATCTGCCGTGTCCTTCACCGTAAAGGAGTCCAGAGCAGGGAGTACCGCCTTTTTAGAAAGGCGAGAGACTGAGAGACTGAGACTGAGACTCTTCCCAGAATTTCCTGCCTTCAGAGGCAAACGGGAATGTATGCAAAAACCGTTTCGACACCTGATATTTTTTAGGATTCTTCCACGCTATTTTAAATAAGTCATCCAATTCCTTGGAGTCAGGAAATGTGACTGTCGGTTTGTCTTGTGGGAGGAAAAATGACTGCCGAGTATTAGCATTATCCAGGGAGAGCTTTAACACATCACAAATAGCCAATATGAGGGGTTCAATACCCTGGGCAGGGGTGGAATCCCCACTTATGAGATCCACATCATCCCCATCATCCTGTATATCATCATCAGTGTCCGATAGGAGTGCAGGGAGAGTACGTTTCTGTGCACCTGTTGCAGACGGGGGGGGGGGGGGGCATGTTCAGCAGGTAGACTTGCCACTGCTTGCTGCAGTTCCTGAGTCTTATTGGCATTTGCAGCGAGTTGAGATGACATATCAGACATCATAGTTTTGACAGCCCCGAACCAGGAGGGCTCTAGACTCTACCCCACATTGATGTCAGCATTCTGAGATGACTGACTACACTGCTCGCATGATATTGAGCCAGGTGAACGAGGAGAGAGTCTAGCATTACATACACTACATGACTTCTGTTTTACCATTGTGACGCAGAAAAAAAACAGGTGACATACACATACAACACAGCCTGATATATATATATATATATATATATATATATATATATAATCCCTCAGAGGGATGTTACTGTGGACTAATATAGCGGCTTTCCCCCTCTACACCCGGTACCAGCGGTTCAGGGACTGTAATGGAGGAGCTGTGGAGGCTGCTGCTGCTGTTATGCAGAGGAAGACGCCAAAATGCAGCTGAGCCGCTCTTGTGTAGCTCCGCCCCCCGCCATGGCACCGGAGTTACTGCTATGGCTATGTCTCCCTATTTGTGTAACCTCACATAAATGCTTGGTACAACTATATTAGCCAGTCTCACGTAGGGGCTATAGCAGGTCCCCCCCAGGAGGGACCCATACACCTCACCCGCGCTTCAGCCGCACATTAAACCGGGGGACACCCTAGCGGGGTCCCCGGTGTGTACTCACCACCGTTGATCACCTACAGGCAGCAACAGGAGTGTGCGGCATGCTGCGGCTGCGAAAGCCAAGCCCTGCTGAACAAACAGCCCCTCAGGATGGTGGTCCTGCAGAGGGGAAGCGGCTCTGCACCACAAGGGCCCGGTGACCGCCACCCATCACCCCCCCCCCCAACTTCCACCGTGCAGGAATGCTGTTGCCCAAACAGCATACCGAAAGAAATTAAACTTTTAAAAGAAATTGAAGAAAAACTCTTGCAGCTTGCACAGTGTGCATCCTCTCCTGAGGGCACTTTTTTCTAAACTGAGCTGTAGGAGGAGGCATAGAGGGGAGGAGCCAACACACCCAGTTGAAGAAATTTAAAGTGCACTGGCTCCTTTGGACCCGTCTATACCCATTGTACTAATCTATCCCCAATATCCCTTATGGAGGGCTAAAGAAACACCTATGGGCCAAGAAATGGAGTGACTTACACTGCTGAAGTCTGGGGCATGTGGACTGGAAGGGCTCACAGGCACAGAGTCTCCTGCTGCAGATGGCATATACATGACAGGTCCAGCTTGTGTAGGGCTTGACACAGCTGATGGAGACTGCAGTTCGTCACATAGAAGAGACTCTGCAATCAGATAGGTACAATATTAATACGTTTCTGAATATGTCAGAACAATTAATCGGAAACAGAAGTGGTAACATATTATGTATCCATAAGAGGAAAACAAGAGTATGTAATAAATTGTCACCCCAACACTGATTACATTACAGAACAATACAATAAATTCTTTATGTTTTTTAATTCTAATTTAGTTAAAGGAACTAGTTGTGAATAGATGATTGAAAAGGTTGTTAATTAAACCTTGAAAAAGCTGTGGCATACAGTGAAACGCATTGGTGGAGAGCTGGGCACACAATTGGATCTGTCTATTGCATCTGGAGATAAGCCTAGAAGTTCAAGTAAGGAATTTATTGTGATGAAGTGGACATTTGCGGTGGACCGGAGCTTTAACTAGGACTATGAGGAGTCCATAACCAAGCTACAAGGTGTCTTGCATCTTCTAACACAGTTTGTAATAACATCTTCGCATTATCTGCATTTCCTAGGACTGTGGCTACAAAGTCCCAGCTCATGTGTTAATAATTGGAATCATCCTAAATATAAGCAATGCTCTGATATGCCCATATCATTATTTTTTAGATGGTTTTTAAATATGTTGCAAACCCAATTATGTGGAATATGTAATAAATTTGTAATTTCTTTTAAACATATCCAGTTCATTAGCGCTAATTTATTTGTTTTGGTACTAGTTGTGAATAGAGACTATTGATGGTAAGAAACATACGCTCAACATGTGCAAAGGCGCAAAAGGGTCCACGTGGACAGCTTCCAGACTGCTGCATGTCATTGCATTTTGTGGACTTGTAGATCTGTAAAAGAGGGTATTAAAATAAAGACAAGGTTGCAGTAACATGACCAAGATAAGCAATAAAACAAGTAGAGACTTTTACCTCTGGATGGAACTGCTGCTCTGTCCTTGTGTGGCAGTACTGACAGGAGTCCCCGCTCTCACACTTACTGGGGTCGCCCCACTCATCTCCATGTTTCACACTTGGACATGGGGAAGACCTATTGTGGAAAAAAAAAAAAAAGTACAACCTGTGCAATAAATTATTTTAGAAAGTAATGGTCTGTAATTGTCTAGTGCTCAAACTATTACAGTACTAGCAAAGTTTTTATTTTGTGAGTTTAGAGCTTTGTTGGTGGCACATAAATTCAGCGTGCTGTAATTTTGCATAAAACAGAAAATCAACAGCTATTTATAAATAAGCATTAAGGCCAATCAACTTAAAACCCTTATAAAATGACCATTTAGACCAGGATACACCCCTGCACCTCTGCTTTCTCAGGCATCTGTCCCAAGGTTGTCCCCCAACTTAGCCCCGGGCCTCTCATCTAGCTGCAGAGGTAAACACCGGCAGATAAGGACCAGAAGCTGCTGCTGAGGAGAACAGGGACGGTGCCATGAGGATGATAGGGATCTGGGTAGTAGGTTTAGGAATTGGCGTTATTATCTGATAGGAGGACAGGCACTGAGGACTATATATCAGGAGGAGGGGACAGGGAGCATAATTTAAGAAGGACAGAGTGAGGCCAGCCCATTATCTGAGGGGAATAGGGACCGAGAACAGTATGTGAGGTAGAAGAGAGATGACATAAGCTGAGGATAATACAGACCACAGACTGTCCATACGGACCATAAACTGTCTGACACAGAGTTTTAGAGGAGAATGTAGACAGAAGACTCGCCTGCAGTCAAGTCACAACTCCATTACTCATATTAATACAGCACCTCATTTCAGAGAGTCAAATTGCAAACTAAAATCATTAAAAAGATATTTAAGATATTTTTTAGTTTTATTGTTTTTTTAGAAAAGCTTTACTCAGCAAAGTACCCTTACATAATTCTTGGGAGGATAACGGAGTTAAAAAATAAATAAATAGGATTTTAATATCTACCAGTAAATCCTTTTCTCGTAGTCCATAAGGGATATTGGGGAAGACTAGTATGATGGGGTATAGACGGAGTCTAAAGGAGCCAATACACTTTAAATTTCTTCAACTAGGTGTGCTGGCTCCTCCCCTCTATGCCCCCTTCCACAGGCAGTTATAGGTAACAACATGCCTGAAGGAGAAAGGACATATCTAAGAGAAGGAACAGGATAACAAAAGGTGGTGAGATTTACACACCAGCACACCACTAACATACAACAACCAGCAACAGCTGGCAACAACAACAGTAACAGCTGAACAGGTAACTATAGAACAAGAACCTGCAGTAAAGTCAACGCACTGAGGCGGGCGCCCAATATCCCTTATTGACTACGAGAAAAGGATTTACCGGTAGGTATAAAAATCCTATTTTCTCTAGCATCCATAAGGGATATTGTGGAGAACTAGTACGGTGGGGACGTCCCAAAGCTTCTAGAACGGGAGGGAATGTGCAGAGACTGCTGCAGCACCGCCTGCCCAAACTGGGTATCCTCTTTGGCCAGTGTATCAAACTTGTAGAACTTCACAAAAGTGTTCTTCCCTGACCAGGTAGCAGCTCAGCAAAGTTGTAAGGCCAAGACTCCACGGGCAGCCCCCACCGATCTTGTAGAGTGGGCCTTCAGAGACTTAGGAACAGGAAAGGCTGCTGACACAAAGGCTTGTTGAATCTTAAGCCTAATTCAACGAGCAATGGACTGCTTTGAAGCAGGGCAACCATTTTTCTGCGCATCATAGAGCACGAACAAGGAATCCATTTTTCTGACCCGAGCCGTGCGCTTGACATAGATCCTCAAGGCACGCACAGCATCCAATGCCTCCAGAGGTGCAGAAGCATCAGAACTGGACAGAATTACAATAGGTTGATTCAGGTGAAACACAGAGACGGAGACAATCTTCGGCAGGAACTGCTGTCTAGTCCGGAGCTCCACTCTGTCCTTGTAAAAGACCAAGTACGGACTTTTACACAATAAGGCCCCCAATTCCGAGACACGTCGAGCAGAAACCAGGGCCAGTAACATCACAGTCTTCCACGTGAGGTACTTGTCTTCTACCATCATCAGAGGTTCAAACCAAGAGGACTGTAGAAATTTCAACGCTACATCCAAATCCCAGGGTGCCGTAGGTGGCACAAAAGGAGGTTGTATGTAGAGTACCCCTTGCAGGAAAGTCCGAACTTCTGGCAACACTGCCAATTTCTTCTGCAAGAAAATGGAAAGAGCTGAAATCTGGACATTAATGGAACCTAGACGCAAGCCCTTATCCACACCAGCCTGTAGGAAACATAAGAAACGTCCCAAGTGGAACTCTGCAGGTGGATATGTGCGTTTCACGCAACAAGAGACACATCTCCTCCAGATATGATGATAGTGTTTTGACGTCACAGGTTTCCTGGTCTGAACCATGGTAGCAATAACCTTCTTGGAGAGGCCCTTGTGAGCTAGGATGTTCCGCTCAACCTCCATGCCGTCAAATGAAGTCGCCGTAAGTCCGGGTAGACGAACGGCCCTTGTTGAAGAAGATTTCTGCTGAGTGGTAGAGGCCAAGGATCTTCGACGGACATGTCCAGAAGATCCGCGTACCACGCTCTCCGAGGCCAATCCGGGACAATCAAAATTGCCTGGACACCCTGATTCCTCATTCACTTTAGCATCCTTGGGAGCAATGGGATCGGAGGAAGCAGGTAGACTAGCCGGTACGGCTAAGGTGACGCCAGTACATCCACTGCCCTCGCCTGAGGGTCCCTGGTTCATGAGCAATACCAGGGAAGTTTCTTATTGAGACGAGAAGCCATCATGTCTATTTGTGGGCAACCCCACTAATCTGCTGGAACACCAGATGGTGGAGCCCCCACTCTCCCCCACTCTGGAACACCAGATGGTGGAGATCGTGACGACTCAGGAAGTCCGCCGCCCAGTTGTCCACACCCGGAATGAAGATTGCTGACATTGCTCTTGCATTTCTTTACGCCCAGAGGAGTATCTATGACACCTCTCGCATGCAGGCTCTGCTTTTTGTCCCTCCTTGTTGATTGATATACGCCACTGCCGTGGCGTTGTCCAACTGTATCTGGATTGTGTGATCCTTGAGCAGAGGAGAGGCTTGAAGCAGAGCATTGTAGATCGCCAGAAGTTCCAGAATGTTGATTGGAAGAAGGCTTTCGTGGGCTGATCACCTGCCCTGGAACTGCACCCCTTGGGCGACAGCTCCCTATCCTCTCAGACTCGCATCCGTCGTGAGGAGGGTCCAATCCTGAATCCCGAAAACTCCGGCCTTCCTGAAGATTGGAGGACTGTAGCCACCACAGGAGAGAAATCCTGGCCTGAGGTGACAGCTTAATCATCCGGTGCATCTGTAGATGTGAGCCGGACCACATACTCAGCAATCCAGTATGGGAGGTTCCATGCTAAAACGTTCTGGCATGGAACCTCCCATACTGGATTGCTTCGTATGAGGAAACCATATTTCCTAACAATCTTATGCAAAGACGTACAGACACTCGAGTAGGTAGGAGCACCATGCGGACCATCTCCTGAAGTGTTTTCGCCTTGTCCTCTGGTAGAAACACCTTCTGGGCCACAGTATCCAGCAACATCCCCAGGAGCAGGAGCCTCTGAGTTGGCTACAGGTGGGACTTCTGCAAGTGGAGGATCCACCCATGGTCTGACAGAAGATGGATGGTGCGGTCGATATGGAGCAACAAAAACTCCCTGGATCTTGCCTTTATCAGAAGATCGTCCAGATAAGGGATCACATTGACCCCCTGGACCCGGAGTTGAAGCATCATCTCCGCAATCACCTTCGTGAATACCCTCGGGGCTGTAGACAGGCCGAAGGGCAGTGCCTGGAATTGGAAGTGATTGACCAGTAGGGCAAACTGCAGGTACGCCTGATAAGGCGGCCAAATCGAAATATGGAGTTAGGCGTCCTTGATATCCAAGGAGACCATAAATTCCTGTTCTTCCAAGCCCGCAATCACTGCTCGCAGGGATTACATTTTGAACTTGAACACCCTCAAATAAGGATTCAAGGATTTCAGATTCAGAATGGGTCTGACCGAACTGTCCGGCTTCGGCACCACAAACAGGTTTGAGTAAAACCCCTTGTCACATGTGGTAATGGTACCGGAACAATGACGTGGGACTGGACCAACTTTCAGATAGCCTGTTGCAACATAACTTGCATAGCCTCCAAAGCTGGTAAGCTTGATTTGAAAAATCACTGGGGGGTGGGGAGGAAAGATCGGAGTACTGTCGAACTCCAGCTTGTAGGCCTGAGAAACGAGCTCTCTGACCCAGGTATCCTGGCAGGAAGTCTCCCACACACGGCTGGAAATCCAGTTGTATCTTAGCAAGCCTCAAGAACAGGTACCGGAGAGAAGAAACCGAAAAGAAAAAAGGACCGGCACACACATACACACACTACTGTCCCGGTCAAGAGAGCCAAGGCACGGAGTGACAGCTGAAAGGACACTGCAGCAACGGAGCGTGAGGGCGGGCACCCAGTGTCCACCACGGCTTCCGAAAAAAGGATTTTACAAGTAAGACAAAAATCCCCTTTTTTCTGTCCACCTGGGTGGAAACTGGGACTGTGAGACGTCCCAAATCTGTCCTGTTACGGGAGGGAACGCCCCCGAGCTACACTGAGGACACTACGCCCAAAGGCTGCATCAGCCGCGGTGAAGGTGTCAAACTGATAGAATTTGCTGAAAGTGTTTGCAGAAGACCACGTAGCCGCCCTGCAAAGCTGTTCAGCAGAAACGCTGTGGTGAACCGCCCGAGAAGGGCCAACCGACTGAGAGGAATGAGATATGACGGATGCTGGAATAGGCCGCCCAGCCAGAAAATAAGCTTGCCTAATGGCAATGAGGATCCAACGGGCCAAAGTTTGTTTAGAAGCACGCTGTCACACGCCATAGGCGGCGTTCACCGCGCTTACCCCTGCGTGCCTGCTGGTCTGTGTTGCGGCCTCCGCCTTCGGTGGTCCACGGGCTCCGGCGTCTGGCTGGCGCGGCTCCCAGCGGTTCCCCGGGGCGGGGGCGCCGCCATGACACCCGGCATCACGTGGGCGGGGAGCAGGTGACGTCATCAGACTGTTCCGCCAATCCAGCGGAGGCGGGAGATTCAAAGGCAGACGCCGGGCAGAGCCTCGGCGCCTGAGTATCGTCTTTTCCCCTGAAGTGGATGCCAGTGCTCTTGTTCCCCGCGAATCTCTCTGCAGTCGTACCCCAGTGTCTCCGGCACTTCCAGGTGCCAGTTGCTGCACAGTTCCAGCGTATACAGCGGCTGGTGTGTTCCTCTGCAATCCAGTCACCAGTGCTTCTTGGAGTCAGCGTGGGCTGCGGGCTAAACGCCGCTCTCAAGTTCTACAAGTCATCAGTGTCTTTAAACACCGCTCTCAAGTTCTACAAGTCATCAGTGTCTTTAAACACAGTTCTCAAATTCTACAAGTCATCAGTGTCTTTAACCACCGCTCCCAAGTTTTGCAAGTTACCAATGTCTCTAACCACCGCTCCCAAGTTTTGCAAGTTACCAGTGTCTTTAACCACCGCTCTCAAGTCATACAAATCATCAGTGTCTTTAACCACCGTTCTCAAGTTCTACAGTGTCTTTAATCACCGCTCTCAAGTCATACAAATCACCAGTGTCTTTAACCACCGCTCTCAAGTTCTATAAATCGTCAGTATCTTTAGTCACCGCTCTCAAGTCATACAAATCATCAGTGTCTTTAACCACCGCTCACAAGTGTTTCAAATCATCAGAGTCTTTAACCACCGTTCACCAGTTCTTCAAATCATCAGTATCTTTAAAAACATCACTCACAAGTTCTTCAGTCACTATTACCTTGTACCAACACTCACAAGTACTTCTTTTCCTGGAATCTTTAACATTGCTTACAAGTTCTCCTATAGGCCTGGACATTCCCCCCATACGTTCCTTCTCTGCTATGTGACATTGTGTTGCTCCCTTCCTGCAATAAAGTTCTTTAATATTTTCACCAAGCTTTACTGTCAGAGTCCTGTATGAGGAAGACCTATATCAAGCCATCCCTGTTCCGACCCAACTGTGGTTCCTCTCCCCTACCATCGGGAGAACCCCTGAGTTCACAACACCCCCAACCTAGGTCAGTGACACACGCCAGCCACGCTTGCGGACATCGTAAAGAATGAAAAGGGAGTCCGATTTGCGGAAGGATTACGTTCCGGCAACATAGGTGCGGAGAGCCCGTACAACATCCAAAGTGACAAAGGACTCCTCCAGAACATGTCGTGGTGGGTAGTAAGGACGGAACCACAATATCTTGATTGATGTGGAACCTGGAAACAACTTTAGGAAGATAATCCATTCTAGTATGTAGGACTGCCCAGTCCGAGTGGAAAACTAGGAAAGGAGATCTGTGAGACAGGGCACTCAAGTCAGAAACCCGGCGTGCCGAAGCAATTTCCAACAGGAAGACAGTCTTCTAAGTAAGCCAAGAAAGGTCCACAGAATCCAAGGGTTCAAATGGAACCAGCTGAAGCATCCGGAGGACTAAAGACAAGTCCCATGGATGAACAGGAGTGACAAAAGGAGGTTGCAAACGTAGCACAGCCTGCAGAAAAGTGTGAATAGACAAATGTGAGAAATTGATGTTACAATAGTGCGCTGTTAACAGACAGTGTATTGCAGCGGAAGAACACACAAAGAGTAATCACCCAATACTCCACAAGAGCAAACAATAAAGAAAGGAGTGTGCTCAATCTCCGCGCACAACTGTTTGAAACATGTATACCCTTCACCTCGATACAAACAAGGTCACAAGTAAATGACAGCGGAATGGGGAGCACAAGAAATAAAAACAATGATAGTGCAGTAGTAAAAACAAGGCTAATGTTTTAATTTACAAGTTGCACTTACAGAAAAATAGAGTTAAAATCGCATGTCAAGACCCAGTAGCACATAGGGGCACAGCAAGACAGCTCACAGACGTCTACAGATGGTCTCCAAGAGGTAGCGACGGCCTCAAAGCACAAAAAATAAAAACAATGATAGTGCAGTAGTAAAAACAAGGCTAATGTTTTAATTACAAGTTGCACTTACAGAAAGATAGAGTTAAAATCGCATGTAAAAACCCAGTGGCACACAGGGGCACAGCAAGACGTCTACAGATGGTTTTCAAGAGGTAGCGACGTCAGTCCTCGAGGTAGCAGGCAGCGTCCTCAGGTGTCCACAAGAGTAAAGAATCCACAACCACACTTTCTTGTGCTCCCCATTCCGCTGTTATCAAGCACTGGTTTGGAACACAATTTTGCAGAACCATTATCTTTTGGAATTGAGGAAACTTCCAAAATTCACCATTGTGAACAATTTGACAAAAGAAGTTGGACACTTAAAGCTTAGTATACTGCATTTACTTGTGACCTTGTTTGTATCGAGGTGAAGGGTATACATGTTTCAAACAGTTGTGCGCGGAGATTGAGCACACTCCTTTCTTTATTGTTTGAAAAGTGTGAATAGCCAAAGATTTGGCCACCTTTCGTTGAAAGAGAACCGAAAGAGCAGACACCTGCACTTTCAGGGAGGCAAGCCGAAGTCCCAAGTTCAAACCGGCTTGAAGAAAAGCCAAAACCCTGGAACCTGATATCTCAAGGGATTGACGTGACGATCCAAGCACCACTGAAAGTACCGTCGCCACACTCTATGATATATGCGGGCCGAAGACTGTTTTCTGGCTGAGAGCATAGTGTCAATGACTGGGTCAGAGAACCCCGAGCTCTTAAGACCGACCTCTCAACAGCCACCCCTTCAAAGCCAGGTGGGGTAGGTCGGGATGAAGGCAAGGGCCCTGGGATAGGAGGTCTGGACGATGAGGCAGGCGAAATAGAGGCCGAATGGAGAGGCTGCAAAGATCCGTGTACCAAGTCCGTCTTGGCCAATCTTGGGCGATGAGGATGGCCGTGACCCGCTCCTGTTTTAGATGTCTGAGTACACGTGGTAGGAGAGCAATCTGTGCAAACACATAAACCTTTGGAAAGGACCAAGGAGCTACCAGAGCGTCCACCAGAAACATGCCTGGATCCAGAGTTCGAGATCCGTACCAAGGAAGTTTGTGATTGTGACGGGAGGCCATCAGATCTATGTGCGGCCGACCCCAGCGAGTCACTAGAAGGTGGAACACCTCTGGGTGAAGTGACCATTCTCCGGAATGGACGTCTTGTCGACTCAGGAAGTCAGCCTCCCAATTCTTTATTCCGGCAATATAAATCGTCGACAGAGCCGGTAGGGAGCGTTCTGCCCAACGGAGGATGTGACCGACCTCCTGCATGGCGGCCTGACATCTGGTGCCGCCTTGATGGTTGATATAAGCGATCGCCGTCGCATTGTCTGTATGAATCTGGATAGGCTTGCCGAGAAGATGGCCCACTTGGCATAGAGCTCTGTATATTGCTCGGAGCTCCAGGACATTGATGGATAGAGTCGTCTCTTGAGCCGACCAATGACCCTGGAAGAAGTGGCTGCCCGTGACCGCTCCCCAGCCCCGTAAGCTGGCATCTGTGGTCAGAATGACCCAGTCCTGGATCAGGAATGGGTGGCCCATTGTGAGATGCAACGACTGAAGCCACCATAGGAGTGACAGGCGAGAGTCCCTGGACAGTGAAATCCGGCTTGACCTGAGATGGAGATGTGACCTGTTCCAGCGACAAAGCAATTCCAGTTGCAGTGGTCTGGAGTGGAACTGGGCATACTCCACCATGTCGAAACAAGAGACTATCTTGCCTAGGACACTCATGCAAAGATGAAGGGAAACACTGCGATGTTTGAGGAAAGCCTTGATTAACGTCTGGATATCCTCTACCTTGTTCCTGGGTAGAATCACACGCAGAACCTTTATGTCCAGAATCGCCCCTAAACGAATAAGGGACAGGCTGGACTTGCACCAGTTGATCAGCAAGCCATGGGACTGCAACAGCGCATTTGTGACCCTGAGATGCTGTTGTAAGACCATTTGGAGACTGAGCGAGGAGAAGAAGGTCGTCCAGGTGTGGAAGAATCCTGATTCCCTGTAAGCTCAGTTGAGCCGCCATGACTGCCATGACTTTGGTAAAGACTCTCGGTGATGTGGAGAGACCGAAAGGCAGGGCCCGGAACGGATAGTGGTTGCTCCGAAGAGCAAAACTCAGGAACATTTGATGGTCCGGCCAAATAGGGATGTGTAGGTAGGCGTCCTGAATATCCAAGGAGGCCATGAAGTCTTCCGATTCCAGCGCCTGCATGATGGACCGAAGAGACTCCATCCTGAACCTGGGAACAAGAAGTAAAGATTCAACTTCTTCAGGTTGAAAATGGGTCTGAAAGAACCATTTGGCTTTCATACCAGGAACAGATTTGAGTAGAAACCAGTACCCCTTTGAGGACAGGGGATGGGAACAATGACCCCTTCTGTCAGGGGGGAACTGATGGAATGCCAAAAAGATATATACCAATAGCGCAGTCTTAGCCTTACAACTTTACCAATGCCGCTAGAGGTGCAGTCCCTTGGAAATCTTTGGTGTATATAAACGTCCAAGCGGGTCCCTCAATATTTTGCGGTGTCCATCTCCTTAGGGTGGTAAGTTGTTTGGTGTTGGAGGTTATTTCCACAATCTGTCTGCAACAGTGAACGTCCAGTTCTGGTCCGGATTTGAGCAAATATAAAGTGGCAGATGATGACCCAAAAGATTCCTGACGCGTTTCGCTGTAAGCACTACAGCTTTTTCAAAGGATATCCTTTGAAAAAGCTGTAGTGCTTGAGGGACCCGCTTGGACGTTTATATACACCAAAGATTTCCAAGGGACTGCACCTCTAGCGGCATTGGTAAAGTTGGAAGGCTAAGACTGCGCAGTCAGTCTGTTTTTTTCACCTAAATCATATCATCTGCTTATCCAGTTCACTAAATAGGAACGGACTGTTTATCAGAGGCAATTATAAGTTGAGACCCATTTTAATTATTCATTTCATGAGCTGTGTACATGTGTGGTTTAATTGTGGCTATAGATTGCCATTTTATTAAATAGAAAGTTTTATTACTCAATCCTTCATGCATTATTAATTTAATTAGCGCTGCTACTGTTTGTTTGTGTTTTGGGAACTGATGGAAGACTGAAGGGCAGTGGCCTTGCCCACGTCCACTGGCAGGCTGGTGGTAAAAAATTGACGAGGTGGCCGATCCATAAAGGAGAGGGCATATCCCCTGGATACTATGTCTGACACCCAAGAGTGGAGGTTAGCCAGATGTCGGCAAATAGTAAAAGCTGACCGCCCACCATGGAGGAGTCCTGGTGGGGACCCCTCAAGTCATGCTGAAGGTTTGTCGGGTTGTTTAGGGGTTTGACAACCTTTCGGTTTGGTAGATTTAGAAGAGGAACCCTGTACACGGGAGGAAGACTGACCCTTTGGTTTGCCCTGAGGGCGAAAGGAAGATTGCTTGTACTTTGGAGCCGAAGGCAGAAAAGCAGTCTTGGCAGTTGTCAGGTTAGTCACAATTTTATCCAATTCAGGTCCAAAGAGGATGTCACCCGTAAAGGGGAGAGACTCTAAAAGTTTCTTAGAGTCATTATCCGCTCTCCACGAGCGAAGCCACAAGGCACACCTAGTCGCCACCGAGACTGCAGAGATTTTTGCAGCAAATATACCCGAATCTATAGATGCCTCACCCAGGTAAATGCTAGCTTCTCTGCTATGGTCCACCATGGAGAGTAAATCTGAGTGTTGTGTCCCAGATTGGAGACCATCCGTTAGAGCATCTGCCCAACTACCGATGGCTAAAGACATCCAGGCCGAGGCAAATGCAGAATGGGTAGCTGCACCTGCATTAGTTAAGATTGTCTTGAGGAATTGGTCCAACTTTTTATCAGGTGGATCCCGTAAAGACGTGACATCAAGAATAAGCAGGGTGGTTGACTTGACCAATCTGGCCACATGAACATCCACGGGAGGAGGTGTCTCCCACTTGTTTTGTTCCTCTTCTGGTACCGGATAGAAGTTAAGAATGCAGGGAGACACCAGGAATTTCTTATTTGGGTGCGCCCAAGGTTCCTTGAAGGTAGCGCTCAGGCGAGTAGAGGGAGGAAACACTGCAAGATCCTTCTTCTTACGTGTGAAGAAAGGCGCCTCAGCATCTGCAGGCGCATCCATATCTATAATCTGCAGCTGCACACGAACAGCCTTGATGATATCATCCACCCTGGTCTGCGTCATACGGTCGTCCTGAGACTGAAGGTTATCATCCCCCGCGGTCTGCGAAGAAGCATCCTCATCCGAGGAGGTGTCCGACTGGGATTCCTCCGTAAGTGAGAGGACAGAAGATCCCCGGCAGGACTTTTACTGAATGGTAGAAGTCAGAGCCTGTTGTAGGGAATTGGAGACCTGTACCAAGCCCTGCACAGATTGATAAAGATCACACACCCATGTTGGCTCCGCAGAAGGTTGCTGTGAGGGCTGAGACAGTGGCTCTGCAGGAGAGACTGACACAGAAGGCGGAGGTAACCTGGAGGCTGCCAGTTGAGAAGCCAGCTCCCGAATGGCTGAAGACAAAACCACCCAATCAGATCCACTCGGGACAGACACTTCTGGTACGGACCCACTCTGCACATCCGATGAGGAGCCCATGTGGTCTTGTTGCAAACAGGAAAAAATTTCCTTGCAAGACGTGCAAGTGTATGCGTGTAGCCCAGGAGCAGTCCGTTCCTTCTGGGAGGCATTGGAAGTAGGCCCTCTGGATGACATCTCCAAACCTGTAAGGGAAACACTATGCACACACACACACACATTCATATTATATTTTATATATATATATATATATATATACACACACACACACACACTGCTCAAAAAAATAAAGGGAACACTTAATCAACACAATGTAACTCCAAGTCAATCACACTTCTGTGAAATCAAACTGTCCTCTTAGGAAGCAACACTGATTGACAATCAATTTCACATGCTGTTGTGCAAATGGTATAGACAACAGGTGGAAATTATACACAATTAGCAAGACACCCCCAATAAAGGAGTGGTTCTGCAGGTGGTGACCACAGACCACCTCTCAGCTCCTATGCTTTCTGCCTGATGTTTTGGTCACTTTTGAAAGCTGGCGGTGCTTTCACTCTAGTGGTAGCATGAGACGGAGTCTACAACCCACACAGGTGGCTCAGGTAGTGCAGCTCATCCAGGATGGCACATCAATGCGAGCTGTGGCAAGAAGGTTTGCTGTGTCTGTCAGCGTAGTGTCCAGAGCATGGAGGCGCTAACAGGAGACAGGCCAGTACATCAGGAGACATGGAGGAGGCCGTAGGAGGGCAACAACCCAGCAACAGGACCGTTACCTCCGCCTTTGTGCAAGGAGGAACAGGAGGAGCACTGCCAGAGCCCTGCAAAATGACAAATGTGCATGTGTCTACTCAAACGATCAGAAACAGACTCCATGAGGGTGGTATGAGGGCCCAACGTCCACAGGTGGGGGTTGTGCTTACAGCCCAACACCGTGCAGGATGTTTGGCATTTGCCAGAGAACACCAAGATTGGCAAATTCGCCACTGGCGCCCTGTGCTCTTCACAGATGAAAGCAGGTTCTCACTGAGCACATGTGACAGACGTGACAGAGTCTGGAGACGCCAAGGACAACGTTCTGCTGCCTGCAACATCCTCCAGCATGACCGGTTTGGCAGTGGGTCAGTAATGGTGTGGGGTGACATTTCTTTGGGGGGGCCGCAAAGCCCTCCATGTGCTCGCCAGAGGTAGCCTGACTGCCATTAGGTACCGAGATGAGATCCTCAGACCATATGCTGCTGTGGTTGGCCCTGGGTTCCTCCTAATGCAAGACAATGCTAGACCTCATGTGGCTGGAGTGTGTCAGCAGTTCCTGCAAGACGAAGGCATTGATGCTATGGACTGGCCCGCCCGTTCCCCAGACCTGAATCCAATTGAGCACATCTGGGACATCATGTCTCGCTCCATCCACCAACGCCACGTTGCACCACAGACTGTCGAGGAGTTGGCGGATGCTTTAGTCCAGGTCTGGGAGGAGATCCCTCAGGAGACCATCCGCCACCTCATCAGGAGCATGCCCAGGCGTTGTAGGGAGGTCATGCAGGCATGTGGAGGCCACTCACACTACTGAGCCTCATTTTGACTTATTTTAAGGACATTACATCAAAGTTGGATCAGCCTGTAGTGTGTTTTTCCACTTTAATTTTGAGTGCGACTCCAAATCCAGACCTCCATGGGTTAATAAATTTGATTTCCATTGATAATTTGGGGTTCACTACGGGTGGCCGGCGGTCGGGCTCCCGGCGACCAGCATCCCGGCGCTGGGAGCCCGACCGCCGGCTTACCG
Source organism: Pseudophryne corroboree (assembly GCF_028390025.1). Classification (NCBI taxonomy): domain Eukaryota; kingdom Metazoa; phylum Chordata; class Amphibia; order Anura; family Myobatrachidae; genus Pseudophryne; species Pseudophryne corroboree. The sequence continues at coordinate 453,207,032 of NC_086446.1, forward strand.
ACAGCTTGGCGAGCGCAAATGAGCCCCTTGCGGGCTCGCTGCGCTCGCCACGCTACGGGCACGGTGGCGCGCTACGCGCGCCACACTATTTTATTCTCCCTCTATGGGGGTCGTGGACCCCCACGAGGGAAAATAATTGTCGGTATGCCGGCTGTCGGGCTCCCGGCGCCGGTATACTGAGCGCCGGGAGCCCGACCGCCGGCAAACAGAAGACCACCCGATAATTTGTGCGTGATTTTGTTGTCAGCACATTCAACTATGTAAAGAACAAAGGCCCTCATTCCGAGTTGTTCGCTCGGTATTTTTCATCGCATCGCAGTGAAAATCCGCTTAGTACGCATGCGCAATGTTCGCACTGCGACTGCGCCAAGTAACTTTACTATGAAGAAAGTAATTTTACTCACGGCTTTTTCTTCGCTCCGGCGATCGTAATGTGATTGACAGGAAATGGGTGTTACTGGGCGGAAACACGGCGTTTCAGGGGCGTGTGGCTGAAAACGCTACCGTTTCCGGAAAAAACGCAGGAGTGGCCGGAGAAACGGTGGGAGTGCCTGGGCGAACGCTGGGTGTGTTTGTGACGTCAACCAGGAACGACAAGCACTGAACTGATCGCACAGGCAGAGTAAGTCTGGAGCTACTCTGAAACTGCTAAGTAGTTAGTAATCGCATTATTGCGAATACATCGGTCGCAATTTTAAGAAGCTAAGATTCACTCCCAGTAGGCGGCGGCTTAGCGTGTGTAACTCTGCTAAATTCGCCTTGCGACCGATCAACTCGGAATGAGGGCCAAAGTATTTAATAAGAATATTTCATTCATTCAGATCTAGGATGTGTTATTTTAGTGTTCCCTTTATTTTTATATATATATATAGCAAAATCAAACAACACCGCAAGAACAGAACACAGATAAATAAACCAATGTCTGAGGTACTGGGACTGTGTGGCCCAAACACAGTAAGGACTACTATTAAAAGAAACAGACTAAAAATAGGATTTTGGTACTTACCGGTAAATCCTTTTCTCCTAGTCCGTAGAGGATGCTGGGGACTCCAAAAGGACCATGGGGTATAGACGGGATCCGCAGGAGCTTGGGCACACTTAAAAGACTTAATCTGGGTGTGAACTGGCTCCTCCCTCTATGCCCCTCCTCCAGACCTCAGTTATAGGAACTGTGCCCAGGAGAGACGGACATTTCGAGGAAAAGATTTTTGTTTAAACTAAGGGCTACAAACATACCAGCCCACACCACAAACATACCGTACAACCGGAGTAACTTTAAACCAGATAACAGTATGAATTAACACCAGCAACAAGCTGAAACTAGAAATACACAACCCGTGTATAAACTAATTTAACCAGCAAGAAAACACTGCAAGTAATAGTCCGCACTGAGACGGGCGCCCAGCATCCTCTACAGACTAGGAGAAAAATTTTTACCGGTAAGTACCAAAATCCTATTTTCTCTTACGTCCTAGAGGATGCTGGGGACTCCAAAAGGACCATGGGGATTATACCAAAGCTCCAGAACGGGCGGGAGAGTGCGGACGACTCTAGCACCGACTGAGCAAACGCAAGGTCCTCATCGGCCAGGGTATCAAGCTTCTAGAACTTAGCAAAAGTGTTTGAACCCGACCAAGCAGCTGCTCGGCAAAGCTGTAACGCCGAGCCGCCTCGGGCAGCCGCCCAAGATGAGCCTACTTTCCTGGTAGAATGGGCTTTTACTGACTTCGGCACCGGTAGTCCGGCCGAAGAATGAGCCTGCTGAATCGTACTACAAATCCAGCGTGCAATAGTCTGTTTTGAAGCAGGATGACCAATTTTGTTGGAAGCATACAAGACAAACAGCGCCTCAGTTTTCCTAGCAACAACTGTCCTAGTGACGTAGATCTTCAACACTCTTACAACATCCAGAGATTTTGGAATCGCCACCGCTTCCGTAGCCACCGGGACCACAATAGGTTGGTTAATGTGAAATGAAGAAACCACCTTCGGCAGAAATTGTTGACGAGTCCTCAATTCCGCCCTATCCGAATGAAAAATCAAGTACGGGCTCTTATGAGATAAGGCCGCCAACTCTGACACCCGCCTGGCAGACGCCAGTGCCAACAGC